>NC_090930.1:537839196-538142226 GCF_040938575.1 Ambystoma mexicanum
AATATAGATATGTTAAAAATAAATAAATGAAAGTGGAGTCTGCTAACCAGACCCTCTTTCATAACTCTCCATGCTAAAAAGCATAGTGCACACATGTAACTCTGCTCGCCCTGTCTACTGACACCCCTCAGCAGCTGCCTTGTAGTATGGCCACATGGCAGTCACAAAGTGGCATGGGCATTCCTGCTAATGTCTGTTGGAAAGAAATGTCTAGCAGTCAGGGTCTGCCTTCAACTGTGGCCACTCCTGGGCCTAAATACATTTTTATAATTGTGCTCTTCCAGAAATCGGTGGCAGATTAACATCTAAATATGGGTTATGTCAGGCTTTAGCATGGTGGTCTCTGGGAATCAACAAACATGTTGGCTAAATCCTATTTTTTTATAGTCTTCCTGGTTTCTAGTGACCTTCTTGTCAGTCATGTCCTCCTGCGTATTCACTGTCGAGTTTCATCCAAAAACAGGCCATGTGGTCACAGCTCCAGCAAAAGTTTTTGTCTTTCCTCGGAAAGGTGTGACACCTTCCAGGAAGACAGGGCCTGCCCCCAAGGGGACAGGGAGAGATACAGTACTTCAAAGGACTATCTCTGGTGGACCAAATTAAATCATGTGGGTAGTTAATAGAGACATTTTGATGTAGGCAGACAGGAGAAGGTGGCAAAGCAGCACACAAATGGACTTTCATGCAAGGGAAGGGTACCACCACCTTGATAATTCCTAGAGATCCCAAACTTCCTGTACCAATTTCCCACTTCCTGCAGACAGAGCACTCTGGGTATGTCATCACCAAGCAGAAGACTCTGAAACAGCACCTCTCCTTCAAGACTCCAGACTGCTTGGTATCAGCTCTCTTTCGTGTGGAAAGTCAAGCCCTTCCTCCCTCCGGACAGCTTTGGATCCACCCTTCAAGCACTGGTCCTAGCCCACCAACATGGGGCAATGTACTCTTCGAAGGCCTCCTTTTATCCACTCATGTGCCCCTGAGAAGTATCCTACATGCTGCTGCAGCCTCACCAAGGGTCTAAGCAGAAACAACCACATCAAGGCAGCCCTCATTGACCCTCATTGGCTCCCACTACTCTTACAAATCACCTTCAAGTCTTGCTGCATCATCTATAAGGCAGTCGCCCTCAAGTCACACAGCTACCTCGCAGAGAAACTCAGCATCTCAAGTGAGCAGCACACCACCAGAAGCCAGGCCACTTGCAGACTTAAAATCCACTGCTGCAAAAAAGAAAGGACCAGAAAAGAAGCCTTCTCTGCCTGTGCCCCAAGGCTATTGAACCTCCTCCCCGTTAGCATCGGACTCACCCCCACACCCGTACGATTCAGAAAAGAACTCAAGATCTTCCTCTTCAAGGATTCTCTCCTCCACAACACCTAGGCCATCATGTCGCCCCTCGTGCCACCTGACTCATTAGACGCTGCCCGCCTCTTCTTCTCTGCCACCCGGTACAGCTGTACCCCTCCTCTGTGCCCTCTGTATCCTACCCCCCACTGTATATCTGTTCTGTTGTCACCAAAGCACTCTGTTATTTATCTGTATTGTTGTATACCTCTGTAAAGCACTCTGTTGCTTCTCAAAGCCAGGCCAGTGCTCAATAAATACAATAATAATAATAATAATAATAATAATAATAATAATAATAATAATAATAATAATAATAATAATCTATGATTGGACCCTTTACAGAAGGCTAGAAAGTAACCAATCCACTGTTGAAGATTTAAAGGGGTAAGAGACCACACACCATCTTTGGACTACTGAAGAAACAGATTACAACCAGAACTTTGTTAGGTGTACAGTTTGTTCCAACATCCTCTCCCATAGAGGTAAAGACGAATACCTGTGTTGACAAGCATCCAGGAAAAAGCAAACCTTTTCCCCCAACCATCCCAGAGGATTATTTGGGGTGGCCCGCTGGCTGGTCAAGGCCTGCTGCAAGCTGGGGCCACTTGTACCCAGGAACCTGCTTGCTGGAGGTGACAGAACCCTGCAATTGCTCTCTAGAAAACTTCCCGGCTGGTAAATGTAGAACAAATCACTTACTTTGCCCTGGGAGATCACCAAAAGGGTCCACCAGAAACCGGAAATCAGGAAAAACCTCTGAACCCGGGTTTTTAGCTTTAATCTGTTTGGAGACGGCTCAGCCATCTTGAGGAAGTTTTTGAGCTGCTGCTTGTATTCACAGCTACCTTTGACACGTGCAGTTTTTGAATCCCTCATCAAGCCGCTGATTTGACCCATTTCCTGCCGGGGTTCCAGCTGTTTGCGAGCCGATTGACAATGAAGATCCACATCACATTTTTGGGCCCCTTCAAGCTGACTCAAGCCATTTGGAATGTCAACTCAACTCATGAATACACATTAAAGGTATTTGCAGTGGCCCTGTCTGACCGGCCTGTCTTAAAGGGCCCTAGTGACTACTAAAACCCCACTCTTCAAAGACATCTTCAGTGAACTGGACATTGCTGCTGAAATCATTACCTGTGCACCCAGTCTTCAGACCCAGAGCACCTCCTCCAATATAAAGTCGGCATGTTCTGTGTCTTCCCTTACAATGGTAAAGTGTTTTTGATTAGTGTGTTTGTATTCTTGGTTTAATTCAAGTATTCACTTTTTATAGACCCTTGTTGCAAAATTATTTTATTTGGTACTGCATTACTATTGATGTTTGGTCTTCTTCTGTGCTAGAAAAGTATAAAAAGTATACCCTGCCCTCAGTCCACATTGCCAGAAGAGGCAGAGGAGTTATACATGTGGGGAGGTGCCTGTTTCACCTTTATGACTGGGATCATAGGATGGTTAGAAGTAGTGTGGGGCTTAGTAGCAGTTGTACTTATCCCTGTAATCCTGCAGAGTAGTAGTCATTTTGGCACAGGGAGATTCTTCCCGGAGCCTATTCAGAGTTGCCTTCAAGATGGGTAACAAAACCTTAAGGTGTTTTGGGGCCCTTCATTCCAAAATGCCTTGTGAATCAGGCAAAGCTGTATGCCAATGACATGCTAATGTTTGACTATTTGGATTGTGCTTCAACATCAGATCTTCTGTATGGAAGAATACTGCCATAGCACCGGTGTTCAAATCAACACATCTAAATCTAAACTGGTTTTTGGAAGAAGAAGGTCAAAAGCAAAGTGGTGCATTGAAGTTGCATATTGGAGCAAGTCAACTCCTATGCCTATCTAGGTGGCTTATTTAAAATAAAAGTGCCGTAATTTTGTATGGGACCCGATTTGGAGGGGAGTTGGGTTCAGCAGAATATCTACTGGTGATATTGGAAGCCTATTGTTGGTAGTGCACTATTATGTCAGAGGAGAGTAATCTGTTAGAACCAGTCCCACTTAGAGTTGGATTTCAAATGGAAAGCAGTCTTTTCTTCAACAATAAAAATAAATCTGCTGCAAGGAACCACTGTCATTGGCAAAACTCTGCCAAATCAAATGATTGCTTATCTGATTGGTGGACTGATTTGGTAGTCGAGGTATGATTTCCTCATTAAGACTGAAAGTGAGTGTTTAATTGTAATGTCATTTTCTATTTATCATTGGACTTGCATTCAATGTAATTGTTTTTGTAACTTCGATAAGATCATGTTGATCATTAATACAATAACAAAAATGAAATTGAAATGATTAACTATTGGAACATTCTTTTACAACTTCCTTTTCTTTGTGGAAGTTGGCCAACTTCATTGCTGAATATGAAGCATGGTTATTCTGTGCCTTTTCAGTGACCTTGAAGAATACATGACACACTTAAAGGGGAGGCTTTTGAATTAGCATGGGGCACTGACACTAGGGTGATAAGGAGATGGAGATCACTTGTAGAGTGTACGTGGTTGCATTTTGTTATATATCTTATTTGCACTTTTTACTTGCATTACCAAGGGGGGAATTGATGCATATCACTCCTACCTCCAGTGACTTCCCTCCACCCCAGTGAGAGTGTCCAAGATCCCCCAGTGGGGGCTGTAGTAGGAGTAGGGGTAGGGGAAAGCATATACCTGTCACTGTGCATCAGTAATGAGAGCAGGCGATCAACCACCTACAATAGGTGGCTGATACACATTCAGCAGCACAGGAGGGGTTTACCAATGTCACATATATTTTTATTTGTATTCCACTGTTCACATCATCCAGTAACTCTTCAGATGTGTATACAAAGACATGTACATATATAACATATCAATACACAATGCATTTAGATGGATGCCCCATTCTTTCAGTTCATGCTCAAGTAGCTCTCAGTCAATAATGAACACTCAATGAATGCTTCGTACACGCTCATCTAAAATAAACTTTAATTATGATACATTTGTAATGAAGAAGCATGGCCATTATTATCATCACTATACACAACACACTTAAAATGCAAAAAGTTATTAATGAAAAAGCTGAAATCATTATCATTGCCTTTATCTCATATCAAGGCGTTAGACTAATGAACCTTCTCCAAGAAATCATGGTCACCTTAAGAACCAACTACCTGCCTCACTGGGTCACGATAAGCGACCTTACAAATCATGCTAGGCAATCTAGCAACTGCTTCACCAAATCATGATAGGTTATCTCATAAAAGGATCTGCCGCAATCAATACCTCAATACCTTTCTCAATGTGATATCAAATGAAGGGTAAAAGGTCTCTCATACTCACTAACAGTAGTAGGTAGTGAGTGGAGAGGGCCGGAGAACACTGGATGCCTGGCAATATCCACAATTCAAGGACAAATTGAAGAATTGGGAAATTCCAAAAATATTTAAAAAAGCCACCTATTAATGTACCATGATATTTTCATCATAAAAGCATCAAAAATAGGATAGCATGCTTCAAAAAAGAATAAATGTCCTTTGGGATTAATGATCTCAGCATATAGCCAATCCAGAATAAGGGGTCTGCTCTTAGGTGGTGAACTCATTTGCCTTGGGGAAGAGAAGCATAATTGCTCCCCATGCAGCTCAATCAATATCAAAGTTCTGCTCAAATGTCAAGAGGCAGAGTGCTCTAGGGACTCAAAACGCCTCGAAACAGCTAGAATCCAACTTAGTGGCATTACAGTCCAGCTCAGGAAAATGATGAAGTTGCCCCTCCCTTCTGGAAAGCAGTGTGTTCTTTTTTAAAAGAAATGTAATTCATGCTTTTATTCGGCGTTCAGTTTTACAACACGATAAAACCTTACACAAAATTAAAAGACATTACTATTTCATAAAATCCAGTTAATTTTCAATAAAAATAAAAAGCAATCAAATCAAGTATCCATATCCAGTTACATTTAGTCTGTTTAACCAATTTTATGAGAATTAAGAATTGATACAAGGCTTTACTCAGATCGTAAGGTAAAGATGTCCAAATCTGCTTCCATTGTGAAAGCCCTGGATTAATTCTGCCACCATCAATATATCTCCCAAAGCAAATTTGGCACTGTCCTATCAAGGCGTCACAATTAAAAAACAAGTGCTCTAACATCTCTGACTCTTTCAAACCGTGTCTACACATTTAGGTGTCACAATTTAAGTTCATCAATCGGAAGCAATTGGCCATAGTTGGAAGAATATTGAGCCAAAACCTTAATAAGCTGCTTCCAAATTTCCACAAAGGGAAACGAGTACGGTATTGTGCACATTTCCCTAGCTGTATGTGGCCTACCTTTAGAACACTATAGTGTTTATAGTCTCCCAGGGAGTCACATGTTCTACACCAATACATAAGCCATAGACGTTGCTTTTAAGGCTGTGGGGTTCTCGTAGACACAGTCGCTATTCAATCACCAAAGTTCTAAGATCGCCGCAGTTTTACGCAAGTGAATGTTCTTCAGTATAGAATTTTTTTCATTAAAAACTGTGCATGGTGAATTTTCCAGGGGTGTAGCTCTTTTACACAGAATTTGGGCTTCCAGGGAAAGTAGGCCTAGTTCAAACCTGATTACACTTATAGGGATTGATTTAAGCAACCGTAAAACTTATTTCCAAATAAAAACCTTCCGAGTGCTTAAAATACTCATCCAATAGACAGTGATGCACTTCTATTCCATATGTGAGTGCCGGAATGACTTTAGCTTTGTAAAATTTCAAGCGGGGCACAAGTGAAAATGTACCATGCCTAAAATTTTAATTCTTTATTTGGGCAACAAGTGACTGATCCTTTTCATAGAAACCTACCAAAACTGTTCTTTTTCTGGTGTTAGAAAATAAGTTACAACCTAAATATCCACCCTCTCAATTTTGTTACCCTCCAGCCACTAATTTCTCTTTTTATGCTTCTGGCTGGCTAACAATACTAACATCTGGCAAACTAGATTACACTAGTTCAAGCTGTTATAATGACTAGGCACGACTACTGTAGTGCACTACTAGATGGAGTAAGTAAAGGCTGCATCAAAAAGCTTCAGATACTCCAAAATGATGTAGTCTAGATGATCAAAGGCATGGCAAGACGGGACCTGGTAACTACGCATAGGAGGGAGTTGCACTGGCTTACAGTAGAGGCGAGAATATGCTTTAAGAGGAGTACTATCGTGCACAGATTTTTATACGGACCAGAATACCTGAAAGAATGTCTGATACCTGAAAAACA
The DNA here is from genome assembly GCF_040938575.1 of Ambystoma mexicanum. Taxonomy (NCBI): domain Eukaryota; kingdom Metazoa; phylum Chordata; class Amphibia; order Caudata; family Ambystomatidae; genus Ambystoma; species Ambystoma mexicanum. Next base: position 537,845,771 of record NC_090930.1, read on the forward strand.
TATCAGAGTTACCCAGTCTAAGGATTCGATGTTACTGAGACAGCCCAGATGTAAACGAGTTAGCGGCAATGGACACGCTTTCACGGTTCAGGCAGGGCGGGTTTGGAACAAACTTCCTGCTGAGATGCAAATGGAAGAAAATATGACTACCTTTAGGAAACGTCTTAAAACCTTATTGTTTGTTTAAATCGTAAGCTGCTTGCGATGTCTATGTCATATATGTTGTGCCCTGATGCCCGCGGGCTCCAGACCCATTATAAACTAATAAGCATAAACAAACATAAACATCTGTGTTTCTCATGTATTTATCAACAGTACATTATTTTTACAATGCTCATTAAAACCTTTGATTAAACATTGTGATCCAACCTTAGTGCAATCTAGCATTATAATGTTAGATTAGTGGAACATGGACCCTAGATTGGATCCGACCTTGCTGAGCTCTAGTATTGATAATTCATTAGGGTTTAATTGGTTGCAAGATCACAGGTTAGTGTTGAGGCAATAACCCTCAACAAAGAATTGTGATAGAGCACAAGGACCTACTGAAGCACTATCAAACACAAGGGCTTATCACGGATGAAGAACATGACTTCCTCAGAACAGATAATCCGATCATGCCCACCCTCTACTTCTTGGCAAAAATGCATACAAAATTTGACAAAATACCAAAAGGACGACCTATCATGAGTGGAATAGGAGGACTAACAGAAACACTTGCAAGATACATCACCAACGTCTTCCAACCACTAGTCGTTGGGATACCAACTTACCTTAGAGACTCTATGCACACCTTGGCCATACTTTCACAGATCAAATGGGAACCCAATTTCCTAATGGCCACACTAGATGTGAAGGCCCTATACACATCCATCGACCATGAACTTGCTATCACTAGCGTGGGATATCTACTAACCAATGAATCAGCATCACACTTGGAACAAGCTGAAATGACAAAGGAATTTCTCAAATTTTCACTAACTAACAACATATTCATCTTCAATGGCGAATATTATAAACAAACGAGGGGAATCGCAATGGGAGCCAGCTATGCTCCAGCACTAGCCAATTGCTTTATGCATTCATACGAACAGAAACATGCCATGAGAGAGACAAGATTCACTGACCTAATTGTCAATTAGTCATGGTACATAGACGATATCATACTCATATGGAAAGGAACGCCAGACGAATTAAAACAATATGTGGATTACCTCAACCTGAACAACTATGGAATAGAACTAACTAGTCATGTTAGTTCATGTTTAGATCAAATTGATTTTTTGGATCTAAGAATCACAATTCAAGACAACCAAATCACTACAAGAACCTTCTGAAAACTAACTGAGGTTAACTCGGTTCTACATGCAAAGAGCTGTCACAGGAAAAGTGTGATCCACAATATACCACAAGGCGAGTACATCAAAGCGAAAAGAAATTGCAATACACAAGAAAACTTAGACGAAGAATGTAATCTACTTGATCAAAGAATCAGAAACAGAGGCTACACCAACAAAAACCTCACAGAAGCAAAACTAAAAACAGCAGCTATACCAAGAGAGAGACTACTAACCCCAAGAAAGAAAACAGCAACCACAGAGTCAACAATCAGATTTGTAACCAGGTACAACACGGGCAGCTATAAAATACAAAGAATACTGGCAAAACATTGGAACCTGCTACCAATGGACGAACATAGTAGACCTTGCCTAAAATCATATCCAAGTCTATAATTCAGCAGAGCCCCGACATTACACATCATACTAAGCCCATCTTTTCTATCTCAGAAAAATATCACGGCAAAAGATTGGCTCAGCAGATACCGACTGGCTTTATAAAATGTGGCACATGAACGATGTGCAAATATGCAACACAAACCAAATGTGCAACTTTCAAAGGCTGTCCACTATTCAAAATCATTGAACACCTTAGCTGTAAAACTAAATATGTAATGTATGCACTTATATGTGTCTGTGACAAAATATACATAGGGAGCACTATCCCGGAGGTCCTGATCAGGATAAGAGAACACCTTGACAACATTCACTCCCAGGACCCAAAACTGCCCCTGGCCAATCATTGGCAGAAAAACCACCAGATGGAAGACAAGAGCAAGATAAGATTCATCGGACTACAGACAGTGAAGATGGGAGAAAGAGGAGGTAATAGAATGTTGAGCCTACGACAGTAAGAAGCAAGAATCATCTGTCATTACAGATGTGTGAAAAATGGTCTAAATAGCGAACATGATTACAATGTTTTTCAGTAACAGTCACTGACCAACTCCGCATTTTCTTCCTTGACTCCTTCCTGCGCTCCTCCTGACCAACCCTCTTTGATCAAAAATAAAATTAAAACGCCAGGGAACCTGTGTTCTGTACCACACAGCCTGAACCTAGACAAACAGGCCCTGTGCCAACCGACTGCACCACACCCTGTCAGTCCAAAGGACCACCTACACTAGGCCCCAGCACCCAACACAGGTAAGAAAAGACACTCTTCACATTCATCACCTAGAGAAAAACACTATGGAATACTGATATCAATGATATCAAAAACACCAATGGTCATCCACCTATGCTACATCCAGACTCACCAATTTCGTCCTAAAGTAGTAATGGCACTCCTACCAATACCTTCCATAGTAAGGCAATGGGCATTAACCCCCAGGAGTCCCTCGACTCCATAACTACCTGCCCAACACCCTCTGTGCCTACCTTGCAACTGGAATGGCTCTGCCATCCCCCTTTCCCCTCACCCACGTACCCGCCACCGGGTGCACCGTGGGAATACCCCTTCACATCTCCCAGCACTCCTCTACCCCGAGTGTACATGCGCGAAAACTAAGTGTCCAACCCAGTGAGCATGCGCCTGTGAGACCAGATTCGCTAGTCACCTCGCGCACGCGCAGCACTCTCCATTACGGCTCATAATGAGTCGGCTCTTTTCATGGCTGCAGCAACAGCCAATTGAGTGGCACAGATGAAACGCCAGGTAAGCTCCCGAGCACGTACATAATAGGCCCCCAGGACCCACGGTAAGGCAGGCCAGCCTCCACTAGGCCCAGGGAGTATCCCCTCACTTCAAGGATTAATCGCCCCAGGAACCACCCACAAAGGCACCTTGAACACGTGGAATAGCCGCATCAAAGGATCACCCTCATGATATATCTGGGTGTATGCCCATGCACACCACACCACTGGCCGTCAACTTTATATTAGGGCATCGGCCACGCAATAGCAAGGACATTGTGCCGCCAATACATCCAACTGGCCACCATCCACTTTATGTGCGCACTGGCCATGCATAGCCTACAACCAAACAGGAACAGCAGATGCACTACCTATGCGCCATTCCAGCTCACAAGATCCCAATTGAGGTCTACCACCATCACAAGCAAAGTGGCAATTCAACCTTTCAGAGTCACAGCAGGAGTTGCTCGCACCAACTACACGTGCAACGTCACACACATGGTACCACCACACAAGCCAGTTGCACCGCCCTAGCACCACTAGGCACAAGACAGAAGGGATGAACGGCCCAGCCTACCAGCAGGCTCACCAACCCACAGGCGACCCCCAATTCACCAGGGAGCCTATCACTACTGTATGGCCCAGGAACAGCTAGATTCCACCAGCCCATAGGACTAGGGATCCCTTTATCACCACCACACTAACCTATTCTATCATCCATTTATCACAGGGCCCAACTGGAGCCACTGTATATACAGGACCATTCCAATTCCCTACCAGAACCCCACAGGGGGCACCGGACCGCAATCCATAGGTAAGAGGAACACTAATTCCTGACAACACAACTATCCTGCTCTTATCTAGATCCCATGCTGACCTTGCCTTCTTCCATTTCTCCCTCTCCTTTTCTCTCCCCGTTCTCATTAATCCTCACGATGGAACTCACTCTAAAATGTCTAAAAATAAAAATGTATGATGGATTTCATAACACTACTATTCTCACCCAACACCATGCACTTCGCACACATGCTATATGTACTATGTCACATCAATGTCACAAAAACCACAAACTGTCACGATATATGATTTTTAATATGTATCAGCCTTGAGAAGGACCTACGAGGAGAAACACATGTCAGCTGGCCACATGGGGACATAAGAACCCCGTCTGTACCTTTAACTAAGGGTGTTACAACTTTAAAAAAAACTAAATAAACAAACCCTTTCACAACCCAGCACGATAATGCATAAATCTGCGTGGAAAATCAATTTCTTTTCTTTTGGAGCCAACAAAGGCAAGGTATCCAGGTTATTCCCCCCTTTTCTCTAGCATTATAATGTTGTCTGCATACATCAGCCAGTGTATCTTTGTACCCAAGATGGAAGGTGCTAAGAAAGATGCCCAAATCGGCCAAATAAATATTAAATAAAAAAGGGGCTAAAATACAACCTTGTCGAAGAACACGAAAGTTGGAAATAGGGGCAGATAGCATTTCTTCTGTGTTCAACCTGACTCTTAACACTGAGTCTTTGTGTAGGTAAATGAGGATTGCTTAGAAGACTGATGGCAATCCCCAACTATCTAATTCTTCCCAAAGTCTGTCCTGATTTACTTGGTCGAAGGCCAAAAAGAGATCTACGGTGATCACAAACAGTTAATTCACTACTCCTTCTGAGGCTAATCGCCTACCCTGCTTCCCATCAACTATCCTACCCTACGACTGACGTTCCAACCCCCGTTCTGAATCCTACTTGATTCATTTTTAAAATACCGTTTTCTTTCACCCAGGACTGAAGGGCACTGTAATAGTCCTATAGTTCAAAGGTGTCCCTCTGTCCCCTTTTTTAAAAATAAGGATATACAGGCTATTCCCAGGAAAAGTTTTTTTTTTCATTATAATGGTTGACTCAAAATAACTACACAGTATTTCTGCCCACATTTCCGGGTCTCCTTTCATCACTCTATTGTAGGGACCATTTGGTCCCAGTGCTCTTGAATTACTACTATGCCGTATGATTTTTGTGATTTGTACTATTGTTGGTTCCAAGGACCAGGGTACGGCCTTAATTCTCCCCAACGCGGCCGAATTTCCTTCTGGTTTCTTATGAAGTTCTATTAAATGTTTGGCCCAGGAGTATTCAGATATCTGGTTTGATTGTGCCAAACCATGGAAATTGTCCTTCTAGTTAATCAATTTCCAATAGTTAATGTCCCCTTTGGCAGCAATACAATACAGCATCTTCTCACCCTCTGGCCAGTGACTGTATGGACTTTATTCTATTTTTATAATGTTGTTTTAACTTTTTAATATCAAACCCCATATTGGGATTGCCTCGTCCTTGGCACTTGAGTCTTTTCACATCGCTCCTGTAAATATGTTTACAGCGCTGTATATCTGTATTACAAGGCCCAGATCTGGGGTTATCAGTCAATTTCCTAGGGCCTAGAAAACACTTTATGAAGGTCAGTAGCTGAGCTAATGTACAACTGTCCCCATAATCATAAAGTAATTGTCCCCTAATTAAATTATTACATTTAAATATGTCTTTTGGAGCCCAAATCAATCTATTTTTAGCCGAGGAGACATTAACCGTGCCCATCTTATCCTTCTGTGTAAGAGGTTCTAGAAAGGGTAGAGGTACTTCTAATCTCATGTGATCACTGGGGTAACCATCTACCAATTTAATTTTGTTTCTTGTTTAACCAAAGATTTTCAGAAGTGATAATAAAATCGATACAGGATTATCGGTTCTCGGTTCCCACTCTTCCAGGTATTTCTATAATATTCACCCTGTTGTGTATCACCTGTGATTGCATAAAGGTTCCATTCTTTAAAAAAAAAAGTAATCTTTGCTTTCCCTTTCAAGTCCTGAGCCTTTGGCACATGGATTTTATCAGTGTGGGGCCTGTGCAAACCATCACTGAAGCCCCAACAGTCGGCATTAAAATCCCATCCCTGCTATGATTAACAAACCCAGTGCCCACAATTCCAACCATTCACTCAGAATCCCTGACAACTGGTTCATCAGTATGGCTTGAGAGGTTTCTGCATAGTTACAGTATACATTGACTACTAGTAAATGATGATTTTGTTCCATCAAAGTTGCATTGACCGGGGGGGGGCACTGTTGCGCTGAGCAGAGATGTCCCCCTGAGTACAGAGCTCTGGACTGGGGAAATCCTTTAACCGAAAAACTACCCAAATCACCGAGCGCATCCTCGTTGCCTGACTGCAGCCTGCGGGGAGAGCCCCATACTACACCCCAGCCATCTCTGGAGGCGGTAGCCCTGTGGGGACGGAGAACGACCGGGGCGAAATCCGGCGCTGTGCACACCCGTCTCGCGCCGTGCGTTAGCTCCGGCACCCGCGGCCCCTTCGCCAAACCTGTGGGGGAGGGGTGACTCACACTCGAGTGAGCACCAATCCCCGAGATACAACCGGGGGGTGCCACACATCATCCTGCGCAGAGGCAAGGTGTGAGCTGGCCTGAAAGCTACTGGGGGCTCCCCCCAATGACCCGAAGAATATCCTCAATCACAGTGGGTCCCTCCCGCCGGACAGACACCTCGCGGACGCTACCTGCTGCCTGGCTTCACGTTCCGTGGGACGGGGAGGAAAGAGAACGGTAAGAGCCCTGGGGGAGGCGGGGGTGTCCTGGGGGGTTGCGCCTGCACCACGGCAGTGCTTGCTGTTACGACCAGGGACCTTCTCACTCCCACCCCCCGGGGTTCGGGGGTCTGCAGATATTGCCCATGGAATGTGGGATGGGGCATAAAAAGACATTATTGGCCCTGACTTCCTGGACAATAACCCTGTGCCCGCAGTAATACTTGGGGCTGCCCCCCCGGATAGCAACACTCTACCCCCTCATCACATACTACCTCCCCCTGCCCTGATATCTGAAGTGTAGTGGTCACGGACTGAACCCATTCCTGTGGTCTAACTCTTACATACGCCAGTGCCGTGGGGCTCGCGGACCGCCCCCTGGACACCGCCTCCGGCGAACAGTTCCGTGGCTGGCCCCCTCTGAGTGCCCCCCCCCCCACTTCTTCGGCCTCAGGGACTTTCTGGTGCTTCCAGCTTGATATAGCTGGAAGCACCAGAGAATGTAACAGGCCCATGAGCAAACAAGGCAATGTTGTAATCTATGCAAGGGCACTCCCATAAACCTCAAATAGCCCAGAAACACTTTCAGCCACTCCACAGGGCCCAGTCCACTTACCGCCAGCGCCTATCCTACACACGCTTGCCCCCCTGGACCGCCGACCAACAGGTCCCCTGCTCCACATTCTTTGAGTGGTACCCTAACGCCGCGCCTACGGCACAACTGAACCTGCAACACCGGCATCTGGGGTGAATCTGTGGCCATCTGGAGCCGGGACACAACTGTTGCTGAGTCATGTTTGCAGGCTCCAAATACTGCTAGGATCATAAGTTCACTAGCAGACACGATACCGCTTTGTAAGGGACCTGTGAGACCAGCGCGCTCGGATACCCCACTCCACTGGGCAACACAACAGAACCACAAGACTGCTGACCACCCACGCTTACCCACAGTGCTGAAACCCTCCCTCGTTGGCACCATGACCAAAGGGGCTGGCGCAGGGAAAAAACAGAGTTTGCTAAACATGTTTACAAAAACACCTGCCAAGTCAGTGGGTGAGACCCTGGAGGATGCGGCCTCGGCCCCCCCGGTCCCGGATGACTCACAGAAGATGCTGGAGTATATTTGTGAGGGGTTCACCACATTGCATACCAAACTCGATGACATGAACGGCACCATCTCATCCATAAAAGCTCACATCGAGAAGACCGATGGCTGGGTGGCTGAGATTGAAACAAGAGTGGGGGCTGCCGAGGATGATCTGGACTCCCTGCGGGCTACGGTTTTCCACACTATCCAACCGGGTACTGGCGGTTGAAAAAAAGAATGATGATCTTGAATCCTGCTCAAGACGTAATAACCTACGCATAGTCGGGGTGCCTGAAGACAACATCAAGGAGCCCATGGAGGACTTTGTGGAACGCATTCTTCTAGCACTCCTGGATACGCCTAAGCTGTCTCCGTAATTCGCAGTGGAAAGAGCCCACCGCTCTCTAACCATGAAACCTAGACCTGGAGCACCTCCACGGCCCATCATAGCCAGAATTTTAAATTTTCGGGACCGGGATGCCCTTCTGAGGGCAGCCAGAGCCAAAGGGGAGATACTTCTTGGAGCGGCGAAAATTCACCTCTATCTGGATTTCTCCGTAGCAGTACAGCAGGAACGCAAAACCTTTGTCGCAGGGAAAAAGAGACTCCGAGACTTAGGGGTTGAATACTCCATGTTATTTCCTGCGAAGCTGAGGATTGAAAACTTAAATCAAACATTTTTCTTTACGATCCCGAAAGAAGCTTCAAAATTTATTGATGAACATTTCCCCAGCTGATCCCCCACTGTGACGCTGGAGATGTTACTGGAGCCAAATAGCCCCTGCTGAAATAGTCCCATACACTGCCGTGCGCACGGCTGCAGCTACACCTCACAAGAACACATTAGTTGGTGGTCTTGCTTTTTCTCCGATCTGTTGATCCTCAAGTCATGTGTTTCCATATTACTCATACTGGTTCACGTTGGTTAGTAACGCAAATATCCTTATGTATCCCCAGTCCGAAGAGGTAACGCCAGGCCAGTTCTCAGGCCCCCAGGCATAGATGCCGTTGATCTGGTTGTTGTTATGGTCATGTTGGATCAATGTTGGGTTATCATTCCTCTGTTTGGGGGATCTGGGAGGGGGGGAATTGGGAGTTATGTTAAAAAGGATTTGACAACCACAAGAGATGCCACAATTACCGCTATATTATATCATGTGTTTGCGGAAGGTGCGCTGTACCCGCCCCAGCTAGGCTGGGATTGGCTACTGCCACTCCCGAGACCAGAAGTCCACCATCGCCCCCACATAAATGGCGAATGGTAGCTTAGCTTTCATGAGCTGGAATGTAAGAGGTCTAGGTAACCACAAAAAGATGAAACAGATACAATTGTATGCGGAACGCCATGGCATTAAAATCCTATGCCTTCAAGAGACCCACGCCCGCTCTGAACAATGCGAAAAGTTCGCTAAACAATGGGGGCCTCAGAGGTACTAAACCAATTACTCTACCCAAAGTCGAGGTGTCCTAACTCTGATACACAAAAGTCTTAAGTGCTCCTGCTGTCACTCACGGCTAGACCCACAGGGGAGGTATGCACTAGTCCTAGGCAGTTTGCAAAATCAGGAGGTGGCCATATTAAACATCTACGGCCCGAACTTGATGACCCAGATTTCTACCTGCACCTGGCCTCGGTACTGGAAAGTAACCCCCTGGTGCCAATCATATCGGGTGGCGATTTTAATACGATACTAGATGTGAACCTAGACAGATCAGGCTCTAGACCTCGTCAATTATCCAAGGCAGCCCACACTATTCTAACAACGCTCCCTCGCTTGGCCATCATGGACGCCTGGTGACTCATATACCCAGACTCTCGCACTTACTCCTACTATTCTTCTGTCCATGATTCACAGTCTAGGATAGATAGGTGGCTTATATCAGACATATTGGTCAGGTCCCTATCCCACCTAGCGATCCTGCCTAGAACTTTATCTGATCACTCACTAGTGATCATCTCATTGAACTGGGGTCAAGACTATGATAAAACGAGGCAGTGGAGAATGAGGCCCCATGCCCTGCTCGATCACGCCTTTGCATCTGAGATCGAGTCTTCCATAGTGGAATTCTTTGAGGTTAACACTAATTCGGTGTCATTACAAGCCACCCTTTGGGAATCCTTTAAAGCATACATTAGAGGTATTGCCATCTCCAAGGGGTGTGGTATCCTGAAAGAAATCTGCTCGGATATCACCAATAGCGAGTCGACACTAGCAACCCTTGAAACCCAATATGCCCTGGATCAATCCCCTGAAATATTAGCACAACTTGGGTCAGAACTAGACACATTCTGCAGCCTAGCTGAATGGGAGGTCAAGTTCCTAGACAGCCCTCACGCGGTAAGAAAATATGGCAAAGGAGAGCGTCCAGGCAGATTTCTCGCTAGGTTAATACGCCAAGAATTTGGAGCTCCCAACATACCAGCGATAGAGAGACCCGATGGAACACTGGGCACTTCACCACAAGACATTAACTCGGAATTCCTATCATTCTACACCTCCCTGTACTCCAGAGTTGAGGGCCCCCAGATATCAGAAATTGACTCCTACTTAGAGAACCTCCCCCTCTCGGTCCTTTCCGCTGATGCCAGCATTTCTCTCGAGAGACCTTTCACTCCGGAAGAGCTTACGGAGGCCATTGAATCGTTGGCATCAGGCAAAGCCCCTGGCCCGGATGGCCTCCCCATCGACTTCTATAAACAATTCAAATCTCTCCTGGTCCCGCATTTTCTGTCCCTATGGAAGGAGGCATGTGAGAGGGGTATTCTCCTCCCCACGCTCCGAGAGGCAGTGATAACAGTTCTTCTTAAACCTGGCAAAACTCCCACCCAATGCAGCTCATACCGCCCCCTCTCACTTATTAACTGCAACGTCAAAATATATGCCAAACTACTGGCCACCCGACTGGCCCCATTCATGCCCCAAATCATTCACCCTGACCAAGCGGGATTCGTCCCGGGCAGATCCACTTCTTTGAACCTGAGGAGACTCTTTAATGTAATCAGTAGGATCAATCCGGAGGTGCAGGCGGTAGTGGCCACCCTAGATATGCAGAAGGCATTTGACTCAGTGTCGTGGGAGTATCTGTGGCGAGTCCTAGAGAAGTGTAAATTTGGTCCGAATTTCCGCAAATGGATTAAGTTACTCTACACTGGCCCATCAGCCAGGGTCCGCACCTAGGATAGGTGCTCCTCCCCCTTCCAAATAGCCAGAGGAACACGACAGAGCTGTCCTTTTTCCCTGTTGATATTCGCCATAGCCATGGAACCCTTTGCCGATATGATGCGCCAGTCACACTCACATAGAGGCTTGCGCACAGCGGGGCAGGCCGATATTGTTTCTCTATATGCCGATGATGCCCTGCTGTATATTCGCTCCCCAGAAGTCAACCTTGCCCCAATCCTGGAAGACGTGGTCTGTTTTGGATACATATCTGGGTTAAAAGTGAATTGTTCCAAGTCTGTCCTATTCCCCCTGACGGATGGCACGCTACCCCCATTAGACCTAGGAGGATTCACATGGTCCCAATCCAATATTACTTACCTCGGGGTGGTTGTCTCCTGACAAACTGTGAAGCTACGTGGGGACAACTATCGGAACTACTTCACAAACCTAGCCACTATAACGGATAGTTGGGCTAGACTTCCCATCTCATTAGCAGGTCGGCTAGGCATACTTAAAATGGTGGTACTGCCCCAACTCCTCTACCGATTCACTAATCTCCCCCTGTGGCCGGGCGATGACTTCTTCCGTTCGCTACGCCGCATAACTAAAACCTTCTTATGGCACTCAGGCGCAGTCAGACTCAAATTAACAACACTGACCACTCCTATGGAGCTGGGCAGGTTTGGCGCCCCAGACTTTGTCAAGTATTGGTTGGTAGCCCAGTCCCAATTTGCCTCCCACTGGTTTAACACCACCGACCCCCCCCCCGTGTCTGGCTAGAGAAACTAACAGTCAGTGAGCGAGTAATAGTTTCCCTTATTCTCAAACCCGTCCCGGCTGACCAGGACTCGGCAAACTCTGTTGTCAGACACCTCACCCCTTCCACAGGGACCTACTGCTCTGGAACTTCTTCCCTGACGTCCCACACATCCCACAATCCACTGTGGCTCGCTGGGCTGATGAGGGCTTCTTGACACTCAGGGATGTATATGAACAGGGCAACTTCCTCGAATGGGCAGACCTCCCAATCCCCCTAAAACGAAGGCTACGATACTCTTCTCTGCGGGAAAATCTCAAAGCCAGATACCCCAACTTCGCTACAATACCACCTGACAAACCCATAATTACGGAGCTGTGCTCCTTTGATTCCTTTAAGGGGAAAGTATCATGACTTTACACTTTACTGCAGACCAAAGCCCCCCCCCCTTCACTAAACTAAGGCTTAGGTGGGAAGAGGACCTCGGAATTGAGATCACTGATGAACGCTGGTCCCGGATGTGTGCTCGCACTCACAACGTATCATATAATTCACGGTTCAAATTGATACAATTCAAAGTGTTGCATAGATACCATCACACTCCAGACAGACTACACCATATGTTTAGTGGTCTTTCGTCCAACTGTCCTAGGTGTGGTGCGGATCATGCCCCCTGCATTCAAATGATCTGGATCTGCCCGCGGCTGTCGCAATTTTGGTCCAAAGTATGCTCCACAATTTCTACTATATTAGACCACACCATAGACCCATCCCCAATGTGCTGCCTCTTCCACGACTTTCCCCAACTGGGTCATGACTCAAGGAAACTGGCTAGACTTTGCATGGTACTGGCTGTGCGCTGCATTTTGATGAACTGGCTTCGACCCAGAGTACCTACGTATGCACAGTGGCTCAGGACAGTCACATGGGCGCATGATACTCAGGAGATCTGGGGTGCACTGCAACATCCGCACTCGAGACCAAGGGATATCTGGTGGAAATTCTGTAGCTATATGTCCACCATAACCTCAAACTCAGACTCTGAACCCTCTACCCCCGCCCTCTCCCCCAAATGATGCCATCCCGAGAATTGCGACTCTTAATCATATACTCAAGACATTACCTAATTGTCAACCCTCTTAATGCACTTGTAATGCCAGCACTGTATTGTAAGAGTTGCATTTTGTAATGGTGTAATTTATTGCCACGCTGTAAGCATCTTGTTTTGTTTGTGCGCTGTCAAGTCAAATAAATAAAGGTTTAAAAAAGAAAAAGTTGCATTGACCGCCAGAATACCATACATAGACCTCTTTACCATTTTACAGATAGTGTCAGATCATGCTGCTACAATTAAGACCCCTTTGGGTGGCCATCTGCTGGCAATTATAATATCTGTCCAATGACACATTGTTCACCAGAAATGTTTCTTGAAGAATAATCAAGTCATACACACACAATTTTGCACACATTCCCTCTGAATTAAGTAAGTGATGGAAACCTTGTGAATTCCACTAACAAATGCTAAAAGTGTGGTCACTGTACGGGTGCATCCCTAGTTTCTTCACCTAGTTTCTCCACGAAGTTACTGAGGTAGCCATGACCAGTCATCCATTGCTCTTTCATACTTATCCATTAGTTGTGCTAATGTTACTGTTCGAGCCAAGCCCTGATCTACAGGGCATAACATTCTCAGACTCGACAGTGGGAGCAGATCGTCCCCTCTCAAAATTGAGTGGCTGAGTATGTTGCTAGGACGAGAGTAGATATCAGATCCTCTCTGTCTAAATTAATCTTTGATGCTAAAATGAGAACCCTAATCAATCGGGAGCAGACTGTTACAGCTACTTAATCAGTTCTTCTGTCATCACAAAAGTCAATCAAGTCAATATCCCTCAAAGTCACTGCTTTTAGGCTGGGAATTTTGTGCAGAATATCCAAAACGGCAACTCTATTAAAGATGACTCTATCTTCCTGTGAAACAATTGCCTCCAGAGTTAATTTAGATGCAGCTGTATCTTATGCTACCTCCTTTTTTTTCGGTCTGGAGGATTGAGCTACCTCTGTCATTTGCTTCATCCTCGAGCCCAACCCTACCAGTTGTGCTTGTTTTACATCACACAGTTGACAGAGTTCTGCCAATCCTGGGTCTATAGAGGAGCACTTGTTCCTAAATCTGGAGAATGCCTCTCCCACATCTGTTTGACAGCCAGTATTCATGCGAGCTGCAGGTCTGCCAGTGCTTGCTGATATTTCAGAGACGAAATGAGAAAAAACAAATTGGCTCCCTTGCCCTCTCTGGGGTACGACACACCCAAAATATTGCTGCAATATTCGAAGAAACGTATACAAAATTTATTATAGACGCTTCAGCAAGGTCTTGTAAATTCAGCAACCTTATAAACATCCACAATTAATTTCTGTTTACTTTCTTTGCTTTTTGCCTTTTAGTCTTTTTCCTGTGTTGTCCGTCTCCTTGGTTACATATTTTGTATTTTATTTGTGTTTTATAAAGCGCCTTAAGCCAAGGTGCTGTACAGAGAACAAGGAACGGTACAATAGAATGGATAAACAAAACATTCAGAAAACAATCAATCAAGGATGTTGCAGCAAATGAGACTTCAGCGACCCACGAAATAAAGAACAGACAAAAATAGAATAAAGAGAGTAGGGAAAAGCATTCCAGTGAAGAGGGGCTAAAAGCTTAAAAGGGCAAAAACGGGATTGGGCTCAAGGGGGTCAATATGCCACAACTAGAAACTGGGAAGAAGAGCAGAGAGAATGAGAAGGAGTATAGAAAGATATCAGAGGAGAGAGAAAGCTTCGAGCACGACCACAGAGGGACTTAAAGAAAAGACAGAGAAAAATAAATGTCATTTGAGTGTGAAAGGGTAACCAGCCAAGTGTGACAAGAGAAGAGGAAATAGGATCTCAGAAAGAGAGAAGACAGAGAAGACGGATAGAAGAGTTGAATACAGATTTGAGAGGGGTAAGACAAGAACTATGAAGTCCAAAATGGACGGGCTTTACAAATATTGTGTAGGGGAAAGCGACAGGCATGCGAGGTTAAAGAGATGTGATGAGAGAAGGAAAGACTAGAGTCAAAGTGGAGGCCAAGATTTCGGGTCATGGGCAAGACTTGAAACTAGGATGGAGGAAAATAAATAAAGGAAGGGGGAGCGGAAGGGGAGAGCATATTAGCGGGGAAAAAGAGGACTTCAGTTTTCCCAGCATTGAGCGTAAAATAGTGAGAGGACATGCAAGATTTGATATCCACTAGACAAGCCAAAAGAGTGTGGTTGCGCTTTTGTTTCTTCTTTTTTGGTATTGGATTAACATTACCACGGATGTATCCAGAATGACTACTGGTTGACCTTGTCATAAAAAGGCATTCTTCAAAATCTTTCATGTATTTCTGTAAGTTTCATTAGTTTAGTTTAGTTTATTTACTTGTATAGCGCACCGCACCCAAGGGTATCTGGGCGCTTATGCGTAGGTACATGGCAAGTTACAGTCACACTTTACAGAGAAAGAAATTGCACGATTCACTAATAATCAGTTTAAGCGGAGGAGGTGGGTTACAAATCACCTTGCAAGCACGAGTAACAGGAATCATAGAATAAACGGCTTAAGACAGCAATCACATTTACTACGGAAAATGCTTTTTATAGAGAAAAATACTTTTTACAAAGGTACCGGTACAGGTCCTCAATCATATTTACAGAAGAATATACATTACATTATCTAGATGTACAAACTCCGTACCGGATGATCAGTTGGTTTATGCAGAGAGATGTCTTGAGCGGAATAGCAGGAGAGATGGACATGCTAGATAGTCATTTGAGCTAAGAGCCATGCTTTGGTCTTGGCTCTGAAGGACCAGAATGATGGCTCTGCTCTGATGTCAGGGGTTAGGGAGTTCCAGCATTTGGCCGCTATTACTGGAAAGCTGGAGCCTACAGCTGTTTTTAAGTTATAGTTTGGGATAGTAAGTTGGTTGAGCTAGTTAGATCTGGTCGGTCTGTTGGTCTGATGTCTCGAGAATTTAACTGGCAGGTATTTGGCGGCTGTGTTCGCTAGACGCTTGTGGGTAATGACAAGTGATCTTAGTGTGATTCTGTCGCAAATGGGTAGCCGGTACACAGGGGACGGTTTGCTGGGGAAAAGGTTTGTCAGCTTGCCAATCAAGGCAAGACAGAACAACTAATGGTGATGCTTGAGCGGTGGTCCTGCTCACTTGGACACAGGGTGGTAAGCTGATCTGGTGCTCTGTTGAGGCACCCAGACCCCACTGGTGGAGAGCCGGGGGGGTAGGGGGAGGTGTCGTGTGGGATATCTAACCACGGGCGATGATGGACATGCTGCCTGACTGGAGGGCAGTCTAGCTGGTGTGAGTGTTTTTTTTTTTTTTTTTTTCTTTTTTGGTCACCAACAGCCTGACAGATGATGGGAGAGGAAAAGGGGAGGGAGGAATGGGAGTGGGGCAACCAGCACTATTGTATAAAAGTACGAGGGGGGGATTAAATCTCGTAGTCTTGGACCTAGATGACTAGGAATGACAAGTGCAAAAATGGAGGCATCGGGATTTTCTTATTATTTTATTCACCCTGGTGACTCGAAAGTTTCTTGCAGATGGATGGTTGCCCAAAGAGTGGATTGAGTGATACCAAATTTTTACTAAAAATGCACTGTCCCACTAGCTAGCAGAAAGCATGGGTTTTTCCAGCACATCCCCTAGCTAGTGGGACAGTGCATTTTTAGTAAAAATTTGGTATCACTCAATCCACTCTTTGGGCAACCATCCATCTGCAAGAAACTTTCGAGTCACCAGGGTGAATAAAATCATAAGAAAATCCTGATGCCTCCATTTTTGCACTTGTCATTCCTAGTCGTCTAGGTCCAAGACCACGAGATTTAATCCCCCCCTCGTACTTTTATGCAATAGTGCTGGTTGCCCCACTCCCATTTCTCCCTCCCCTTTTCCTCTCCCATCATCTGTCAGGCTGTTGGTGACCAAAAAAAAAAAAACACTCACACCAGCTAGACTGCCCTCCAGTCAGGTAGTATGTCCATCATCGCCCGTGGTTAGATATCCCACACAACACCTCCCCTTCCCCCCCGTCTCTCCACCGGTGGGGTCTGGGTGCCTCAACAGAGCACCAGATCAGCTTACCACCCTGTGTCCAAGTGAGCAGGACCACCGCTCAAGCACTACCATTAGTTGTTCTGTCTTGCCTTGATTGGCAAGCTGACAAACCTTTTCCCCAGCAAACCATCCCCTGTGTACCAGTATTCCCCTACGGTTTGGGAAGGCAGTTGCCACTCCGGCTCTTTGAGCCTTAATTTACCCTGTTGTTATTTGCAAATGGGTAGCCAACAGGCTCTCTTCTAAAGGACGAGATGTGACTGGAGCGAGGTATATTTAGGGCCGATCTTAAGGCATTGTTCTGAAGAACTTGAAGTTTGTTTATGTTCCGCATGGATGATCCAAGGAATATCGTGTTACAGTATCAAGCTTCAAAAGGATCAGTGCTCTAGCTAAAGTGATGCAGCTGTTGCTGGTTAAGAAAGGCTTACAAGCATTGATAAGTTTGTTAGTGTAAGCAGTGGAGGAGGCTGTGGAGTTAACTTGTTTTTTAGCGCTAGAGTGGAGTCTAGGTAGATCCCCAGTATTTTGACTTCATTTCAGACTTTGATGGTGTTCCCATCGATGTTAAAGGCAGCATAGCATTCGTCTAATTTGTTTAAGCGAGCTTGGGAGCCAATGACCAGTAGTTCTGTTTTATCATCGTTTACTGTGTGTGGCATCCAGGTTTGGATCTCAAGAAAGATGTCATTGATCATTTTGTTGTCTTTGGTATAGCATCCAGTGAGTGTGATGAAAATCTGGGAGTCATCCGCATTATTGGTGTAGGTGACACCCAGATTGTCGAGACGGTCAAAGCGGGGCTTTCTGAATATATTGTAAAGCGTGAGCGACACACAGGATCCTTGTGGCACTCCACAAACAATGGCAGTGACCTTGTTCTTGAAGAAGCATCTAACTTCTTCTTTCTTTGGTATTTATGACACTTTCCCCCTGGATTTCCAGCAGTTTATCTATGTTTGTACGCACTTCTTCTTTTAAAATATCGAAAACTTTGACTAAAGATGACAGAACAAAGTTCAAAGTCGCCAATGTTTGGGGCCCCAAATCTGCCCACAGGGGATTTGAATATTCTGTGGAAGTCGATATAATAGATGACTCATTTGGGTCAGTTACATCTTCAAAGGCAGTGCTGTTAAATACATATGGGGTACTTTACAGTAAGTCCCGAATGCTATGTATCTCAACCGGGACCTCACTCTGCCTGAGTTCCATGGCGGGTGCACTAGGCAGTAGTGGAGCTTCATTTGGGTGTGGTGAAATGGCATACTCATTTCACGCTTGTAACACTTGGATCATATTTTCACTCTCTTCCGTTAGCCCACACCCTGGAATTTGGGCTTTATCGCATGAAAAACTCAGTAATTTGCTTTTTTATATTAGTAGCGGCGAGGGTATAGTCTAAGACTGCAGGAGCAATGTCAGGTACTCAAAACATTCTGCAATACTAATCCGGCCTCACAGGTCTCACCTGCAGATACCTCGCTGCTTATCGGAGAGTCAAACTTAGTACAAATACTTTCCATTTCTGTGGGCAGCAATTAATTTGCGATGTCAACAAAACCTCCTTTTCCATGGTTCGCAAGTTCATCATAACAATAGGATATAGGGAGGAAAACACTCACTGCTCTTCCTGCAGCCAAGCAGCTTAGAATTCTGACACCGGCATGTAGGCAAAGTCGCTGAGATTGACTCCGGGGATCTGCTCGTGCCCCTGCCTCACACAAGTGCTGCGCACTACTGCGCTTGGCTTGTGCTTTGCGGTCATGAAATTTCACGGGTGTTTTAAAAGTGTAGCTGCTCCTTCACTCAGTAGTCCAATCCATTCCTTCTCTGTCGAATCATAGAAAAGCAACACCATTCAGACTGCAGAATCACTTTAGGCAATGAGAGACTGCTGGTCACAACAGCACTTGGCTGGCGGTTTGCTATCGTGAAATTTCGCCTGTGTATTAAAAGTGTAGCTCATTCTTCTCTAAATAGTCCAATTCACTCACTTCTCTGCAGAATTGGAATAAATAAACACTTTTCAGACTGCAGAATCACTGTAGTTAAGGAGAGACTGCTGCACATAACTGTGCTTGGCCCCTGTGCTCTCTTTTCAGTCTTCCAGCCACCTGCTTCTGCCTCTTGTCTTTTTGCCAGCTCCACCACCCCGAACAGCTTCCTGGGCATTGAGCCTGGTCTATTTATAATAAATGGACAGGAAGCGTCACCTCCAATCATTAGCATGCCCATAGTTCAACAGACTAAAACTGTCTTACGCCTACCACTGCCAAAGTTCATCCAGCACTAAACATCTTTCTAAACAAAAATATCAGTGACCAACATCTTTCTTGTGTAAACTATAGCAAGGCCGATCTCGTCACCCAGCACTAGGAATCTTTTCAAAAACTGTCAGCGGACAATACTGATCCTGTAAAAACAACAGCAAGGACAGCGTTTTGTAGTTCTTCTGCAGTGCTGTATTTTGCATTTTTATCTCTTGTTTACTATTTATTGGAACATTGTCTTTTGCTCCAGAAAAAGCTTATAGAGCAATGAACAACTTTTCTTTATACAAGCGAATTGTAATGTACCGTGCTCAAGGTCACTGGCGCGCAGCATAGGTTCTCGCATAGAACACTGATGTAATGTACTTTAACTTTGCAAACGCAAATCTCACGGCTTGCGTTTGACTAAATATGAAAGTGTTTATATTGCACTTTAGCATCAAGGCTGGTCCTACTGCTCACCTCATGTCACTTTAAGAATGGATGACATGGGCATACATAGAAAATTAAATGTCATCCCCCATGAGCCATAGAGAAAGCTGTGGAGGCATCATAGGTATCATGGGAATAAGAGTGAAGAGCCAAAAGAGCATGTTAAACATAGCAGAATACTTATTTACAAAAAGTGTGCTCACTCAGAATCTTCATAAGATACTAATTACTGAAACATAAACATTTCTTCTTGAGAAGAGCCAGATGCAGCAGGTACTGGTCATCAGACAATCTTCAGTCGCTGATGGTTGCTAATGAATCAGAGATGGGTAGATGTTTGTCATACGAAAAGTTCCCAACAGTTTTCATCTGTTAGTCAGGATTCAACTTTGGTGCATTGAACACGTTCACTGCTACTTGTTATGATGAAATAAAAAGATAATCAGGATCAGGATGAATTCAGCTCAGAGGATGTAGAACACAGGTGTGATCTTCGAGCCTATGTTTCCAAAAAAGTGCACAATTCGCTTCAATGGAATGAAAGAGAAAAATGTCTTTGTCAGCCAATCCATAATGGATCCCAGAATGGAGCTCCCATTTGTTGGAGCAGAGTTTTCCAATAGGGCTTGAATCTCCTTTGGCCAATCAGGTGTTCTCTCCAGCAGGTCTTGAGCCAATTGCAGTGCTCTGTTTGATTCTTGTACAAAAGTCTCTGTGGTGCTAGTGATGTGCATCTTCATATCCAGGAGGTATACCTGTCTCAGCGATAGTTGCAGGAACTTCAGTGGTGATAGCTTCACTTCAGGCCAATTCAATAGCACTAGCTCAGTGTGCACTGGTGGATGAAATACAATGTTGCAACACTTTACCACCTTTGAGACTGTGACCAAGCTGGCAATCTCCACAGGCACACCACAGCATGGAGCGTTAAACTGCATGATGTAAGATCCATTAGGTAGTAGCATAGCTCTGCTACTGAAGATTTCCATTCAAATTGCATTCAAATTGCACTTGGTTGAGTTTGAATTCTGCTCACACAGGCTGATCTTGAGAATGTCCTGGCATCTTGTATGGGGTGTTCCCACACAGTTCTTCAGGGAATACACTTGTACCAAAGAATCCTCATGAGTCACACAGGCATGAGTGTATGGCACCCCATAGAATGTTTGTATTCAATGCTTCTCTACTCGATGCACGGTGTCCCAGGCCTGCATTCTTCTTACAACAGAGGTGTTTCTGTTGGCATAGGAATGTTCAGGATCCCATGCAGTGTCCACGCTGATACTCCATAGAATTATTTCTAGAGTACACTCAGCAGAGTATAGATGGACTCTGAAAGGGCCTGTCTCTGAGCTTGTCTTGATAGATTCAGTTCTGTCCGCTGCTCTGGTCATGTGATATTAGACCCTTTTGGAACATCTGCAGTGAGTGTGTCCAGGAAGTCTGTGAGCTTCAGAAGTTCAAGCATTGCTTGTTGTTCATCCTGTAAAGTTTTCAAGTCTCCTTGAATGATTTGCACCATATCCACTACCACATCTCGCAGCATGTAGATTTTCTGCTGCAATGCAATTAAGTGGTCATCAGCTGCAAAAAGGCTCATCTCAATGGGCAGTCTAGCCAGTCCTTGAATTTTCAGAACAGATTTCTTCCAGGTAAGTTCAGCATCTTTCGCCTCCCGTTTTGGCCCTAGCCTTTTCTAGGTTATCTATCCCATATAGGATTGCTGACCAATTACCTGATCTTCCTCATGTATCTATTTAACGAAAAACCTCATGTAAAGGTGCTTGCTTTGCCATTACTGGCATGTGTTGCGTATGGAAATGGCATAGGTTTGTGAAATGTTTAGTTAATCATAAGCTGTATAGGGACCTACTCCTTTACCTTTGTGTCTTTTGTAACACTCATTGGTGACAATATTCCCGTTAACGGGAATGTCTGAGGAATTTGTAATATGCTCATATTTACCTTCCTTGATTGTTTTGTTAAGATTTTTTGTTGTCCACCAAAAGCCACCTTCCTTGGCCATCTGGGTACGGAGAGAGACGATCTAAACTACACATTACCACAAACTGGGTATGATGGAGAAAAAACATCAAATGTGGATTTCTACATGCTACATCTAGCGTGTCAGTTCCATGTACTTGGCAAGACTCCACCCCCCCACAATGTGTTAAGAGGGACTTTGTTTTGCCATGTTTTCTCTGTAATTGTGACATAGAATGTTTCATCATAAACCACAGAAAGTGTAAACCATATACTTTGGCCATCTGTAAGAGGTGGGGGTTCTATGTATCCATTTTTCACTATGTGCTCTCCTTCACCTGGGGCTTTGATGGGAATTGTCTTAAACTCAGGTGGCGATTTCAAAAGAGGATCTAAAAATGTTCCCAGAGGTTTGTGTCTAACCACTGCACAGGTTTATGCTCATAGAAAAGGAAGGTGTCAAAATATTCCACAAAACATGCATGGTCTCCCATGTAATCTAGCTTTTCTAGATCATCTTCAGGATCTAACAATGCTCCTTAAGCAAAAATCTCAGATCTCAACAGGCCCCTACATGTGTCTGTGATGTGCATCTTGAGGGTCACTACCCTAGATTCATCCATCACCAATAGTGTATGTACCTGGAGGTTTATAGTAGGCCCACTGTAGGTTTGAAACTGGCGTGTATCTAGTGGGTATATGCATATTTGTGTAGACACTGCTCCCACATTAGCCGCCCGCACCTCCCACTTGTGTACTGGGTTTGGAGTTTGTGCTGTATCTAAGGTTGAAATGATCTAGTGTCGGCTGATCATTGGGATCTCCAGCGGGATTTAAAAATGACCCAATGTCAAAAAGGCAAAAAAGGTGAGAAGGACTGGGATTGCCATGGCCACAGAGTACAGTGTTCTGAAAACATTCAGGTGTGACATAGTGAGCTGCAAGGATTGACTGGGTAAACTAGAACTGGGGCAGGCTGCTGTCCCACCCATGGCCACAATCGCACAGATAAAGGAGGCAATGGATAACTTCATAGCGCATGCTTACCTTGAACTTAAGTACCTTGACACCCTGGTGGCTGCTCAACAGTATGGGGAGGGCGACAGGCAGGGCAGATTGTTGGCCCACTTGGTGCATCAGGAAGGGGGCAGCGGATGCATTTCACTTATTATGGATGAAGCTGGCAACACGGTACACACACAAGTGACTATAAATGGGGTGTTTACCAGATTTTACACAGATCTCTACTCTGACAGGGATATTCGCAAACAGGAAGACATTGACTGGTTTCTTGAGAACCTTCTGATAAGCAACCTGTCACAGGAGGCCAGATACCTCCTTGATCTCGGATCTGTCTTGCAACCACCTGGGCGACTTGCCATCAGTGAAAGCACCAGGTACAGACGGCCTCACCGCTGAATTCTACAGACACTACAAGACATGTCTGGCTGTGCAAGTGCTCCCAGACACCGTGAAAGAGGCTATTATTATAGTTCTCCTGAAGCTGAATAAACCTGCAGAACGGTCAGGATCATACAGACACCTCTTTCTAATCGACACGGATATCAAAATATTTGCTAAGATCATGGCTAGCCATCTCGTGCCATTTATACCACACATCATTCACCCAGATCAATCAGGTTTCATCCTTCGGAGGTCCACTGCGTTGAACTTATGGTACCTTCTCAATATGTTAGCACAGATAGATGCTGCGGCTTATGCAGTGGCAGCTACACTTGATATTCAAAGGCATTTGACTCAGTGTCCTGGCAATCTATGAACGCAGTATTAGCTAAATGTGTGTTCGGTCCAGCGTTTCTCTCATATTTACACCTTTTATACAAAGCACTGATGGCCAGGGTCAACAACAATGGAACACTGTTCCCCAAAATACACAATAGCCAGAAGCACCCACCAGAGTTGCCCCCTATCGCCCCTCATATTTGCCTTTGCCATCGAGCTGCTGGTTGATTTGATATGACATAATCACTGACACTGGGGAATCTGAATGACAGGCACACCTGAAATTATTTTCCTGTATGCTGATGATGCGCTCTTATGCATGAGAGACCCCCACAGCCATCTGGTGCCCATAATGAATGCTATCCTAGACTTTGGGGAGGATTCCAGTCTCCAGGTAAATTGTACAATGTCTGAGCTCTTCCCCCTTTACAGATGCCACCACCGAGCCTCACGACCTACAGGGGTTCACCTGGTCCCCCTCTACCATCCGCTACTTGTGTTGTAACTGACCGGCACAGCACTGTGATATACGAGCACAATCATGATACGTATATGTTGCAGCTGGCAACTAAGCTTAAGAGTTGGGCCCATCTATCCCTCACTATTGCTGGCAAGATAGTGCTTATTAAGATAACCGTACTCCCTAAACTTCTCTATCTTTTCCTTAATATTCGGCTGTGGCCTGGCTGAGCCTTTTTCCAGGATTTAGAGGTGGAAATATGTAGGTTTGTGTGGCATTCCGGTGTGGTGCATCTTAAACGGGCCACATTATCACAGCCTTATTTGTATCTATTCATTTATTGTACATTTGTAAGGCGCCTAAACATCAGAAAGTGTTTGCAGGTGCCTCAAAACAAGTGGGGGAGGGGGTAACATAGGAGGATAAACAACAATATACGATCCTGCTAGGCTTTGTAACATTCGGATCGTGCAAGTGTAGCAAACAGAAAGTGCAGGAGGGAGGAGCAGGTGTGGGGATGGAAGGGACATGGGTATAAATGAGGGAGGGACCCTCAGAGCTGGGTAAGTGCTGGTGGTTAAGTGTAGGGGGGAGCCTGGAGGGCAAGTGTGCGTGGGGACGGGATAAGAGTCAACTAGTGCGAAGAGACGGGGTGGACCAGACTCAGTAGTCTAGTATGGGAAGGGTGTCTGAAGGCATGTGCTAGAAGGGGGTACTGAGGCAAAATGATCGAGGGAGGACCTGGCCCCTGTAGGACTCAGAAGGGACCAGGCAGTCAGTCGCAGCAGCAGGGGGGCATGAGCAAGGAAGGGGGATAGGGAAGGAAGAGAAGAAAAGGGTGCCCTCTCCAGCATATATTAGATGCTGGTGTTGAATCTGAAGGTGGGGAGATACAATTTCAAGAGATACTGGTAGGAACTAGTAGGGGGTGAAATCACAGATGAGGACTGGGGCTGGGCTAGAATCTTCTGGGGTGACATTCCATGGTAATTTATTTGCCTCCATAATTTTAAGATACTGCACGGGTGGCATAGGGACCCGCTTAAAATCTCAAGGATGTTTGCGGATGCCTCACCCATGTGCCCCAGAGGTTGTGGTGGGGTGGGTTCCCTCGCACACATGTGGTGCCGATATCCTAGAATTTGCATCTTTTGACAGGAGCTCCTTAGTTGGGTCAAGTTCCTTGAAGGGGCCCCGCTGAGCCTTGACCCGCTTCCAATCCTTTCATGAATCCCAACCAAAGACCCGGGGAAGCACTGGTTACCTACAGGGTGTGAGGCGTGGCTACGGGCTGGGCGGTGGTGAGACCATCCACAAGGAGGGAATGTGAATGTAAATTGTACTTATTTTTAATTACAATTGTAATTGGTTATTTATAATACGCTTAATACCCAAAGGTTTCTAAGCACGGACCCAGGGATCGAACCTGTGTTGCTCTGTGTCATCTTGCTTCCAAGACGAGCGTGTTGCCCCTGAGCTATCTTCCCGATTATTGAAATGGAGAGGCTGACAGCCATTGTAAACAACTACAGGGGGTCCTTCTTAGAAGAATGGGGGCTGTTACTGTCCGGAATGGGAGGGGTTAAAGATTGATGAAGAAACTGTAAAGGTGACATGGTAGCTTGTAGTGATGACCCAAGAGAGGAGCCATTCCAATACACTCTAGTCCACTCATGGTAAAACATATCACTGATCATTCATCCCCGAGAGGTATCATTGTTGAATGAATGCCTGTTACCTGAATGCACTGATTAATTGGAGGGGGAAGAGGGATGTGGAGGGGGAAGGGATTACCATTATTGGATAAGACTGTAAGAAAAACTGATGTTGTCATTGATTGTCCAAATGCAAATAAAAACAAAAGTTTAAAAAAGTGGGTAAGAGGGGCAAGTTAAATGGTGAAAAGCCATGGTCAGAGGATAGGGCCCTGAGGGATGCCAGAGGTGGAGAGTGAGGTACAGGAGAGAAAAGGGCAAGTTGAACCTGGGAGGGCCGAATCGAAAGGAAAGATTTCTGCCAAGCCAGTGCGTTGTCAGTGATACCCAGAGTATCACAGAGTCGATTTAAGAGGGTGGCATGATTCCGTTTGGAGAGCAAGTCATCACAGGTGTTCAGGGGAGCAGTTTCTGTTACTCTGGATGCTCTGAAGCCAGACTGGTGGTCATGGAGAGAGCCAACAGATTCAGTGTGGTGGATTAATTGGGAGATTGTCAACTTCTCCAAAAGTTTGCCCAAAAAGTGGGTAGCGGACATAAGGCATTAGTTAGCCAGGCAGAAAGGGTCAGCAGATGGCTTTTTAGTGGGGGGTGCACAAGGAAGTGCTTGAGTGGTAATGGGAAGGAGCCAGTGGCAAAAGAGTGATTGCAGAACTCAGCCAAAGAGGAAGGGAGGATGGAAATGTAGTCCTTGACAGTTCTCGAGGAGCAGGGAAGCACCTGTTTGGAGGAGGCTTCCTTAGAGCAAGCAGTCTTGGTGACCTCATCCGGTGCAATATGTGAGAAGGAGGAGAGTAGGAAGGATGAGAGAGAGAGGGGCCATGGGAGGCATAGGTGCAGGTGGAAGAGGGAGGGGAGTAGAGGAGCCTGAGGACAGGATGTCCTGAGTTTTGGATATGAAGTAGGAGTCAAGAGCCGTGCAGAGGGCCTGAGAAGGAAGAGGAGAAGTAGAGACTACAGTAGGATTGGCAAGTTCCTTGCAGATTTTGAAACGTTCAGCTGTGTTGTTGGTGACCCCAGAGATGCAGGCTTGAATATGGGCCTGCTTCTTGGACCCTTATGAGGGGGGGTTTAACTGGAGATACACTCTGCTGACGATAAGACCCTCTGGTCCTTAATCTTCCCCGCCCACTTCAAGGACAGAGTTTGACACAGCTAGCACGACTGCAATGGTCTGGCGTAAACTATGGATGGAGATAAGTGTTATCGCCCCCACGTTATATTGCATCACTATTTGGTCTCTGCATCGTTACATGTGAGATGAAATATGATTTATCACATGATTATTATGCCACTGTAATATGCTAAGCACCTTGCTACTAGCCTGGCCCCGTGTTGATTGCTGCTTTTCTGTACTAGCCTGACCCCATGTTGATTGCTGCTTTTCTGAACTAGCCTGGCCTTATGCTGATTGCTGCTTTTCTGTACTAGCCTGGCCCTATGCTGATTGCTGCTATTCTGTACTAGCCTGACCCCATGTTGATTGCTGCTATTCTGTACTAGCCTGACCCCATGTTGATTGCTGCTTTTCTGTACTAGCCTGGTCCTATGTGGATTGCTGCTATTCTGTACTAGCCTGGCCCTATGCTGACTGATGCTATTCTGTACTAGCCTGGTGTCACGACCCACACTCTGAAGACCCCCTGGCCAACCTATGTGCCAGGGAGAGTCCTGATTCCAGCCCCCACTAAACCCAAGAAATTTTCTTCTTGGGGCCAGTCCTGGCACCTTTGGCGCCAGGCTCATGTGTGAATATGGACTTGTGCTTGGGAACTACTTTTCATTAATGCCAGTCATGTGGAGGCATCCTCATAACCTGGCTCCTTGAAACCAGGCTTGCAGTGTAGTGTTTTTGGGTGTGGTATCATGGGGACTATTTTACCTGGACTTCTTTCTTGAAGCTATTTAAACCACACCCGAATAGACTGACACGCTTCGCGTTAGTTTGCATTTCTGCAACGTAACGCTCACCGTGTTCAGCTTCAGCCGCGAACCTCGTAAGGACAGCTCCTCAATCAGCATCACGACGGAAATTCCATACTCCGGCTGAGTACCGCGACCTGTGGAGAGGAAAAAATAACAGGTTAGCAAAGGCAAGGCATCTTAAGCGCAGCGCATAGCGCCTACTCACCGCATCAAGGCGCTCCAAAAACGCCCATACTTACCGGCGAAACACAGATTCCGCCTTGCCACATATTGGACTTCCGCGTACCTAGGAAGAAAAAGACATGTTTAAAAGGCATGCAAGAACAGCAATATTCACAGCAATAAGACCTACCTGAAAGACTCAAGACGGGCTGGCATCAGTGAAGCAACTCGATCGCCATTGCCCACCAAGTTCAACGAGCCCCTGCCAAGACAGCAGGACGGAAAACCCGCCAACATCTAAAACAAGGTGAGGAGAAGTCCAGAAGGGTCGCAGACCTACAGGGAGGTGGGAGGCTGTTTACCCCGGTTGCCCGGTGCTGAACATAGCTTATTTGTATTCCAGGCAGAACTCTTCCGCTGGTCGCATCTGGGCATCGCAAGGAGGGACGTCTGAACCCCAACTGCTGGGTGGCTCCCCCGTGGAACCAGGTGAGCGTAACAGAACGCGAAGCCTCCAAAACTAAATCCACCTGGGCGCCATGGAAACCTCAGAATTAGACCAATTGGCCCAACTAATAGGAGAACTGCGCACCGAGGTTCATTCTGCCCGTCAGGAGACTAATGCTCTCAGAAGAGATTTAATAGTGACTAAGGAGCGCACTGAAGACATTAGCAGACAATACTTGCAATCACACGCGGGTCAGACCCCCCTACCGGGAAACAACCCAACGATGCAGAATCCTACCCTGCCATCCACTTCTTCTACTCCGGTGCAAGTCGTGCTACCAGGAACAGTTCCTTTGGGCCCACCGGAGCGATTTAGGGGTGATCCACGGAAATACGCCACATTCATGAATCAATGCCGCCTTCACTTTCTTTGCAGGCCTGGAGCATTTCCAAACGACCAGGCTCGGGTGGCCTTTGTCTTGTCATACCTGAGCGGTAGCGCAGCAGACTGGTCAGTTCCATTGGTGACACATGATGATCCTCTGCTACATGACTTTGGGGGATTTCAGAGGGAAATGGAGAAACATTTTGCTCGTCATACCCGAGAACAAGTAGTGGACAATGAACTCCTTTCCCTCCGACAGGGAAATCAGGACCTGTTAACGTACATTGCTACTTTCAACAGATTGGTAGCTGAAGCTAGGTGGCCTGAAAACAAAAGAACCACGTTGTTTCATCTGGGTTTATGAGGCAAATTAAAAGATGTTCTAGCTCAAGTAGTGGACCCTCCTCGAGACTGTTCGGAGTTCATAAATTTGGTGGTACAATTAGACCACCGGCTGCAAGACCGAAAAGCAGATCGCTCCAAAATGGATCCACGGGTGGTGTATGTTCATTCTAGAGACAATGTAACTCATGCACAAAAAAACCCTGCTGAGCCCATGCAACTTGGAGGAGTATGACCCCCATTAACAAAACAAGAGCGAGATAAAAGAAGGCAACAACAACTGTGTCTGTATTGTGGAAAATCTGGGCACTTCTTGAAGGACTGCCCGGTGAAACCCCCTAGGAAGGTCGTTGGGGCCATGGAAAAAGACCAAGAGAAAAAACATCAATCGGAAAACTACCCAGCTCGGCAAACGTAGAGGTCAGTTTGTCGAGTGAGGGAAAGGAGCCACCGACCTCACACTTTGCAATACCAGTGATCTTGATCAATAACCAACGGTCATCTAGAAGGCATGCCATAGAAGCTTACATTGACAGTGGGGCAGTCGGGAATTATATTGATCGAGATCTGGCTGCAGAGATGGGACTTCCCTTATGTTCACAGCCGATTACAGATAAGGTGACTACAGTGGAAGGGACTGAAATTGCTTCCGGACCCGTAACCCAATGCACAGCTGAGATAACAATGCTGTGCCAGGTCGGGCATAGGGAACTCATTTCGTTCAACCTCATCAAGGCACCTCAATTTCGGCTTATACTAGGGATGCCATGGTTAGTCGCTCATAATCCTTCAATTAACTGGCGAGCCAGGAAATTAACCTTCCCCACTGACTGCTCTCCAGCCTGTTACTATCAGGAACAGAAGACTGCTTTCAGTAATTCTACGACTCCCTGAACCACGACATCTATCTTAGGTGTAACCATTACCTTACCTGAGGAATACCACGATTTCCAGGATGTATTCCAGAAGGACCAAGCCAGTACCCTGCTGCCCCACAGGCCCTACGACTGTCAAATTGACCTTGTTCCTGGTGCCCAAGTCCCCTGTGGGAGGATCTATGCTCTGACTGAACCTGAAAATCTTCACCTGAAGTCCTATCTAGACCAGTACCTCGCAAATTGATTCATCCATCCATCGAAGTCCCCGGCGCCAGTCCTTTTTTCTTTGTGCCGAAAAAAGAAGGGGACTTAAGGACCTGTATTGATTACCGTGCATTAAACCAGATCACGGTGAAGAACCGTTACCCTTTGCCATTTATTCCGGAAATACTGGACCAGGTCAAGGACGCTCAAATTTACACCAAATTGGATCTTCGGGGAGCGTATCACCTGGTTCGGGTCAGAAGCGGTGACGAATGGAAAACCGCTTTCCGTACTAAATATGGGTTATTCGAATATGAAGTGAGGCCCTTTGGGTTATGCAACGCACCGGCAGCATTCCAATACTTCATGAATGACGTCTTGAGAGAGTTAATTGATGTCTGCGCCCTAGTGTACATAGATGATATCCTGGTGTACTCAACTTCCAAACAAGACCATATCAAGCACGTCCATTCAGTCCTCTCCAACCTCCGCGAACATCGTTTATTTGCTAATAATGGCAATATGGCAGCAACAACTTTCCTTCCGGTCTCCTATTCCGCACCAGCACAGTGTCTCCCACTGCAATCTCTTTCTCTGGTAATCCTCACTGCATTTTCTCTCTCTCGTTCTCAGCGGTTCTCTCCATTCGCACATGGTTGTTGTCGATCTCTCCCGGACGTCGACCTTCAACTTCAGGTAACAGTCCTCTTGGTACCCGTTTGAAAAGGGCCTCTGCAGGTGCGACCCCAGTGGATTGGTGCGGGGTCGTGCGGTATTCTCGGAGAAAGTCAAACAGGTTGCGCCAGAGGTCTTCTCCCCATTCAGCGATATGCGGAACACTTTGTTGAGCGTTCGCATGAAGCGTTCTACTTCTCCATTCGCTTTTATCCCCCTTTCCTCACAATAGCGAGCAAATTGATGTCCTTTGAACGGTGCTCCGTTGTCCGAGCATATCTCAAGGGGAAAGACGTGCTTTCGTCTTAGCCATCCCCTGGTGTCCTTTGTGGGCGAGCTGCAGGACTTTGTCCACCAGTGTTCTTGGAATCACAATCTGGTGGCCTCTTAGCAGGAGACCGTCTTCTGCTACCGACAGCTCATGGTGCGCCTTCCAGAGCGCTTGCAGGTCTTTTTGAGCCACCACATTCCTACGGGAGTTGTTCAGGAGGACCTCACGCCACTCCCCACTGGCCACCGCTCCTTTTATCCTCAGGAATGCTTAATCTGTGTTGGATTTGTCTCCAATCTCCTGGTGCGCTAGGGCAACAGGCAATGCCAATTCCGCCACCAGGTGTATAGCCTCCATGCAGTCTGCCACCTCCTGTGAGTCTCTGGGTCGTCCAGTACCCGGATGGCGGGATAAGTAGTCCGCTGGGTTGTGTGTCCCTGGGCGGTAGACCAGCTTGAGCCCATATTCCATGAGCGAAAACATCCATCTTTCTATGCAAGGTGGTGGTTTGGACGAGGTTCCTGACAAAATTGCGATGAGAGGCTTGTGATCTGTCACAACGACAACTGGCTTCCCTAGGATGTAAATCCGGAAGTGTTTGCACCCCCACAATATGGCAAAGGCCTCACGCTCAATCTGTGAATATCGCCTCTCCGTCTCGGTGAGAGCTTTGCTAGCATAGGCGATGGGTCGCATGGTCCCCTGATGGTCTGCATGCATGAGGACTGCTCCCAGCCCTACCGGGCTGGCATCGACCACGATCTCTGACTTGCGGTCTGGGTTGAAATAGGCCATGGTCTCTTGTCCCGATAGGGCATTCTTGATGGCCGTGAACGCCCTCTGTTCTTTCCCAGTCCAGGTTCACGCTACGTTGTTTCTGGTAAGTGCCCTCAGGGGTTCTGACAAGGAGGCTAGGTCACAAATAAATCGTCCACAATAGTTGACCATCCCCAGGAAGCTTCTTATTTCTGCTGGGGACGCTGGCGGGGCTGCTTCTTGAATATCTTTCACCTTCTCGGGATCCGGGGAGATGCCCCCAGCGTGGAATATGAATCCAAAAAATTCCAGCCTGTCCTTCAAGAACTCGCACTTTTCTTTGTGCAGGGTCAGACCGAGGCTGCGCAGTCTCTCGAGGGTGTTTTCTAGGCGCTTTAGATGTTCAGCCTCCGATTGTGCAAAGACCAGGATATCGTCCGACATATTGATTACCCCCTTGAGTCCTGACAGGGCCCCCCTGATAGCATTTTGGAAAACCTCTGCTGCGGACGACACCCCCAAGCTGAGCCTTTTGTACTGGTATAGCCCCTCGTGAGTTGTAAAGGTGGTAATATATCTCGACTCGGGGTGGAGCTCCAACTGATTGTAGCCAGATCTCAAGTCCAGTTTTGAGAAGACTTTTGCTCCCTGAAGTTCATTAAAAATGTCATCTAAGGTGGGCATGAGGTGACGTTCTCTCTTGATTGCTACATTGGGCAGCCTCATGTCCACACAGATGTGTACTGCGCCCGGCTGTTTGGGCTTTGGGGCCACTACAATTGGGGAGACCCAAGGGGTAGGGCCATCCACCCTTTTTTTTAAAAAAATGTTTTTATTTTATTTTAAACTCAAACAAACACACTACAACTGTTTCAAAACATAGAAAGCATCATAGTCCAACACATTTTCATTAGAACTCCCCAACTCCCCCCCCCCTTAAACTAGAGCTGGTTCTCACATGTCATTTACGGGAGCATCATTGGGTAGCACAGTACTTAAGCAGTCATCATCCGGGTCCTCTGTTCCGTTGTCACCCTGGTGAGGGTTTGCTATAGAGGCCACCAATTGCCGCCAGGCCAGCAAGGGCCCTACTTCCTCCTCACCCCCCCTGGTGACCGCTTCAACCCAAACTAAAGATTCAGCTTCCGCCCACCTCAAGAGGTCCGTCCACCATAGCTCCACCCTAGGTCTGTGGGCCGCCTTCCAGCCCATGGCAATCCTACGTTTGGCCAAAACATAAGCCAGGTCCTTCATCTTGCTTATGTATTTTGAATGCCGGGGTCTAGGGAAAAGCCCAAGCATGCATGACCAGGCCGATTCCACATCCAGCACCACCCCCCCACCAGCCAGTTTCGTCTTGACCTCGTCCCAAAATCTGTGCACCTCCGGGCAAGCCCAAAACATGTGTAGCAGTCCCGCATTCACCACCCCACACCTGGGGCATTGCTGCATAGCTGGTTCCCCAAACTTTGCAATCTTCCCGGGGGTTAAATAAGCCCTGTGGGTAACGTACAATTGAAGCTGTTGGAATCTCGCGTTTTGGGACACCTTTTTGTGGTACCTCTGGGCCCGTTCCCATCGCCCGTCCGTCATGGGTCCTCCCACCTCCTCCTCCAAATCTTGTCTCAATTGGAGCAACTCCTTCCCTGCCCTTACTCGCAGGAGCTCGTATATCCTCGATATTTCGTGCCCGCCCTCCGATACATCATACATGGTTTCCAGGGAGGCGTCAGGGTCTTCCGCTAGCACTGTCTCAGGCCATCTTTCTCTAGTCTTCTTCACAAGCCTAGTGTAGGTTATATATTGGCCTGTAATCAAATAGGTACACAGGATCCTATTTATATGTACCACATTACTCCACCAATAGGAACATAGATTATATTATAAACGAAGGATAAGATGGTAAACCTTCTCTACTTCCACCCCTCTTTCTCCCCCAACGATTAGACACCTCTGACAGTTTCTCCGGCACTACAGGTCTTGACAACATAGACTGCGTGCAACATTCCAAATTTCAAAAAACATTTTTGTTTAATACAGAATATTTAAATTAAAACATAAGATACTACCCACACCTAACCCAGTGTACAAAACTACCACTAAAAGCTACAAAATCTAAAAAGCTAAATTTCAAATAAACCACTTACAAATGGACACAGACGAAATCACATATCACAGTACATAGAAAAAACCTAAATGTGTCACTAAAACAACATATAATCCCAACATGTTTCTGTTCTTTAAAGCCCCTTTCAGGCGAACATTCTTCAGGGGAACCTTTAAAACATCCACTATTCTTCTCAACACCGTGTTGAATGGGTAGTTTCAGGCAACCAGCGTGCAAAGAAGGGAAACAGAGGAAACTAATCAGATCCCCAGGGGAGGGGGTATTACCAAATGTAAAAGTGGAGTTGACTCAGTCAAGAGAACAATTCCACAAAAAGGTTTAGAAATTAAACCAATTAGATTTACCTTAATGTGGTGAATCTTCAATGCACGTCTGTAAATGACAGATAGGCTAATTTTTCTTCATTGAAAAACCAAGATACTTTAAAAGGCGTCTCAATCTGCCGAAAATATCGTCACACCTAGAAAGGACACATCACACTACCAATGAGCCACAGATCACTACAGGACAACAGTCATGAATTGTTCAGGATATATTAAATAAAAATTACCTTCACGCAAGTGAAGCCACCCACAACGTGGGGCAAGGGGAGGAAATCCCTTGTAATGACAACCAAGTCTGCAGATGATTACAAAAGAGGACGCAGAATCAATCTGTAATATAAGAAGGGCGGTCACCAACCATCTCAAAGAGCATTAAAATGCACCGATACACCACGACTCCCAAATGTGTAAAAAAAGGGAAGAAAAGAAACCATTTCAAGCCCAGCCTGGGTCGTGCATTAGAGCTCATGCTTCCAAACAGTAGTGTCATACACCAGCGGTCTTCACAGCCATTAAATGTGTAAAAACATGCTGAACATGACCAAGTAGTGAGAGATAGTACAAAACACCTCAACGTTCAGTAAGTATCTTATGTTTTAATTTAAATATTCTGTATTAAACAAAAATGTTTTTTGAAATTTGGAATGTTGCACGCAGTCTATGTTGTCAAGACCTGTAGTGCCGTAGAATCTGTCAGAGGTGTCTAATCGTTGGGGGAGAAAGTTTACCATCTTATCCTTCTTTTAGGTTATATATTGGCCACCATGTACTCCCGTCTCTTCCTGCAACCTCTGAAAGTCCACTGCCTCCCCTTCCTGCCATATGTCCCCGAGGGTGGCCAGGCCTACCTGTTCCCAGTATCTACGGACCGATTCGAGTAGTTGAGAGTCGCTCCCGCACAGCGCCGCCAAAGGGGCCTGCTGGGAGTACGGCTCCGAATCCCCCCCAATCTTCCATGTCCTGTGCCAGTTCTCCCAGCCCAGCCTCAGTAGCCGCCCCGTGCCCACCTGTTTGTCTCTGCACAACCACACCACCTCCATCAGAAAGTATGGGGGTGTATCTCCACGCAGGAGCCTAGCTTCTGCCGAGTCTTCAGCCGAAAGCCACCTGGCCACGTACTGCAGCTGCCCCGCCAGGTAATAGAGTTCAAAATTAGGCAGGCCTATCCCCCCCCCTGTCACATGGGTTCTGGAGCTTCCACAGAGCAACCCTATTCCTAGAGCTGCCCCACACGAAACCCCTACACACGCTATGAAGTTTCGCGAATAGGCTCCTAGGTACCAGAAATGGGACATTTACAAAAAAGTGCAAGAGTATAGACAGGACCACCATCTTGAGCAAGGCCGCCCTCCCCATCATGGTCAGGGGCAATCTAGACCAAAATACCATGCTGTTCTTGATCCCCTCTATCGCCTTTTCTGTGTTATGCTTGTGTTCTGCCTCGACCTTGTGGTAAATATTTATTCCCAAATACCTAAATGTCACGGGCTGCCATGGTATTGGCAGGACAGGCAACCTATGTACCGGGACATTCCTGTATCTGCCCAAAGGGAACAGACTAGACTTTCCAGGGTTCACCGATATGCCCGAGAGGATGGCGTACCGTTCTATTACCTCTAGCACGTACTGCAGGTTTTCCTCTGGATAACGCAAATAAAGGAGCATATCATCCGCATATAATGATATCAGATGCTCTCCACTGGCGGTGCTTATGCCCACCTCCCCATATTGTTGTCGCAGGCATATTGCCAGCGGCTCTAATGCCAGTATATATAGCATGGGTGACCAGGGGCATCCCTATCTGGTCCCCCTGCAAAGCTGCCAAGAATCTGAGACTGTGGACCGTGTCTTGACCCTCGCCATCGGGGTGCTATAAAACAACTGTACCCATCTGAGGTATCCAGGTCCCATTCCGTACCCCTTCAGGACCGCTTTCAGCCAGGGCCATCGTACCGAGTCGAAGGCCTTGACCGCATCTAACAACACTATAGCCAACTCGTCCGTGTCTTCCTCAGTTTGGTCTATGACATGGTGTAGCCTCCTGTGGTTATTGGTGATGTTCCTACCTGGGACATATCCCATCTGATCTGGGTGTATCAGTTTCTTAATCACCTTCTTCAGTCTATTAGCCCGCACCGCATGAGTATTTTGCTGTCCTGGACAACGGTCTTTAAGACCCGCACTCCACGGCCGGCTTGCCTGGTTTCAAGAGTGGGATGATTACAGCCTCACGGGAGGACAATGGGAGTTCCCCCCGCTCATAGGCCTCGTTGAAAGTGGCAAGCAGTGGCTGAAGCAGCTCTTGCTTGTATGTTTTGTAGAACTTGCTGGGCAGCCCATCCGAACCCGGCGCCTTGCAAGTGGGCAAGTTCTGAATCACTACCTCCAGCTCATCCAAGGTGACGGGTGCGTCTAACTCGGTGCGTTCTAGATCATCCAAGGTGGGCAGCTCTATGTCCTCCAATGTGTCCAGTATGTCTTGACACATATCCTCCCCGTGTCCTCATACAAGTGTCTGTAAAACTTAAGGAATTCCTCATTTACCTCTTTCTGGGTGTTGCATATGCAACCTCTCTCGTCCTGAATCTCACTAATCACCGAGCGGGGGGTCTCACTCTTATACAGCCAGGCCAGCAGTCTGCCCGGCTTGTCGCCCCCTGCGTGTATCCTCTCCATATATTTCCTGTAGTTGAGTCTGCATAGTCTATCTCAGAGTGCGCTGCAGGACAACTGTAGCTCCTTTACTTTGGTTCTGTTATCATGAGCGGTGCTCTCGCAACGCGTGAGATCCTCTAGCTCCCTTTCCACCTCCTGAAGTTCCCTTTCGACCCCCCCCCTGTAGCCCCTTAGCTTGGGAAATGGCTACCCCGTGCACCACCACCTTAAACGCTTCCCACAGTGTGCCCGCAGAGCTTACGCTTCCCGTATTTATATCAAAGTATTCTTCGATGGCATCCCTCAGGCCCTCCCAAAACCCCTCGTCCTGCAGAGCCTCGGTCCTGAGTCTCCATGTAGGGATCCGCGGTCATGGGGGCTGGTGTCTCCAGTCTACCACCAAGGGCGAGTGGTCAGATAGTACTCGGGCCTTGTATTCCGCTCCTTCTATGTCTCTCACTATCTCGGCTGTTACAAATATGTAATCTAAGCTTGTGGGCAAATCACGTGGCGCTGCGTAGTGTGAATACTGCCTATCCGTGGGATGCAGCCTTCTCCACGCATCCTCTAGGCCTAGGTCTTTCAGTAAGGTACCCAGCGCTTTAGCCGCCGGTGCCGTTTCCCCTGCCCTGTCCTTGGACTGTCCATTCTGGGATCTACGGTACAGTTAAAGTCCCCGCCCCACACTACCGTACCCCCTGCCAAGGGGCCAAGTTTACCGTAGAGGGTCCTAAAGTAAGCCGCTGTATCGTTATTGGGGGCGTACAAATTTATGATGTGCACTTCTCTGTTTTCCAGGAGACCCGTTACCACCACCATTCTACCCTCCGGGTCCACCGTAGAATCAAGCACCCGAAACGGCACATGAGGCGCCACCCAAGTAATGACCCCTCTAGCATACGCCGAGTACGCCGCCCCCACAACATTGCCCTTCCATTTCCTCCTGACCACCTCCAGCCTTTCCCTAGTGAGATGGGTCTCGTGCAGCAGGGCTATGTCTACGCGCATCCTCTTTAAGTACGACATCACTTTGTTACGTTTCAGGTAGCTGTTGAGGCCCCGTACATTCCAGGTCACAATTCTGAGATTACCCGATGACATCCGGTCGGTCTATCTCCATCCCGTCCCTTCCCATAATGCTCCCCATGTAGGGTCGTTCCCTGGCTCTCTCCCTTCTGTTCACGAACATTGCCCCCCTTCCCCTTCCCCAACTTCACACCACTGCACACAACTCCCCCTCCCCCCTTCCCCGCCAACCCCCAACAATAGCCCAGCTCCATCCCTGATCTCAGGCCTACCCACGTCTGGACCTGTCTCGTGTCCGAGGACGAGGACCCCGCGGGGTGTCACCAATCTAACAGTGACCTAACTAAGTATACTACTATTGGGTGCAGAGGGTTCTCCCCAGGAGCTCCCAGTCTTCTATTTAGGAGAAGTGCATTCAACGGGACCCGCCGGCAGATACCATGACTTCCTCCCCACAAGCACAATATCATACTATATTCCAGTCCCAATGTCATAACTGTGGCCTCATGGGTGCCTCTGCAACGTGCTACTTATCTCCAGCCGCTTCTGTCTGGGCATCTGATTCCTGAGGTCGACCTTGCATATCCAACCACTCCATCGCTTCGGTCGGCATCTCAAAGAAGAGGGATCTGTTCTTATAAAACACCTTTAACCTGGCGGGGTAGAGCAACATGTAGCGGTGGCCTGCTTCTCTAAGCCTCCTCTTCACCGTTCCAAAGTTCATTCGACTCCGTTGTACGAGCAGCGTATAATCCGGATACGCCGTTATATTCGCTGACCCCCTTTCTATCGTGCCTCCTTTCCGGAAAAATTCGAGAATCTTTTCGCGGTCACGATAGTTCAAGATCTTTGCGATCAACGGCCGCGGGGGGGCTCCTGGGGCCGGTCTCCTGGTCAGGGCCCTATGTGCCCTTTCGACCGCAAACCCCTGGGTCAGCTCCCGCCTGTAATCTCCTGCAAGAGCATGGTTTGAACGAAATCCGTGGGGTTCGATCCTTCCATTCCCTCCGGAACCCCCACTATGCGAATGTTGTTGCGCCTGGCGCACCCCTCTGCCTGCTCTGCTCTGTCCTCCAAATTGCCCACTCGTTGCACGAGGGCATGAAGCTCCTTAGCGTGTGCATTGCACGCCTCTGTGGTCGGGGCCAACTCCTTCTCCAGTTCCCCAGTGCGCTCCACGATCGTTCGCACGTCCTGGCGCAACAGGTTCACCTCTTCTCGGACCGCTCCGATCTTAAGGTCTAGGCCCTCCTGCAGCTCTTTCATGGCCAGTCCCAACTTCGTCTCCCAGGCCACCTTCAAGTCGGCAATTGCTGCCAGCACCTCCTGGATAGTACCGGTGGGTCCGTCGCCGCCACAGGGGCTTCTTTGCTCTTGCCTCCTTCTGCGCCCGAGGGCGACCTAGCGTAGGCCTCCATCGTGGGCTGTTTGATCCGGGGTCGCACCACCTTGGAGGACATCCTGCTGCGTCGTTTGGCCCACGCGCCCAGCTGTATCTTCGGCGCTGCGGAGTGCCTTGCGGGGTTCGCTCTCCGGCCCCTTCACAGTGAGGTTCCGCTGAACTCGGGTTCACTCTGCTAGCCCGCCACGATCCAGGGCCTCCTCAGTAGAGGCTCGCACTTATGTTCTTGCCTCCTGCCAGAGGCGCATGCGACGCGTCTATCTGGTTGGACTCGCCCACGCTCCAACCAACTTTGTCTTCCTCAGCTCCACGGACCATTTATGACCCTTTGTCCACAGGCGGCCATCTTGGGTGCTGCCCTTCCATTGCCCGACCGCCACCTTCTTCGAAGTCTAGTTCAGTGGATATGCAGTCTCGCTGGTGGGGAGGGCACTCACCAGGTGCCCCCCACTTTCATGCGCCCTTGGATGCACCGTGGGCTCGGAAGTCCGCCGAAAACCATCACTTCTTCCCAGGATCAAGATCGGATCATCGGGAGCTCGTCCAAGGAACGTTCTCTCACGTAGCCATCAAGCCATGCCCCCCCACCCTTTCAATAATGTCTAGGTCGACCAGTCACTATAGCTCTCTTTTCCAGGAGCTTGCTAGGTGCCTTAGCCGCGCACACAAAACTGGTCCAGCGATTCTTCTTCCAGTTGTTTTTCGGCGCACATGACAAACCTGTCAAAGTCTACGTTTGCCATGGGAAGAAAGTGGTCTCGGAGTGCTTGTTTCACTGCGTCATATGTGACTATTGGGATGTTGAGAGAGTCATATATTCTGTGAACCTCTGTCCCTGCCGAGTACACCATGATGGCTATCTTCGCCTCATCATCTGTTTCCCCCGAGGCCCTGAAGAACATTTCTAATTTTCTGACCCATAGGAGCCATTTCGGTCCTAATTTGGATGGAGGACCCGTGGTATCAAATTCGGGCATATGAGCCAGAATACTGTGCATCCTGCGTGGGACTGGGGCAGCAGCACCCTATTGCTCTTCTTCCTCACCCATGGTGGTGTATGGTACTCACAGGAGGTTGTTGTTCTTTGTGGGTGTCGAGGTGGTCTGGTCAGGTGGGTCCACTTGTGACACAATGTCCTCTTCCTGCTCTCCTTCACTTCTTTTTTTTTTCTTGTTGCCACAGCCCTGCAGCAGCTAGGGGTGTGGGAGTTCCAAAAATTGGTCCAAAAGATTGATGGAATGCAGCTGGCGCACGAGCACCCTCACGGGCCGCAACCACTGCAATCTGCGTGTGAAATAGGATGGCCGCCGGCTGTGCGTGAGGGTCCGTGCCAACACGGAGTGACGTTCTTTCCCTCCGACGCCGTCGGAGCAGAGAACTGCTCCGGAGCCGTCTTCGTCGCCAATGTTGTATTAGCGGGGGCAGGCCAGGGGCCCCTGCTGGCATTCACACGTGCGCTCGCACACTCATACAATGAGACACGCCGGAGACGTGTGACTTGCTCGGGTCGCCGGCGCCAACTGCCGGAGGACCGTCTTTATTCTAAACCGCGCGTGCGCGAGTCTCGATCCCGCTCACGCATGCGTACATTAGCGTATTCACTACGCAACAAGCATCACGATGGAAATGTCATACTCCGGCCGAGTACCGCGACCTGTGGAGAGGAAAAGATAACAGGTTAGCAAAGGCAAGGCATCTTAAGTGCATTGCATAGCGCCTACTCACTGCATCAAGGCGCTCCAAAAACGCCCATACTTACCGGCGAAACACAGATTCCGCCTCGCCACATATTGGACTTCCGCATACCTAGGAAGAAAAAGACATTTCTTAAAAGGCATGCAAGAACAGCAATATTCACAGCAATAAGACCTACCTGAAAGACTCAAGACGGGCTGGCATCAGTGAAGAAACTCGATCACCATTTCCCACCAAGCTCAACGCGCCCCTGCCAAGACAGCAGGACGGAGAACCCGCCAACATCTAAAACAAGGTGAGGAGAAGTCCAGAAGGGTTGCAGACCTACAGGGAGGTGGGAGGCTGTTTACCCCGGTTGCCCAGTCCTGAACATAGCTTACCTGTATTCCAGGTAGAACTCTTCCGCTGGTCGCATTTGGGCATCGCAAGGAGGGACATCTGAACCCCAACTGCTGGGTGGTGCCCCCGTGGAACCAGGTGAGCGTAACACATGGCCCATGCTGATTGATGCTATTCTGCACTAGTCCACTCCTATGCTCGACACGTGCTGATAACAGGCAAACACCCCTACCAACACTGATATGACATCTCCTATGTCCAATCTATCCACCTGCTCCCTGCCCTTCCTTACTACTTATCTACAATGGCAGCCCCTCACTATAGACTCCCGAAAGCCAGGGAAATGACTAGCAAGATGCTTACCCAGCCTCCTACCCAACAGTCATTATATTCCATTACCCAGATCTACCAGAGACAGGTCTGCCCTACCATACTAAGAAACTATAGACTAGGATCTAGACTTCCTAAGCCACCACAAGCCCACCTCTCACACAGTCTCTCCAAGACGGAGCCTACACAAGCCTCCTGTAACAACTCTAAAACTAAACCTATCCACATTCAGAAACCCCACACTAAATCTTCTGAAACCATGATCAACAAGGACCACACTAATGATACCATGAAAGCACCACATAACCTTAAGGGAGGCCTCATCAATGTTAGATCCTTGATAGCCCACGCATCTGAAATTGTCAACATCACTTGCAACCAACTCAACTTCCTAGCAGTGACTGAAACATGGCTGCATAAAGCGCCTGGCCCAGCCCTAATGCTAGCCATACCCACAAACTTCACCATCTTTAGAAAAGACAGAGAAATTTCCAAAGGAGGCAGCATAGCCTTCATCTGCAGAGCCGATCTCACTATCAAAGAAATAGATCACATGACTATGCCTTCAGCAGAACTACTCTTACTAAAACTAGGAATCTCTACTTCACACACTATCACTGTGCACCTTATCTATAGACCTCCAGGCCCACTAGGTACCTTTGAAGAAGACATAACTACCCTTCTGAACACATATGCCAAACTGGGGACACAAATCATCCTACTTGGCTATTTCAACCTAGGCCACAATGACCCTAAAGACACTAATGCCTCCATCCTAGCCAACACAATTTTGGAAGCAGGCCTCACCATCCGGAACACCACCCTACGCGTTCCAAAGGTCGCAAACTGGACTGAGTGGCAGATATCAACTGCACCTCCCTCATAACAGCCA
This sequence comes from Ambystoma mexicanum, assembly GCF_040938575.1. Taxonomy (NCBI): domain Eukaryota; kingdom Metazoa; phylum Chordata; class Amphibia; order Caudata; family Ambystomatidae; genus Ambystoma; species Ambystoma mexicanum. The sequence continues at coordinate 537,887,944 of NC_090930.1, forward strand.
TTGAACCGTGTATATGGACTGATCATTATCTGATCTCGTTGACCATCTCAGACCTACCTCAATCCAAGACAACCAAACTACCAGCACCTCCAGCCCTCACCCACTGTAAAAACAAACATAACAGTCACAAATCTCTTCCCTCTGATCCAGCCCATCACCAATCACTCCAATCTGATCACTAACCCTAATGATCTGGTTGACTTGTACAACAACACCATCAACTCAGCTATAGATGCCATTGCGCCGTTGAAACTAAGCAAATCTAAACCTCTTGCCCATCTCAACACTTGGTTCATCCCAAGCCTAAAAGACAAGCATAAGCCTGCTAGAAAAAAAATCCCTCTCCTCATAACAAAAACCTCCTCATTGCCCTCACTAACAGCTACAAGAAACAAATCATTCAGGCAAAAAAAGAAACTTTTAATGACAGAATCAAAAAAGCAAACTCTAACACTAGGGAAATCTTTTCCATTCTCAGAGAATTAGAATCCTCTATCACACCTGTAGCCTCTTGCACCAAAGATAATGTTTGGTGCACTAACATTCAAAATGCCTTATGCAATAAAATCACCATGCTACAAGACAAAATATCAGCCAAAAGATCCTCCCTCTACAAAATTGCGCTCTCCACTCAAGAAGCCATCCTACAGGAACTTGCCGTCAACCAAACTAAACCACACAACCAATTCAACTTTAGAGCCATCTCCATTGCAGAAGCTAAGAACATCATTACATCTCTTAAACCCTCTCACTGTCTTGGAGACACCTGTCCAGCCCCAATTATCAGAGAAGCTGCACAAGAACTAGCCCCTTTCGTCACCTCCTTTATCTACTCATCCTTCAAATCATGCTCTGTGCCTACCAACCTTAAAGATGCGTGGATATTACCCCTCCTAAAAAAGCTAGCCTAGATCCTAATATCCCAATGAACTAGAGACCCATAACGACAGTTCCGTTCCTCCTTGAAACCTTAAATAAAGCTGCCTATCTACAGATTCAATCCTACTTGGAGATCAATAACCTACTGGGCACAAGACAATCTGGATTCAGACCGAGACACGGAACCGAGACGGCACTCCTTGATCTCAAAAACCAACTAGATGAGCGTAAAGATAGAGGAGACACATCCATTGTTCTACTCTTAGATCTGTCACCTGCAGGTGGGTGAACGAAGAAGAAATGGTTCTCCACCAAGGCCACTGCATGGATAAATTAATTCCTGGATAATAGAACTATAAGAGTCTTCTCACCCACTTCAGCTACTCACCCATTTCCAATCACCTGTGGTGTTCCTCAGGGGTCATGTGTCTCCCCTACTTTGTATAACATTTTTACAAAGCCACTTTTCGATAACTTGGACACACTGGGTGTCTCATATACAAATTATGCTGACGACACACAGATCCTCATCCCAATCCAAGGAGACCATGACAAAGACAGTGACCTCATTAAAAAATCTATCAAATCATTCAAACCTGGATGGCCACACACAGTCTATGTCTTAACGACGACAAAACCAAGCTTTTAATCATCGGATCCACCAGTAAACTAAACAAACTATCCCACATGTACAAATCCATTACTATTGATGGTCTCAAAATCAATGTAGCCAAAGAAGATAAAACCTTAGGATTCTACTTAAACTCTCAATCTCGACAAGCAAGTAAATGCCACGCGTCAGCAACTAATTACACCTGCAAACTAATTCATGCATGTAAGCCATTTCTGTCTACTGACAGCTGCATCACCATTGCACAAGCAATTATATTATCGAAACTAGACTACTGTAACGCACTTTATCTAGGCACCAGCAAACATAACACCAATAAACTCCAAACCCTACAAAACAACGCCCTTAGAACAGCATTAGACATTCCTAAACCGCAACACATATCCGACCAAAGAAGAGCCGCCAATTGGTTAGCCATCAATGACGGAATCAAACTAAAAAACCTGAACATTACACACAACTGTCTCAATAACAAAGCACCCGCATACCTCACAGAAAAATTCACTAAGCATACATCCGAACGGCCCATCAGAAAGGCCCAAGCCAACAGTATCAGAATCCCTAACTTCAATCTGAAAACAACTGGAGGCTCAAGCTTCCCAGTATTGGCAGCTCATCTATGGAACTCTATCCTGGATTACTAAGAGCCACACCTTCCTTCCACTTGTTCAAAACTAATGTTAAACTCTGGCTACTCACCAACGACTGCTGATGCTTTAACCTTAAATGCCTCAAGTTGTTTTCTCCTTCTAACTTCCCGGTGCACTCTATAAATAAATAAACAATACAATATCATCAGGATCTCCCCCTCTGGAACTGTGTACTCTCTTTATGCCGGTTCCCAAAAGATCTGGATGCAACATGGGTTTCACACCTGAGGGGCCATGTATTCAGAGGGCAACGTTATCTCCGCTGATGACATCCCCCTGCCCGTACAGCATCAAACCTGGCAGTGGGTGCAACATGCAGGCTCACGCAGGGCATGTAAACAGCAATGGGAGGGCTTCCCTGTGGAACCTGAGAGTGATACTATATTGGGATACATCTTACCAGCGAGTGAAAACCGTGGCTTGGTGTCCTTGTTATACCGTATGATCCAGAACTGCTTGATAACGCCATGGCTCAATGCTCACACTAAATTGGCAGGGGCCCTACAAGTAGACATCACTGATGACTTCTATGTGGACATGTGCGTGCAGACCCGAAAAGTGTCATACAACACATGATTCCAACTGATACAATTTAAAGTGCTGCATGCATGTATATGGGCCACATAGGTCCACTGACACTCATCAACAAGTACAAATATTTGTTAGTCGTGGTGGACCCGTGGACAAGGTTCACCTCGTTAACATAGTTCAGATGATGATGGTACAATGAGTGATCCTAATTTTAGGAAACAATCATGTGGTACTGGACGAGGATGTGGAAATAATAATAGACGAAGACAACAACATTTTCATCCAACACAACGGAGTAGGGGTCCCCCTGCTAGTTTTTTAGATCAGGACTTGATGGCTTGGAACTACGAACCCTGTGTGACACGAAGCAAGACAGTCTATTGATCAATCTATCCTCGTATACATCAAACGAAGTGGAGACAACTGTATTAGAGAAAGGATTTGGGTTTGTTCCTACTTCCACTTATGACAGCTTCAATTCCTGTCTAGAAATTCAGAATCTTTTTTGTAAGATCCACCTTAAGCAATACTTTAAGGAGAATCCGTTCAAGGTTGAGCAAAGCAATAGTGGGCTCCATAATCCCTCAAATGTCCTCCAGTAGCCAGCCATAGTCTAGAATCTATTGTTTTTGAATGAAGAGTTCTTTCTGAACTGGATTCTCTAGAGAAGACGGAAAATGGTAAAGCCTTTCAGAACTGTTCTAGGTTACAACGACATGCTATTGCTACACTCAAGAATAACAAATAAATAGTTATTAGAAGTGCTGACAAAGGCGGTGCTGTTGTTTTATTAAACCGCAATTTTACATTCTACCCAAGGTGCATAAGACTATTGTCCACCCTCCGGGAAGGCCTATTGTATCTGGCACTAATTCTTTACTAGAACCATTTGCAAAATTTGCTGACTTGTTTCTGAAAGGATACGTGAAAGAAATTATATCATATATATAAGACTCTACCAGTGTTATCAATCTTATCTACAATTTTCCGTTTAATGACAAAGAGGACATACTGGTGACGCTTGATATAGTATCACTTTACACCAAAATTCCCCAGATGGCCGCCCTGGATACGACTGAGGAATTGCTATTTGCAAAAAGAGAGCCAGGTATCACACCAAATTCATTCATACTTTGGTGCACAATGAGTTCTCTGACAGACAACTACTTCAAGTTTAGCAATCATTTTTACCAACAGATCTATGGCACCGCCATGGGGTCAAAGTGACACCCACATTAGCCAATTTTTACTTTGACTGTGTAGAACAGAAGAGTAGCTTTAGTGGAAGAGATACATTGATGATGTGCTGATGATTTGGCACAGAGATGAAGGATGAAGGAGAACCCGGCCTTTTTTGAGTGGTTTAATGGGATCAATCCCTTCCTTAAATTTACTATTGGTTACAATAGAACCAAGATCAATTTCTTAGATTTAACTACTGTGGCCAATACAGACTCAAATGTTTTGGAAATAAGATCGTTTCATAAACCATCTTTACTGAGGTATAACAGCTTTCATCGGAAACCCCTAAGAGATAACTTGCCCTTCGTGCAATTTCTTAAGTTGAAACGGAACAGCTCTAACACAAATGTGTTTCTGGATGAATCAGAAACCCTAAGCAAGAATTTCATCCGCAGAGGTTATCCCAACAAAATTGTTAAAAAATCTTTGAAGAGAGCTGCCAACAACCATTGTGGCGCCCTACTAGAATATGAGACAAAATTGCCTCCTAAAGATCCCAAAGGTTTGGTGTTTGTGAGTACTTACAACCCTCTCTCGAACAAAGTTATCAGGATTATATAAAGGAATTGGCAGATTTTGTTAAAAGGCAACAACCCGATTGCGGTCCCAAGAGGAAGAAACTAGAAGGAATAAGTGACCATCAATGACATTTCTAACATGTCAGGTACACAATGAACCGTTACTGAACAATGGGGTTTGACAAAACCAGGCGGACATGCTCCGTGTGGTATGTGTAAATGTTGCTCACAAACTCTAAGAAGTACAAGCGTAGACATCGGCCTTGCGAGACCATGGCAGCAGAAACCATTTACGAATTGCAACACAAGTGGTGTTGTTTATGCGATTTGGTGCCCGTGCCGTAAACTATACATTGGCAAAACTGAACGAAAAAGAAAAATCCGGATCAGCGAACATAAGAGCTGTATCAGGAATAAAGTAATGATAGCCCCGATAGTTGGACATTTTGCTTCAAATAACCACAGATATGAGAAATGATGTGGTCTATTTTTGTTTTTACCAACTTTATTTAAGTTTTTAAGAGCATTATAGACATGTGATGATTAACAATTAAGAATTATTGAACATACATTATTTTCATTGCCAGCACAGTCGACCCCAAGTTTGAGGTTTCAGTGCAGTTCAAGTCCATTGCTCATATTAAATGAAAACCGTGAATACCAACCATTAAACTATCCCCCCTAACATATCCCAATTTATGGGGGAAAAAGTGTTCTGCTTTGTTTTAAAAGTTCAGCTGGTTGGATCGCTCTCCTGATTTAAAGTTCGTATTTGTCCAATAATAGGTATTGCACAAAGCAATCTAGGCTGAAAGAACATCTGCTCTTTGTTGTCCATGAATTTGTGTATTGGTAGCCACGTGTTTAAATATTTCGAGTATGAACCAAGTGCTATTGCGGTCACTTTTTCCACAGCCATCACACTCCACAGTCTCACCCACCACATAGCTATTATTGGTCCTTCCTTAGTTTTCCATGCCTGTGCAACTGTAATTCTGGCCGCACTTAGCATATGAGTGATGAGTGTAGCTGTGGGCCCCGAGTTTGCATTACATCCCTCAACCGCCTCACCCAAGAGAATCACCATTGGGTTGAATGGAAGTTGCACGCCAGTTATTTCTTTAAGATCACTCAAATACTCTTTACAGTAGATTTCGGCTAGTGGGCAGGACTACCACATATGAATAAAATCTCCTGGGAGGCCACAGTTTCTCCAGCAGATTGCAGGGTATTCTGAATTGATGGAGTGTATGCGTACGGGTGTGATATAGCAGTGAAGGCATAGTTTATATGCCGCTTCTTTAATTGTGGTGCACTTAGAACTTTTGGCAGCTCTCTGCCAGATGTGGCCCCAGGTATCCCCAGAAATTGTTTTCTTTAGGTCTGTTTCCCACTTTTGCATATAGGCTTGGTTCTCCTCGGGGTCCATTCCTCTGATCAAGCGGTATAATCTGGTTATCCCGTTATCTGTTTGGCCTTCTTGTATTGTTAGTTCCACCCCCGTTGGGATTCTAGTTGCCCCTTCTTTCACTCTTGTGTTTGAGACCCAATGCCTGAGCTGGACATAATGAAAATGTTCTCTTTCTGGTATACCAAACTTGGCTTCATAGTCTTCAAATTGCAGGGGTGACCCATCTAAGTAGAGGTCCTTTAGGACTATGTTGTTTTCCCTGCCCCTCCCAATTTGCCCAGAAGTTGGCCTGTGTTCCTGGGGTAAAGTCCGGGTTACCAGCAATCGGTGTGAATGGACCCCCTCCCACCCTGATCTTCTTGTTTCTCAGTACTTTATCCCAGTACCACAAAGTGGTTTTAGTTGATTCTAGTAGCAGACCATTTTTTTCCCTGTGTCGTGTGGCGAGGAAGCCTAAGTTCCTAAGGGGTGTCTTGGTCGCTGTTTTTTCTAGTGTGACCCATTGATTACGATCTTCCTCCGCTGTCCACTGTAGCATTGGGGTTATCTGTGCTGCCCACAGGTATCTGCAGAACTCTGGGACCCCCAGTCCTCCCAAGGCTTGTGGCCTGAAAAGTACTTTTTTGGGAATTTGCGTTCCCCCTCCAGATAAAGTTCATTACCTCTCTCTGGAGATTTTGGATAGCTGGGCTCGGGATTCTGATTGGGAGGGCACCCTCTACGTATAAACATTTGGGAAGTAGAGTCCTTTTAATCGCAATAATGCATGGCAGCCAGGATAATTCCTGCAATTGCCAGCGTTTTGGATCCCCAATTAATGTTTTCAGGAGGTCTGGAATATTGGCTCCATACAGTCTATTATAGCTGGTGGTCAATGGTATCCCCAGGTATTTTACTGTCTTATGTTCCCATTTCAGTGGGTATTGATTCTCCCATTCCGGAACTTGTTCTGGGTTTTCAGTGATATTAAGAGCCTTGGATTTAGGGTAGTTAATGTTGAATCCTGAGACCCTCGCAAAGTCCCCCGGCAGTTGTATGACCATCGGTAAAGAGTGTTCAGTGTCTTTCAGGAACAGAAGGATGTAATCTGCATAAAGTGCTATTTTTTGTTGACCAAAAGTGCCCACCTCTACCCCCTGAATTCGCCGATGGGTGCAAACCCTACATGCAAAAGGGTCCATAGCCATGGCAAAGATCAGGGGTGACAGTGGACACCCCTGTCTTGTGCCTTTCTGAATGGGGATACTCTCTGTCAATTTCCCATTGACCATTAGTCTTGTTGTCGGGGTTATGAAATTGGCCATTACCATGCGAGTGAAGATTAGTCTGGAGCCGAATTTCTCGAGGACCAGCCGTAAGAATCACCATTCCAGGCTATAAAAAGCTCTGAAGGCATCCAGAGCTGCCACAGAAAATTTCTGACTAGTCCTCCATCCCCACTCAATCGTGTCTATGGCCTACGAATATTATCATATGTATGCCGCCCCTTCACAAAACCTGCTTGATCTGAGTGGATTATCTCTGGAAGTACCATTGCTAATCTCCGGGCTAAAATCATGGAGTAAATTTTTGCGTCCCCATTTAATAAAGAGATCAGGTGATAGCTTGCAGAGTCCGCTGGGTCCCTGTCTGGTTTCAGTAGTAGTATTGTGGTTGCTGGACACATGTCTTGCGAAGTAAACCCTTTGTCTCTAATGAGGTTAAATAGTTGTGTTAAGGGGCCTATTAAAGTGGTCTTAAAAGTTTTATAATATGCGTTACTTAGCCCATCTGGACCCAGGGTTTTGTGTCGCTTCAATGCTTCTATTCCCTCCCCCACTTCTTCCTCCGTTATAGGACTTTCCAGTTGTTGCCTGTCTGCCTCATTGATTTTTGGTAACTCCACCTGATTTAGAAATGTGACCTGCTCTTCTCCCTTTAAGTGTTCCTTTTTAAGATTGTTGGTGTAATACGAGAGCATTACCTCCTCTATATCCTTCTCCCTTCTCACCACATACCAGTTCCCATCACGAAGTTGGGTTGTTCGGTTCCGGAGCCTTTGATGTCGCAGCTTGGTGGCAAGGAGTGGGTTAGCTTTACCCCCGTGTATGTAATAAAATTATTTTGTTTGTACCAGGAGGCACGCTGCATCGTCTGCTAGGTGTGATTCTAGGGTTGCTCTGGCTTTCTTTAATTGCCGCCATTGCTTCTGTGAGCCCCAAAGCTTATATTCCCTCCCAGCCTGATGTATGTTGTATTCCATCTTGCGTCTCACCCTTTCTCGACTCTTAATATAGTTTGATGTTTGTGGCATGAACTCCCCCGTATTACCGCTTTAATGGCATCCCAAATGGACAGCCAGTTCATCCCTGGTGTTATGTTTTCCCGAAAATAGTTCTGCAAGGTTTGTTCTATACCTATTCAGACTGTTAGATCCTTCAGTAAGACTTGGTTTAATCACCAGGTTTTATGAGGCCGTTGTTGCTCTATTTTAAGTAATACCGGGGCGTGGTCTGATAGACACTGCACTCCGATTTCCAATCCTGTGACTTGTGGGATCACCGTTTCGGAGATGAGAATCATATCAATACGGGAATAGCCCCTGTGTACTGCTGAGTAGTGAGTGTAGGATCTGTCTTGTGAGCTAAAAAATCGCCAAGACTCCAGGAGGTGTAGTTCTCTCAGAAATGTGGCCAGGGTTTCTCTAAATGTGTGATTGTTGGAAGTGGCTGGGAGGGTTTTGTCCAGTGTTGCGTCCATCACTCCGTTAAAATCGCCTCCAATTAGAATTTTCCCAATTCCCAATTGTGCAATTTTAGGTAAAAGGGCCAAGTAGAAAGTGGTCTTGTTTCGTATTGGGAGCATAGATGGAGATCAAAGTAACCAATTGGCCCATAATTTTCCCCCCCAGCATCAGATAACAGCCTTCCGGGTCTTTTTTAATAAAATGTTTCTCAAAATTGATACCTTTTGCTAGTAATATGCCTACTCCCCGTTTTTTGGTCCCGCTGGAGGCTAGATATTGTATGGGGAAGGCTCTGTGTCTCAGCCTTTGTTCATCCCCTGCTAGTAGATGTGTCTCTTGATGCCATACCACTGAAGCATGCATGTCTCTTAGCCTAGTTAATATAGATTTCCGCTTGATCGGGAAGTGAAGCCCCTGAACATTTAGTGAAACGAATGTCAACTCAGAGAGTATTAAAATTTAACCATTGGTCCCTTTCTTTGCGATCCCACATACAATTTTCATTCGTATTGTGCATTCCTTTTCTACTTTATCACCCAAAACCATCAAAACAAAATGTTTCCCCCCTTCCCAACTTATAAAGTAGAACTTTTCAAAAGTGTTTCCAACATGCTATATTCAAAGTATATCACCGTGTTTTATACTCACCCGGGAAGTTTGGGTTCCGGATTCCTGTTGACCCCCCACCTCCCCCGGTCCCCTTTTGGTTTAGTATTTGACATGCTCACTTCCCATGCATCTAGTTTAGCTTAGAACCACGCTCCAGATGCACGACTCCCTCTTTTTCATATTGGCATCCCCATTATCGCATTTGAGGGAGTCATCTCACTCTTTCCTATATTGGTATCCCCATTACCACATTTATGGATGTCTTCCCTGCTCTCCTAGATATTAGCGGTCGCTCAGGTGCGATCCGAGGGCTTAGGCTCCTTGTTACGCCCTCATGGTCGAGGATGTCCTTGCCTCCATTGACCTCTTCCGTGTCCCTCTGTTGCCTCTTCACTTCGGGGTGGAGATCCTTCTTTGTCAGTGAGAGTGCCTTCGTCATCATCTTGCATAAGTTTCACCATGTCTTCCTCTTTGGAGACTGAAAATCTCTTGCCTTTCCATTCAAAGCGTAGGCACGTTGGATAGCCACACCGGTATCGCACATCTCTCGTTCTTAGCCAATCAGCGACCACTCTCAATTTTTTCCTCCTGGCGAGTGTAGCTTGGGATAGGTCCTGAAATAGTTGAATTGAGGTGGAACGGAACCTGATAGGCTCTTTTTTACGGGTGGCCTGCATGATGTCCTCTTTCAGCTGAAACATATGTATCCAGGTTAAGACATTAGGAGTCAAGTTCTTATTAAGTTGGTATGTAGAGTAGACACTGTGCGTCTGATCCAACACAATCTCCTTGGTCTCCTCTTCATTCAAGATGTGTCGGAACAGTTCTGTAACATACTGTTGCAAGTCAGAGTCTGTTATAGATTTCGGAACTCCACGGATGCGAATGTTGTTTCACGTAGACCTATTTTCAGCGTCCTCCTGTTTATTGTGCACCTGTTCCATTTGTTGTTCCAGCTCAAGGACTCTGTTTGCCAAAATATCATTCTCATGACTTTGCTCTGTTACCACTGTCTTGACTTCATCAATCCTTTTCTAAATTGCTACAACTCCTTTATTGAGATCAGAGATGGATTTAGCCAAGTTGTTTGCACTTTCTTTGATGTATTTTTTTAGTTCTAGCAGCATTTCCAGCAGATCCGATTTTCGAATTGGTGGGTCTTCAGGTTTCTCTGCCTTCTCCAGAGGAGGGGAATGCACCTGGGCCTGCACCTGGGTACGCTTCTGAGGTTCCGCTGTCTGCAGCATACCTTTAATGTCTCCAGAGCCTTGGTTTTTAGATTTCGGGGCTTGTTTGGACATCTTGATCTAGTAGTGGTGATCTTGTTTGACCTCCTAGGTTGGATCTGGCGTGTTGGGGTCCAAGCTGTCAGTCGCTGCTGCCCTTCTGGTGTGTTGTGCCCCTTGGGAGGGGCACGTACTTCTGTATATGACTCTTTTGTTTGCTTATACCGGTCAGTTATGGCCTCAGAGGAGTTGATTATCTACCCGTGTCTTTTGTGGGACCTGGTACCATTTAACACAGGTCAGTAGATCGGTTTAATTACACAACTTATGTTATGTCAAATGGGTGAGGATCATTTCAGCGCTATGTGAGGCCCCTAATTGCTGCCATGCAGCTTAGTTACATTCATCACTCTTCGCCATGGTGGGCTCCATCCTTGCTCATTCTGACTAGGTCGCATGCACCTTCATCAAGTGGCCGTATCCTCCATTTTGGGTCGCGGGGAGAGCAGCCAGAGCTATTGTTATTATTGCTTGAAGGAGCCCTGTTGTATGGTTGCTGAGCCCCACGTCGCCCAAGTTGGTATTGTCTAGCCGTTTATCCCTTTTTTCCTGCTTCAGTGTGCATTTCCTTTGAGTCTGTGACTTCAAGTTTTATGAGGACGCGGTGGCGTCCGCAGGGAGCCGCTCTCCACGCAGCCCTTCTGTATGCCAGACACAGCATTAATACGCGGCTGGCGAGCGCTGCATCCCGAATCTGCCATCCACCGTTATGGGCGCTCCGGCAGCAACCCGCCCTTAGGGGACTTCGACGCAGCTCTTTGCAAGGTTTCAGGCCGGGGAGGAGACGATCTCCGGGCTACTCGTCGCCCTTGGTGGCGCACTGCTGCATGGGTATCCCCCGTTGCAGCTATTGTCTCCCCCCAGCTGGACCGCTCACCTCGGGGCTCAAGCCTGCAAGTCCTGCAAGCCGGAGCCAGACGCTGCCCGCTTCTTCTTTTCTGGCTCCCCTGCTAGGTGCAGTTCCACGGCGGCACTTTCTTCTTTTCTTACGGGCTCCTCCACCAGTTGCAGCTGCTGGAGGGCGCCTCCTGGGCGACCCACACCTCAGGCCACGGAGTACGCCGTCCCTGCCCTTTCGCCAGCGACAGTTCGTGTTTCATCCTCTGTGCTTCAGGAGGGAGGGGGAGCACAGACCTTCCTTTTTTCCGCTCTGCCAGCAGTCAGTCACAGTGCAAGTGAGTGGAGAGAGGTCCCCAGATCTGCAGTCAATCACTCACCCATATTTATGAGGTTTCAGGGTTCTGTGGCCTCTTATTCCATGCGGGGTCTGCGGTGGCCGCCATCTTGCTGCGGAGGTCGCTACGCAGATCTTCCAGCTTCACCTCCAACTATGGCTAAATTGCTTAATGCCGACCAGTTTGTCACTCCATTGTTGCCCACACCCTTCATAAATGCTTGGAAAGTAGCATAGTTTTTGGGCTATTTTGAGGGGCTAAGGGGTTCCGGGGCCGGGTGGAATCACAGAGCTCGCCGAAGAGCCATCCGTACTGGTCCTCGGCTGGCCACGCCCCCGATGTGGTCTATTTTTTTAAAAAGTTTATACTTCTATCAATATGAACACAGATTAAAATAAAAACTTATTAAAAGAAGAGATGAGACTGATATTTCTCACAAAAAGCTATATTGTTTGTTTGAATGATCAGATGGACTGGTTTCCATAAGTGATTGTTGATGATGGCACGTGCATGACGGACAGGTATTAATTGGGTCCTTCGTTTGAAGAATGGATCTTTACACTTATCCACGCTTCAAACCTTTATGGCCTCTATCATTGTTCTAAATGCTCCAATGACAGGCTATATGCGAAGTGACACCGGGACTGTTACTCCAACCACATTATGGTCTACAGCCCGTAGGACAGAGTATATTTACGAAAGATAAGTAGGTACGGCTCGATCTGCCCCTGACACTAATAAGTGAGTGCCAGGTGAGAGAATATCATGAGCCATACAATACGTTCCAGCCGACAATACACGTTCCAAAATGGCCACCATTTAACCGGGACAACTGAGGAAATCTGTCGACATAGAGAAGGGTACTATATTTAAACTAGATTCAAAGTCTGTCCTCTAACCACTACGATGGTCTGGATCCATTAGGAAGCACAGCGTTAACTTGCGACAATAAGATTTCAGGTAAGAACTAAGATGCAGTTATATCTGATATGGTTTTACTGAGGAACAGGGGAAACCTTAATATCAGATGGGTATTGTTGTAGTTCGCCAATTAAAATACTGGCAGTTTTCTTATCTGAACACAGTGACACTGAGAGTTTGAGTTAATATCCGGTGAGATGCCGACGGAGTAGCGTAAGCCATATGGACATTGGACCCGACTTTATGAACTCTTTACAGACGGCGTTTACAACCATACCGGTCTAGATAGTGAGTGCATTACCAGCACGCATCCCGTATGATATTTGTACTTTTTACACATGACGAGCTTGATACCTGAACAGTAACTGACTGCCTGCTATGTCTTTTTTCACAGTACTGGCGGGACCACAAACATATTGAGCACTAGTACGAGAAACATTTAAAGTTTCCACAGCACTAAGGATTACAGAGACCACTAACCCTTTTTTGCACAAGACATCTTTTACAAGTAAGTTTTTGGAATCCAGTATTAATGGATTATCTGGACTGGGCAGCCAGTAATTTATCTTGAATAATGGTCTAAGTAGTTCAGAGACTGTTGTTGTTGTTTTTTTCATGCTACAGCCTACACGTGGTCAACATCGAGACTTGTGAATGGCGATGTGCCAGTAGCCTATGTTTGCGAATTCACATTCCGAAATTATTATGAACCAACCATTGTGATTCCTGTGGTTAACTCGATGGCATTAGTGTGTGTACATGTTCTTTAGAGCTGACTTTTCATCGTTATAGAGTGCTCTGTACTGCCCTCTTAAAGATTGACTTATGATTAGTGTATAAGAGGCAATTTCGAATGATGCTCATACTTTTCCCTTTTGTCTTTCTCTTTGTCTGTTTCTATTTTTTTCTCCTGTGTTGTCCTGTTGTAAACTGTTACTTCCCCTTCTGGACATACTGTGGCCTGTATGATATCATCTTAGCATTATGAGGAAAATTATATTACTATTACTCTACCCGGAAAGACCAATGAATTGTCTACAGGGTGAGTGTGAGTTTCCTTATTTGGTTGTAATTGACCACTTGCCCATAACTCATTAACAGTGTCATGTTGAGCAGTCTGTCCTAATAATTTAAGTTAAGTAATATTATGCTTTCTTTACACATGTAGGTGAAATCCAAGGTACATGACTATGTCTTACAGCAATTGTTAAGAACTGCTATACCCTCAAGACTTTTATGTCACCCAACCCTTGACGAATTTACACACAATAGAAGATTGCGGCGGATATGGAAAGAACCATTTTGTTGTTTTTTGCTTGGTCCTATTAGTTATGAGCTAATAATAATATATACCAACTAGAATTGTCTAGTTAGGGAATCACTGTATTTAACTGTGTTTCATTTTTTGAGCATTATATTGAGTTTGTGTTAATAGTTGAATATAGGCACAATTTTCATTTGTGATTGAGTTTCTCAATTGTCAATTATGTTTCTAAATTTGGTTTAGGTTAATATTTGGTATGGATATGCCAGGTGAATGATGAGTGTATGAGAGTGTGTGAGGTGTATAGTTTGTTTAGAGTTTTTTAAAAAAAAAATTTAATTTATTGTATTAGGCATTTGTTGTCCACAATAGATGTGCTTCGCACAATTATTATTTTGTTTGACATATTGCCTTTGTATTACAAATTTGTAATATTCCATTCATGGATTGTTTTAATAGTAATACATTTACTATATAATTGCAGAACAGGATATGAATTAAATTTTTTCATGTTCTAATACATTATTTTTTGGTTGTGATTTGACAAATGATCATTTGTTAATATGAGACAGTCGTGTCACCTTGTATTTCCTACTATAGATGCATATAAACTGCGGCCTCTTTTGTACCCCAATATATATTGGTGCTGACCAGGTATGGACAGGTGGACATGAAAAGTGTCATACAACACAAGATTCCAACTGATACAATTCAAAGTGCTGCATGCATGTATATGGACCACACAGGTCCACTTACACTCGTCAACAAGTACAGATATTTATTAGTCATGGTGAACCCATGGACAAGGTTCACCTTGCTAATTTTTCGGAAGAAAGCTGATTGAAAGGAGGTCATAAAGGGTTTGCTGTCCTTACTAGCTATGACAGCCCTGAAATTGCTCCAAGTTGACAATGGGCCAGCCTTTTCAGGCAAAGCCTTAAGAAAGGCCCTGTTAAATTGGAGCTGTACTCAGCAGTTCTCTAACCTGTTTTTCCCACAAGCTAACGGTGTCGTAGAGAGAGCCAATAGGATAATAAAGCAAGCCTAGACTAAATGCATCCTTTCTTCTGGAGGTTATTGGGTGACTCACGTACCTATAGTGCAGCGTAGCATAAATTATATACCTCACCTATCTCAATGTGAGGTTAAAACACCTTATGAGTTGCTGTTTGGCGCTCCTATATATATATATTCCTGATTTACACAATTCTTGTAGTTCTTTCACCAGGTCAGACCACAGACTCCATCAATGGTGAAGAAGTACCACAGACAAAGACAAGACACAGACTACTTTGAAATCTGGGACTACATCCTAGAGAAGATCCATGATAAAGAAGCATTTGGACCACGCTACCGACCTCCTGTGAAGATACTGAAACCTATTGGCTCATGAACAGCAGTCCTACCAGTCCTGCCTCCTAAGAAAGGTACCCGACAAGTGTCTGGTGACCACCTTAAGCCAACGCCAGATACGTCTGAGGCTTTGGTGCTGCAAACACTGTCATTTTATGTGAAGGGCTATCTATGTCATGTCTTACCTGAGTCTTGTATAGATGTGCTGCATCTAAAACAACCCATGAGGCTGCATTGGAACTCACTACATTTTCCCCAACTTTATCTGAAAAAGTCAGTTTAGCTACCTCCTCCCCACCAGGGCTTTCCCTAACATATAGACTGTGCCAATTCTGTTTGGCTAAAAGGACATCTTGTGTTATATGCAAAGTAGACCAAAATAGGGCCTCTTTTCCTTTGGATGTTCTCCTTCAAAGAGTGATTACATACACATTTGTCTCCTCAACCACTTCTCCTGTGGAAGTAATAACCTCTACCTTTTGTTGAGTGGGAATGTGTTGTACAAGCTTCTTGTGTCTCTCTTTGAATATGGACACTTGTGTGCCAGTGTCCAATTGTACCACTAGTCAATCCCTTGGATCTTTATTCTCTGGTTTTATCCTGTGAGTCTGGTTTAAATTTAGAGTTTCTACCATTGTTGCCATTGTCAACTCTCAAAGCTGCAGTTTGCTTCCTTTATCCTCCCCCTCCCTAGCAATGATCTGGTCCCCCTTGGGAGTCATGCCCTGTTTCTTCCCTTTCTGTGAAGGAGAAGAAGGATAGTCTTCATCTCTGTTTCTTTGTGGCTGCCTAGGCTGTGCCCTATCCCTAAACTGATAGCTACTCTTTTTACCACTCTGCCCTTTAAAGGCCTTCTAATCCCAACCAGAGTCTTGCCTGGAACTGGTACTATCTCTTTCTACAGAAAGTGTTCTGCTACAAAATATCTCCCTTTCTTCTTTGGCAGGGGCATACTTGAAGTCTACCCAGGTGATCTCTCCCTAGGGACCTGCAAGTAGCTGTCAATATGTGGCCAAACTGTAGTTTCCTTTGTTGGTCACTGGGCAATATTGCTAGTCATCTGATGACTTCTAGTCTCACTGGCTGAACTTGTGTAAGGGATATAAGTGGTCTTTTTACCACAGAATAATTGCCCCCAGCAGGCCCTAAACTCATTGCTGCTTCTGCTCCCTGGGAGATCAGTATTTCTCCCAGGATGAAGGTAAGTGTCGTAATTGAAGGAGTCGCAATTAAATGAAGGCACAACCAGCTATACACAGACACACAACTATCAATGTTTTCCATAGGTGTATTAAAACATGTTGGCATTATGATTGCTAACGTCCTCTTCCTCTGCTGAGGAGTGATCTGAGGGTAGGCTGCCTCTAGCTAGGGATGTCCCCCTGCATTGTGGGGCAAGTGCCCAATAAGGCTTTGAGAGTCTGGAATGGAAGTGATCCTTCCACCCCTGCCATTGCTGGTCTGGTGCTGCTGGAGAAGCTGCCAAGGCTCCAAATTCTACAGTTTGAGTGGGGACAGTGTCAACATGTCTCACCAGAATGTCATTGTGCTTCCTGGTATAAAGGGAATTTGCCTCCCTATTTGGGTGAAAACTTAGGATGAATTCTATGTTTAACCCTTCCATAGCAAAACGACCATATCTAGCCCTTGTGGTGGGGTATGTCCAGCCTCCCTGAAACAAGTTCTGGTGGTCTACCTGCCGAACAGCTACTTCTGGATACCTATAGGGTATGTACTGTATTTGATCTAGATCCCTCCTAAAGTGTAGGGTCTCAAACAAGTTTCCTGGCTTGTTACCAGGTGTCTTCATATATGTGAACTGGGAATGCCCTGGCAATCTTCCAGGCACTACCACTGTGAAGGTGGTATCAACATTCCTAGCACCTGCTTCCTGTAACCACCCAGTTACTGCACAGCGGCGGTTCACAGGTATAGAAACATCAACATGTGGGTTAGCCATTTCTATAAGCTAGATATCTTACTTAAAAATACACCCTGCTCTTCACAGGAGTGTTTTTAGCCATTTGTTAGATACCCTGCTCTTCACTAGAGTGTGTTAATGCCTCTTAGCTAGATAGCTGTTAAGAAGAATTGCTTGAAAAGCCACCCTGCTCTTTGTTAGAGTGCTTTAAGCTTTGTTCTACACCTTTCTCTTCACTAGAGTGTATTTTATTCTTTGTATCGCCAGGCTTGTAGCAACCCCCCTTGCTCCTCTTCAGTAGCCAGATGGGGAGAATATTCTTAGGGTGTAGGAAAGGTGAGCAATGCCCCATCTAGGTCACCAAAATTATGTAATTTCTATCACCCCTATATGATGAACATGATGGGCTCATCACTGATTTCCCAGCAGTGAACTCCTCCCATGTGGCAAGGGGACTGCAACCACTACCTGAATCGGACCCTGCGGGCAGCTATATCAGGGAGGATCACATGGGAGGAGACAACCTCCAGGGAGATGTCATGGCTTCACCAGGTGAGACATGGTATCCCCCATGTTTTCTTGAAAACAACATTCCCATACCTAACACCCTTATGGCTTATTATCATACATCTGTTCATTCTCCTCTGAAGAATAGGAAAACATCTTTGCCCAAATCTATAAACCAAATTTACACCTTTACTCTACATTGTGAAACCTTTAAAAATACATATTCAAGTTGTCGGAATCAATTTTCAACAATGGACTTCATGTCCCAGAATTCTCAAAATACGTGGGATGAAGAAGAAGATGGATCTAACAATGCAGAATGAAAAGGGCCACAAGCCCAGCAAGCACTCTAGTGGTTGCTGGCATTCACACCTGCACACAGGAAGTTCAAAAGGCAGAAGCAGAGAGTCTGTGATGGCTACTGCTGACGGGAGAGAGCGGAACCTTTCTGTGAAAACCGAGAAGTAGAAAGACTGGAACCAGCGTAGTGGAGCCAGGATGCTCACCAATGAAGAAGGAGAAAGCTATTGCACCAGGACACGCTGTGTGAACACCAAGAGCCAGTGAGGGACCCCTGGGTATTCGCAGGTGCCCAACGGCAGTGCTTCACTTACCGGAGCCAAGAACGAAGCAGACCAGACCCGTGGAAGCCATGAGAGACGGGAGAACAGAGAAAAAGCTGTTGCAAGAAGAAAACAAGCAGAAATCCTTCACCGGCTAACTGCAGGAGAGTCCAGGAATGCCCACAAGAGCCAGTGAGTCTGCCCAAAGACAGTGGGGACCCTGGGGCGTATAGGCGAGCATGCCAAATGCAGATAATTGTGCACAACATAATTGAGAGGAAGAAAAGGAAAGGACATGTTATAAAAAGGTCAAATGAACCACAAGCAAAACACTTACGGATATATAAATGGGTGAACTGCAAGTACATACGAAACCCAAGCAGGATAATATATCAAGAGGATACATTATCCAACGCAATTGATATGCAATTCTGGGAAAAGGCAAAGGCCCCCATGTACAAGCGTGTGAGAACAAGAAACCCTGGCAGGAGAGTACACTAGGCTATTACAAGTCTGTGAGAACAAGAAGCCCTGGCAGGAGAGTACACTAGGCAATTACAAGTGTGTGAGAACAAGAAGCTCTGGCAGGCGAGTACACCAAGCAATTACAAGAATGTGTGAACAAGAAGCCCTGGCAGGAGAGTATACCAGGCAATTACAAGTGTGTGAGAATAAGAAGCCGCTGCAGGAGAGTATACCAGGCAATTACAAGTGTGTGAATGCAAGACGATCTGGCAGGAGAGTATAACAGGCAATAACGAGAAGTGTACTAGATCTAAAGAGGTCTTGAGAAGAAACATCAGACTAAAACTGGAGTTTATGGTAATCAGGAGAGGAGGAACACAACCAGGCATACCAAGAACCTTGAAAGAGACACAGTTACAAAATCAAGCAAGTTCTTTTGCAAGTGTGAATGTTGGGCAAGAAAGGCACAGGAAACTGTTGTTTGTGAAACACTCAGGATAAAAGAGGAATCCATGGGAAGAGAACCACCCTCTGGAAAAAGGACAGTTGTTGTGAAGAACTTTTTTGTGTTGGGAACTATTGTTTGTGAATCACTGAAGAACAAAAATGAATCCACGTGAAGAGAAATACCCTGTGGAACAAGGACCATTGTTCTTGAATAAACTTTGTGTTGGAGTCATTTATTCTGTCATATTGAACACTTTTATAAACCATCTAAGGTTAAAGATATTTCAACTTCACCTTAGTGTTAAGATTATGGTATGAGTGTCAGAATAGAACTTTGAACACAGGACAGTTTTGTTTGGACATTCTGATGCAGACCGATCCTTAGTCTTTGTTTTGGTAGGGAAATTCCTCTTAGAGGCAGATCAGAGAGGCATTTTCCCAACCCCTTTTATTTTCAATAAAAGTCTTTAATCAAAATCATGGCTAACTGGTGTCCGAGTTTCAAGCCTGACTCTTCACATATGGTGTCAGTGTGGGATTCTGACTTAGCTGACAAAAACTGGGGAACCCATCAGAACGCCATGCTAATTGTACCACGAATATCTTAAATTATACTTATTATCCAATAGCTAGAAGAACAGGATTTCATTTTTTAAACAGATGAGACCATCCTTAACATTAAACAAAGAATGTAGAATCCATTTCACTTCCCCATTAGATGCCACCGGCTACTTTACCAAGATCGCCCTTTATTGGATACTCTACAATGATCAGATTATTATATAAAGCCAAACAGTAAACTCAATTTAATAGTTAAAGCTGAAATAGATCTTCCCCCAATAACATCACTAGGGATAAAACCTAGCCTTAGGAGACCACCCTGGATCTCTTGTGACCATAAAATCGATGGGAGGCTACTCCACAAAAAGACACAGCTGAACTTATAAAAGTAAAGCATCTGTGAGGAGTAAAAGAAGAGGCGTTTTCCTTTGCGACCAAGCTGACAGGAAGTTTGGTTCAAGATCTTGATTTCCATTTTTTTTAAAAAAAAGATTGGCTTGTTTGGAGAGGAAGATACCAGCGAGATCCTTGATATAGCAGAACATATTGAGATAGCTACTATAGAAAATCTTCTAACCCAGTTAACCGCCCACCAGATCCAAGCCAAAGATCATTTTCAAACTGGACTGGATAGAATTATTACATCTCAATAGTTACCTATATTAACCCATGGGGTGTTACATTCTTAGAGGAAACGGGAAGACATGGGGAATTCTTTTCTCAACTTTGAGAAGTTGGCACATAAGTTCCATTGGGGAGATGATTTGAAAACGTGTTACCTGGCTCTGCTGTTCAGAGGCGAACTACACAATTCGTATCAAAAATTAAATCCTTTGGGCACAGCTACTTTCGATGAGATAAAAAAAGGATTGTTACAAAGGATGGGCCAAACAGACAATTTCTATTAATAAAAACTAAGAAACATCAAGTTAACCCCAGAAGAAACACCTGTAGAATTTGGGGCCTGAGTACAGAATACTATGGCGTTCTGATCGGTAATAAAATCCCTATCCGAAGTACTGGAAGTCCTAACCATCGAGCAGCTTGTAAACTCCTTGCCCCCTATCTACAAAGGGCAGTACTTCAGTTCCACATGCCTAGTTTAGTCACAGCAATAGAAACAGCCCCGAAACCATGCTGAAGCCAATAAATATTTAAAAATCTTACATTGGAATAAAGAACCCCAGAAAGATCTAAAGGGGTTTTCTCTTTCCCCTTTCCCTGCAAAAGATAGGAGCGAAGATATCCCCCATAAGCCAATAATAAAAAATCAAGGTAGGGGAGAAAGAAGACCCATAACAAGTAAAGGAAAGAGGGGAAATAAAACCAGAACTCCCACCTCCATCATCCATCCATTTATCTTGTGGACAGTCAGGACACCTGGCCAGACAGTATCCCTCAAACAAAAAAGGAAGAACCGATGGAGATCGGTTACATGACGATTAGGGATTGGGAAGAAGGTAACTTTCCTGAAAATAAAGTATTGAAATCACTGGGAATTTGTTTGTGGGGTTGCGCCTTTAAAATCTCACGACGCTGTCACAGTAGTAGCGGTTAAACCTTTGATTGACTCAGGGAGCAAGCAGAGAACAGTAAGGGCCGATCTAATCTCAACTAGAGGTTTCACAAGAAGAACTGTGAGAAAAACTACCTGTGTCCATGGAGACAAGGATGTATACCATAACACACCAGTTACCATCTGAGTCCAAGGGGAATCAACCCAAATAAATGCTACTGTCCTTCCTGGACTACCAGAGGAAACTATAATTGGCACCAATTTCCCAAGTTTTTAAACCCTACAGAAAGTTTCAATCCGGACTCCTCACACCTAACTCCAGAGCCTTCCCGCCACCCCCAGGGGAGTTTCCAAGACGCCTCCAGCATGGGCTGTGGTAGGAGAAGGGGTAGGGAAAAGCATATACCTGTCACTGCACATCAGTAATGAGAGCAGAAGATCAACCCCCTGCAGTGGGTGGCTGCTACTCATTGTTAAGATGGATTTCTGAACTCTGACCTTGTGAGCAGAGGTTCAGGAGGCCAGCCTAGTTTCTTGGAACAGGGTAACCTTCTGGACAAGCCAGACCAATCAAGATAGGTTGGCGGCGGTCAAGACTAGGTCTCTGGAGGGGTGAGGTTGACTGAAAGACCTCAATGAGCACACAGAGTAAAGGACACTTACAAATCACTCCCAGTCAGGTGTAGATATATAAAAAATACATATACATTTATTTCAAGGCCTTTGAGTTTCAAACACACAAATCAAATCACAGTAATACTTATTAGACCAACACAATCCTATCTAAATACATATATACAAGACCAATGGGGTCTAAAGGGTTAATGCACAAAATGGGTCCACAACTTAGAGGGAAAGGAAACAGGCAGGGCAAATAGTCTTTTGCCCCTTCTACATCCAACATACTCATAACTAAGAGTCAGTCCGATCCCTAAGAAAAGGGGATCCTAATGCTCAAAAGTACAGGCAATGCAAGCGCACGCGGTAGCTCCAATGGGCAAAACGGGGTCTCTTCAGGGGTCTGTATCAGCTCAGGAAGGTGGATGAAGCGATGAAGAATGGGGCCACTCGTGTGTAAAAATTGATGGAGGCACTAGGGGCCACAGGCTAGGGTTACGATTACTCACCGACCCCTGGCGCACTCCAGCCCAATTCGGTTGCAGGTTCAAGTGCTGCAATTTGACGGCTCTGGGCTTTCAGCGACGAAGATACAGCGATGATTCCCAAACGGGACAGTGGTGTTTTCTCTGCTCCTGGTGGATGGATCAGGCCAGTTTCACTGCAGCAGGCTTCAGGGGCAAGAGGGTCACAAATGCAGTGCACCTGCAAAGATCGTCACCACGGCTGGGTGATATGGTAACCGCGTGTGCTCCGGTTCGGGCGCACTCGTCTCACTTCAGACCTGGGAATGCCAAGTGTACGAAATTCGATGACAGGGTGCCAGGAACACAGAGCTAGCAGTATACCAAGTTTTGAGGGTCTCCTCAAAACGGCAGCGGAGACAGAGCAAAGGTCCTGCGTAAGCTGGTCAGCCCACTGGACGGCCCAGGGACACTTCTGAGAAGGCTTACTTGCAGGTTTTGGTGAAGTTGCCGAGAATAGTTTGTCCCACTATTCCAATGGGTCGAAGCGTCTTCGCAGACCTTCTAGGACGACCAGATGCAGAGCTGTCCCATGGGACCACAGCGGGCTCAGGGTACCAAACCTTCCAGCGGGTTACCAGCAGTTCCTAGACTCGGCTTCTTAGCTTCAGGATACTTGGATCCTATCCTTCGTTCAGTGAGAACTCCAGAGATCGACATGGTATGGCTGTTTGGGGGAATCACACACACAAGGCATGCAGAAGCCCGCGAAAGCTTGGCGTTTCGCGGGAAAGTGCATGCCCAAATAAGGACTAACCCGGGTCGGCGTAACCTGGGGAAGGCAAAGGGGCAAGATGGCCAAACGACTGGACAAAGAACCTTGTGGCATGGCCATTTTGGAGCCAGGCCACATATTTGTGCCAAACCCGGTAATCACGGTTTACCTGGCAGGAAAGGGTTAACATTATATGAAAAGATAAGCTCCCACCAGCCCTGTCTGTGACATATCTGCACATCTCGAGAGTATCTAGGG
Organism: Ambystoma mexicanum; assembly: GCF_040938575.1. Lineage (NCBI taxonomy): Eukaryota > Metazoa > Chordata > Amphibia > Caudata > Ambystomatidae > Ambystoma > Ambystoma mexicanum. The sequence goes on from NC_090930.1 coordinate 537,911,234, forward strand.
CCTTTGGAAATGACTAGGTGACCCAAGTGTACTGTACTGGAAGGTACATTGTACACTTGTTAAATGTTGCAGAAAAGTTGCAGCAGTGGAAAAGGGAAACAAAGTCTCCCAGTACTGACTGTTTTAAGGGCATGTCAGTTTCCCCATGAAAAGTTAGCAAAAAGCCCAAAGCAGTGCAGCAGAAGGCTTGGCTCCTCTGGCAAAGTCAGACTATGGTGTTAAACAGCAGCAAAAAAGTTGGGGGGGTTCACAACTGGAGGGAAAATTATACATAAATGGAAATCTTTCCTAACACTCATTCATCAGCACAGGAGGGGTTTACCAATGTCACATATATTATTATTGATAGTCCACTGCTCACACCATCCAGTAACCCTTCCTATGTGTAAAATCAATACACAATGCATTTAGATAGAGGCCCCATTCTTTAGGTTCATGCTCAAGTACTTGTCACTCAATAACGAACACTCAGTTAATGCTTCTTACACTGTAATGTAAAAGATACATCTTTTAATTATGACAAATGTGTAACAAAGAAACATTGCCATTAGTATCGTCGCTATACACAACACACTTAAAATGCAAAAAGTCATTAATGAAAAAGCTGAAATCATTGTCATTGCATTCACCTCAAATCAACACTAAGGGCCTCATTATGGGTCTGGGTTCCCTGAATGGGGAAATACCGGGCCATTCCGACCTTGGAATACCCGGTATTTCCCCTTTTAGGGAACCCGGACCCGGACCTTCCCCATTCCCATTCGAGCCCCCATAGGGCTCAATGTGAATGGGAAGGGAGCTAACAACAGGCCTGTTAACAACAGCTCCCTGGTCCCCTTGCGGGACCCACTCTGGACGTCTGGTAAACCCATTCCGCCAGCCTCATAATGAGGCCCTAAGGCTGATCTACCTTCTCCAAGAAATCATAGTCTCCTTAAAAACCAACTACCTGCCTCACCAGGCCGTGATAGGTGTCCTCGCGAATCATGCTAGGTAATCAAGCACCTGTCTCACCAAATCATCATAGGCGACCTCATAGAAGCATCTGCCTCAATCAATACATCAATGCCTTTCTCAATGTGATATCAAATGAAGGGTAAAAGGCTTCGCATACTCACTAACAGTAGTAGGTAGTGGGTGGAGATGGCTGGAAAAGACTGGATGCCTGGGAGTATCCACCATTCAAGGAAACATTAAAAAAATATAAAAATTCCCAAAATATTAAAAAGCCACCTATTAATGCACCATGATCTTTTTATCAAAAAGCATAGAAATAGGATAAGATGCTTCAAAGCAGAATTAAATATCCATTGGATTAATGGTGCCAGCACATAGCCAATCCAGGATAAGTTATCTGCTCTTAGGTCGTGAGCTGATTTGCCTTGGGGAAGAAAAACAAAATGGTTCCTCTTGCAGTCCAATCAATATCAAAGTTCTGCTCAAAGGTCAACCAGCAGAACACAAAATGCCTAAAAAGAGTCAGAATCCAATTTTGTGGTTTTAAAATGCAGCTCAGGAAAATTGAGGGCATTGCGCCTCCCTTCTGGAAAGCCTGTGTGCTCTCTCATCAGTCTTCCAGCCGTCTGCGTCTGCCCCTTGTCTTCGTGACAGCCTAGCCACCCCGAACAGCTGCCTGGGCTTTGAGCCTGGCCTATTTATAATCAATGGGCAGGAAGGATCACCTCCCATCATTAGCATGCCCTTGCTTCAACAGACTAAATCTGTCCTACGCCTACAATCGCCAAAGTTCATCCAGCACTAAAGGTCTTGCTAAACAAAAATATCAGCGACCAACATATTTCTTGTGTAAACTATACCAAGGGCAATCTCATCATCTAGCACTAGGAATCTTTCCAACAAAGGTGTCAGCAGACAGCACCGATCCTGTGAAAACTACAACAAGGATGGCGTTTTGTAGTTCTTCCGCAGTGCCGCATTTTGCATTATCTCTTGTTTACTATTTATTGGAACATTGGCTTTTGTCCCAAAAAAAAGCCTGTACAGCAATGAACGGCTTTTGTTTATACAAGAGAACTGTAATGTACAAGCCTCATGGGTGCCAACTCTCAGTCTAGTTTCTAACACAGAACACTGATGTAATGTACTTTAAGTTTGCAAAAGCAAATGTTGTGGTTTGCATTTGACTAAATATGAAAGTGTTTGCATGGCAATTTGATTTAGCACCAAGGCTGAGTCTACGGCTCAAACCACATTCCACTTTAAGCATGGGCCAACAGGGGAAATTACACGTCCGTTTTTTTGAGGACACAAACCTTTCCTGTGCTCAATGTAATGGGTTATCATAAAACATTGGTTACCAGTTTGTCTAGGCCCAGTAAGAGTTGAGATTGCCTTTTGTTAAAGTGGAGGACAACTACACTTGTGAAATTGTCTCAGGCAAAATAATTCCTTTGAAAGAAAGTTGTTGACTCTTTTACAAGAACTTTTGTCCATATAAGAGAGCAGAACTCTCTTTTAAACTTCAGATTGAAAATCAATGTACTAACCAATACAACATCAGCCAAAGATTAAAAAAAATCACGTTGTGAATACTTGGAGGGCTTGAGAAAGTGTGGCACCTGAAAATGGCACATCATTATCAAGCCACAAATTGAATTAAAGACATGAAACTTGTCAGGCATTACAGGATGTTGCAAGTTGTTTCATTTATTCATTTGCTAGAATTACATTTTTAATGTAAGAAAATATATGTTTGAAGTAAATCATATCCAGAATTAAATTAAGCATATATCCAAGTTATAAAACATGGTTTTTATACTGAGTTCAAAACTTGTATCCTATGTTTTATGCTGGTACATAACCCCTGCCAGGGTCACGTGCACACACTATCTTTAATTGTGGTTATTCTATTCATGTTTTTCTCACTGTAATGCATGCCAGTTTAGTATTGCTGTGGATAAATGTCTTTCTATGGACTATACAAATGCACAAATGGCAGGCTATGATGAAATGACTATTGTCGCGCATGGGTACAGGGATGTGTAGTGACAAAAGCACCTACTCAGCCCTCACACATCAACAAATAGAGAGTGATCTCAATCATACAGATGAAACAGGGATATACCTTCTTCGCCCTTTGTAGTAATGTGGGCAGAAGGAAGGTTATACTTTTAAGTGGGTTGAATGTGAGACAGAAGCCACCCAAAAAGCAATAGTACAACAGTCCCAAAAAAAGTAATATATCGAATTAAGGTTCCATAAAACGATACATACTTTAATGGAACACGCCAGCATGAAATAGTACCATACTAGAAAACACTAACAAAAACTCACCATTTGGTACGGAAGACAGAGAAATGCAGAATGTAATGATGCAAGCACTACTGATACTTAGCAGGGATGAAAAAGGCAATAAATCGCCACAATGTACACAATGGCTATGTTGCTTGAAGAAAAAGGTGCAAAGGGGGGGCTTAGCTAGGGTCTAAACAAATTACCCTGGGGGGCAGGGCCCTCCAACAGTACCGTATTCCATTCTTGGGGGTTCGATGGCATTGCACCAGGCTTCTGATCCATTTGTGAGCAGTTTGAATCAGGTTCGGATGCAGTAATTCACCATGACCCTTATGGGGAGCAGTTGGAGTCAGATTTGAACTGTTGTTTGTTGCGGTTTGATGTAGCGTTCGAGGACATCAAGAGGAAAGGTTACCAAGGTTGGTTTAGCATTAAAGTTTGAGTTGGTGGCGGAGATGCTGGTGGTTGAAGACGCTCTTAGAAACGTGGCAGTTCAAAATATTGTGCAACGGCAAGCCTCTTGTTTGAGCCAAGGCAATGACGTGTTTAGCTAGTGCAGTGCCGTGTCAAAATGGTTCGAGGAGCAGCAACAGTGGTGCAAACAGTTTGAGTGAGTGCCAAAGGCAGTACCGGTGGGTCCTATAGGTTTGAATGGGTCGAGTACCGCCCAAATGTTGTTCAATTAGTCCTTGTTCTCATTCTCCCAACTCGGGGGAGGCTGAGTAACACCTGTAGTAGTCCTTCATGACCAGTAAGATCCTGGGTACCACTGTAGCTGGCAGAAGGGCAGGTCTTAACTGACTGCCTTCACTGTTCTGGGCGAAGGGGAAGGAGTAGAGCTTGCCTCTGCCTTGGAACTCCAAATCTTCATTGTCAGAGGGCTTTGGAGAGGAGTGCTCTCCCAAAAAAGCTCCAAATTAATTAATCTTGGAAGTCCAATATGAATCAGAGTAAGCAAGGGAGACACCTCTTTTGAAGGCTAATATCTCCACAGGATTGGAGGAAAGCAAGCCTGCATTATGACAAGTGTTCTGCCTTATTGCATCTTGCTCAAAATGAATTGTGTTAAAGGAAGTGAAGGAGACAGGAAGGAAAAGGGGTACAGTGAAAAACAAGATAGTGGAATCCTTCACCAACTATGCTAAGCTCCCTCTGGCTACACCAACTTCTTCTCAAACCCATGACCCTTTGGTATGCAACACTTTGGTTTGAAGCTAGTTCTTTTGTTTAGGATGTGCCCTTTGATTCCTGTTTCCCAGGACAGCTCCTGCTGAGGGCAGTCCTGCTGGAGAGAGGTGTTACCCGACCTCACGAAGGATCAAACAGGGGGCTAAAGGCAGCCAGTCTAGGGCGAATCCACACAGCCTGTCCATAGCTAGCCTAGGCTCACAGTGGTGACATATGTATGATACAGATCAGATGTGGCTTTAATAATTATGTGAATTACCAGCCACTATACCCCAAAAACAGGAAGGGTATATGTTTAAAGATTAAACTGCCACCAGAATTGCAGTTCATCATAATTATATAGTTTTGGAACAGAGTTGCAGATTGGAAATGCAACCTCTGTGCTGAAGTGACTTTACTGTTTATCCCCAGCTGTCAGACAGGACACCTTTGTCCTCTGAACCTGTTCTGTGCCACTGGGGAGTAGGTGCTGCATATCAGAATGGAGATGCAGCAAGTCACAGGTGTACACTATGCTTTTGCCATGGAGTTTTCTAAAATTAAGGGGTTGGTTAGCAGACCACTGTTTCTGAGATGGAATGACCTGCATCATTTTATTAACAAATACAAATAAAAAAACAAGGCTTCTGCACCCATGCCAGGTGGCAATTCCTCACATAGCCCCCTGTGCTGTTAAGTTGACTTGGAATCTTTAATGTAAGAAAACATAGATTAAAGCCTTTACCAGTGAGGAGTGGTAGCATTACACTGTTGAAAACGTTGCCATGATTGTTTTCGGAGGGGCTAAACTAAGAAATAGTGCTAATAGTAACAATGCCCCTAAAAATAGTATTGACACATTTGGCCTCTTACCAGAATGACAATTATGATGTGTGTTTTCACTCACAGTGGGGTGCCTTTGGTGCAGATTATGCTGACACTCATGTGCACACAATGTTTGGCAGTAGAAAATATAACGGTTACTCTTTGGAGCAATGTTGACAATAGTGAAACAATTCAAATTCTGTCCAATTATTTTGGGTAGTCAGCAAGGAGACACAGTTGTCTGTGGGACTGACTATAGGGGTGCCACATGCACAATGTTATTGTGGTATGGAAAACTAAAAACTATACATTGTTTAACATGAAAAGGGACCTGGCTGAAAAAAAAAACAGTCAAAAGATTATCTTATCAATTAATTGTTACAATTATTTTAACTTATTTGTTTCGAAGTCGGCCTTAATTTAAAGATTTAAAGATTCTAAGGACAAAAGAGATGGGTGTGAGGTTATTCTGCTGTCTGTGTCTCTTGGTAGGGATGGTCAGATTCAAATATGGTGATGTCAGAGGTCTGATGAAATAATTTTCCAATAATCCCACAAGGTCAGAGGTCACGTAATTATTGTACGTGAAGCCTAAATAAATTCTAACTTTTCTTAGTCACGGAATGTTGTGAAGTATAGTAACAGTCTTACTTTGCACTGGTACCATCTCAATAGTTCTGTGTAAAGGAAAGGAAGAAGCTATAGACAAATTGAAAGCCTTGCTTTATAAAGTGGATCGTCAGAAAACCTCAATGCAAATCATTGCATGCAAAAACATTGCTGCTGCTGCTGCTGCTATATAACACTGCGTTAAGCCTGCGCAAGTATTTTATAGTGAGCTGTTGTGAGCTGTTGATGTAGTCCATTAAAAAAACATTAATATAAAAAACAGTTCCTTTCAAGGTGAACATCAGCTACTTGCTAAATTAAAGCAGAGAATGTTAAAAAGAAACATTTAATTAATTTAAAGAATGCATTTCCCTGGAAGTCAGCTTAAATGATAAGGTTCAGATTCAGGTTCAAACCACAATTTGGGCTGAGCAGCACCCTCCAATTCACCTGGTCTTCCTTCCACTCAGAGACAAAAACACTGAACCATGTAGATTTCTAGACAACCTCCTATAATTTCACAAGGGCACATGGAAACAAAAACCGGGAGGAAGTGTTGATGCCAGTGCTCATTCCAAAACCCACAGGCTGACGTTGAACGAGGAACGCGTAGGATAGATGCTTTTACATGAAATGTAAGACACACACACAGCTCATGTCCACCTCGTGAATTCCCTGCATCAGCTGGCTAAGTGAGCGCGCATTTACAAATATTGACTGACTGTGTGTCTAAAATAACAACGAAAGGACTCGCCCATATTATCAAGGAACAATTATGCTTCTGTCATTCGCCACACCTTTGATCGTACATATTTACAATGAGCTCGTTATTCTTCTAAAGTGCACCCATCCTGATAGCCGATACCTTTCCCCAATGGTACCAACCCATCTCAGGTATTTCAATAATGTTATTCCACGGGTAGTTACAGGCATTCTTCTGATTTCTAAGTGCCAAATTGCCAGGACTAGAAATGTAATTGCGACGTTTTTGAACAGCTCAAACTCATCAGCAGCACATAGAAAAATGATATAGCACTTCAATAATCCCCCACAGGATCTGGCCTCTTCCAGCACTCAAACACTGCAGCGGCCCTCCCTCTGCTACGACGGGCTTGTTCCCACACCGGGTAAAGGAAGCACACTACCCACCGGCGATTGTGGACTGAACCCGAGACACTAGCATCCATCTCAACCCAACTCTGATACAACCAACCCCCACAAAGACTACCACATCCCCATCGAGTGCCATACTGCAGGATGCGCATAACAAGATAGCCCAACCTCCAACAGTAATGGCCAAGCACCTCAAGGCAGTGAAGAATGCAAGCATCGCCACCATTTTGCTCCATTCACATAAGGGGAAAAAGTCAGAGACACGGAAATCTCCACCTCAATCCCCCTCTATCACTCACTAGCCTAACTTCGAGTCAGGAGACTGCAAACTTTGGCTTTCTAGATGTTTTGGGCTACAGCTTCCATCAACCCTTTCCAGCATTGTCAATGAAGAGGGATCATGAGATTCATAGTCCAAAACATCTATGGAGCCGCAGGTTGCTGTCCTCAGCACTGAGGGCCCTACAACGAGTTTGGCGGTAATGGTAAAAATGTGATACTTTAAATACCATTTGTTATTAAAATACCACCTAATGGGAGTGTGGCCTAGAGTGCCAGCAATGTGGCTGCTCAACTGATGGCCTCTGTGCGAAGTCCGTTCACATGAAGCTTACTCTACTGTCCCTGCCAGTGGAATAACCTACATGCTGAGCCACTGAGGCCCGGAAGGTCTATGGCATGGATCGCAGCAGTCTAAGCGAGCATAGTGCCTCCAGCTAACCGATTGTGGTGACCGATTGACAACGTGCTCGGGCTCTGCCGCCACCAAGATGGCGGACCCTGATTGAGTGAGGAGAGAAGGAAGCAACCTCCCTCCAAGCCTATTCACAGCGGATTGATGGAGCCGTGGGGGTCCCCCGCCTGCCTTTGCAGTGCTGCCTACCATCGCGGCCAGCCCGGACCACTCCTCTGTTGCCTCCAGTCCCTGCATAAAGATACCGGCGTGCCCCGAGCTTCAGGATGAAGACACCGGTGGGGGAGGTAACGGCTGATGAGCACCGGGCCGCTGACAGACACCCGCATCGCAGCCTGGCATGATAACTCCTGCAGCCCCAGCGAGCCACAGGCTGAGCCACCAGCTGCGACCCCAACGTGCCCCCCCCTGCTGCCAGACTCCCATACTGCAGGTGAAGTGAGAGGGACTGGACCCCACTCCCACTGAGCCTTCACGCTGGGTGATCGGCTCCTTGCGCTTTGACATGCCCAATAAGCCACGGACTCCTGAGGCTGGAGGGGCCTGACCACTGAACCAATAAAACCGCACTTGAGGCCAGTAATATCACCCTGCCGGAGAAGCGTCAGCACATGGGGCACACCCTAGCATTCCGGAATCGGTGTGGGGCCCTCATTCTTTCTTTAGCTTGGGAAGCCCGGCGGCGGTTTCACTACTCTCCGCCACCGGATTGCAAGGAGCGGTACCTCAGGCTCCCAGCCCCATGTAAAGGTAGGATCCCCTCCCGGTATCCAGCACAGCCCTGGAAGACAACAGAACTTGGGGACTGATAGACCCCAAGCACTTAACCATCTCCCTACTTCCACGCACCAAGGGTTAGCTACAAAGCCACCTCAGAACGCTAACACAATAACATCAACGAGGCCTGGGAAACACCAATGCCACAAGGACAGGGCGGCCCTCCCCGCAGCAACTAATGTACAACCAACTGGGGTACCCACAACCTCATGAAGCCATTGATACTGCGACACAGGCTACAGGCGGGGGTTCCCTTCAAGCGCCTATAGCAGAACAGTACACAAGCTTGCACTGTGAGTAGAGGACACTAGCCCTGACTACTAACAGAGCACAGGGGAGTGAGGGCGTGGAGTGGGGAACGTATATTAATGTGACTCTGGCAGCCCCCTGGAAAATCCTCTTTGCACCGCAAATGCTCCACAAATCCCTGAGGTGAATTCTCTATGGACACACTGAATAAGCTCCAGAACGCTAACACAATAACATCCACGAGGCCTGGGAAACACCAATGCCACAAGGACAGGGAGGCCTTCCCCACAGCAACTAGTGTACAACCATCTGGGGTACCCGCAACTGCATGAAGCCATTGATACTGTGACACAGGCTGCAGGCGGGGGTTCCCTTCAAGCTCCTATAGCAGAATAGTACACAAGCTTACACCGTGAGTAGAGGACACTAGCCCTGACTACTAACAGAGCCCAGGGGAGTGAGGGCGCGGAGAGGGGAACGTATATTAATGAGACTCTGGCATCCCCCTGGAAAATCTTCTTTGCACTGCAAATGCTCAACAAATCCCTGAGGTGAATTCTCTACGGACCCACCTGTGAGCTTGGAGGGGCCACTCCCCACCTAAAGAAGCCTGCCACCACTCACATTGCCATGGGCAAAGGGCAACCAGCTCCTAAGAAAGGTGGCACTGAACTTAACTCTACCTGATACAGGGGAACGGATCCTTCTCTTGGGATCCCCAGCCGACCTTAACTGCTGTGGCCAGCCATTCGGCCTACATTTCAGCAATCCATTCATCACATGGACCTGACAACAACTCCGGCTGCACTTGAATTGGAGGGGTGACTCGCTCTGGAGCAGCTTTTGATACCCTGAACAGTGGAGAACCACAGGGGCATGATATAGCACTTCAATAATCCCCCACAGGATCTGGCCTCTTCCAGCACTCAAACACTGCAGCGGCCCTCCCTCTGCTACGACGGGCTTGTTCCCACACCGGGTAAAGGAAGCACACTACCCACCGGCGATTGTGGACTGAACCCGAGACACTAGCATCCATCTCAACCCAACTCTGATACAACCACCCCCAAAAAGACTACCACATCCCCATCGAGTGCCATGCTGCAGGATGCGCATAACAAGATAGCCCAACCTCCAACAGTAATGGAGAAGCACCTCAAGGCAGTGAAGAATGCAAGCATCGCCACCATGTTGCTCCATTCACATAAGGGGAAAAAGTCAAAGACACCGAAATCTCCACCTCAACCCCCCTCTGAAGGGGCAAGCTCAATGGCACAAAGGGCGACATACAAGCCTTTATGCTGGACATCAAATCGGAATTTCGGTCATACATGACGGAGCTGACCACCAAGCTTGAACAGACGGAACAAAGACTTGTGGAGGTTAAACAGAGGGTGGGGGAAGTAGAGGATTTAACCCAGGAACAGTCTGCGACTCTGCAGGAGCTACAATAGGCGGTCCAGTCCCTACTCAACAAAAATGAGATCTTGGAACATAAGCAAGAGGATCTTGAGAATAGAGCCAGATGGAACAACCTTAGGATTCGGGGGGTCCCCCCCACGTTCCTGGATCGGAACCTAGCAGAAAACGTGGGTGATCTTTTACAATCCCTCTTGCCACAACTCGACAAACCCCAACTCATCCTGGATCGCACCCACATACTCCAGCCCCAGCGATGGATGGATTCCTACTCTCCCCCTGATGTCATCACCTCGGTCAACTTTTTCACGACCAAGGAGGCTATTATGGCAATTAGTCATTCCCAGGATGACCTAACATTTCAAGGGGCCCCATCCAGATCTTCCAAGATTTAGCAATGGCGAGGATTAAAAAATGACAAACCTTGCAGCCACTGACTTTATTCCTTCGGGACCAGCAGGTCAGATACCGATGACTGTTCCCCACAGCACTACAATTTTCCTACAAAGGGATCCCTAGAACGATCGCACATCTGGAAGATGCAGACTCGGTCTTACACCCAAGCACTCCCAAAAAGCGAGAGGGAGACCCTCCTGACCCATCGACTGAAAACCCAAGGGAACCCCTTGTAAGTGATTTCAACCCAGCACTACACCTAAGTCAATACCTAGCGTGGGATGCACAATTGAAACCCTTAATTATATATTTTTGTCTATAAGTTCTTTTATTTCTGAATGATGTACCCTTATATCACGCCCCTCTCTTTGAATCCCCCCGGTCTCACTGAACCAGGAAGCAGGTTGTTTTGTGAAGTTAAAAGATGTATTTTTATGAATTTGAACAAGATATATCTCACACTTTTATGAATTTGAACAATATATAGATATCATACTATTAATATTTATACAATGATCACCAATGTGTGATACTACAATCAACAATCTCTTTAATCAGTAGGATCATGGATGAGAAGAATAATGCAGCATAGAATATAACTGTGTGGGGGTTCAGTCAAATGCAATGATAGGAAATTAATGCAGCACAGAAATAATACTTTTGTGTGTTCAATCAAATGCAATGTAATCACTCTTTCCCCCTGATACTACTCAATCCCCCCTAATATGCAATATAGAGATGGAAGGAGAGAAAACAGGTTTCAGGAATATACAATCTCAACCAATACAGTTTCAATCCCAGTTCCCCCGAGCAAGCATTGAGAGAAACAGGAATGATTTCAAAACAGGTCAAATGCTTTTGAATGTGGTTTTGAATGAATGGGAAAACATGGAAAAATGACTTTAATTCTCTAAATTGGATTCATAACTAGTGGGAGCAGCTTTGGTAGCTTCAGGTAAACACTAGCAATGATGGTTGAATGACTAGCAGATTGGAAACTGAATTCTGAGGTCGGATGCAAGAAATAGCTAGTTTACATGTGATGAAATTGAGCCAAATGCAAATCCACGGCAAACTTTCGAGAAACGCAAAGCTAGCTTCAATTTGACACTTAAATTTAGTTTCTAGCATGTACGGTTCAGAAGTTATGAAGGTTTTAGTAGAGGTCGATTTTTCTCAAAAAGAGTCAAGATTTTCAAATGAAAGATGACTTACCTCTGCTCTGACTTTTGTCCGCCAAGACACTTGTCTTTGTTCAGCAAATATAGTAGCGCAAAGATGATATTATCACTACAATTATCAAAGGACTATATGGGTGAGGGAAAGATTCAGAAAAGACAAAAGAGATTCTATAATGCAGTTATGGATATGCTAGAATGGTTTTGGATTGGATTACTTAAAGCTAAGAGATTGGCTATGGACAATTCTATGCTAGATACTCACAACTATGGTTTTGGAATAGGCCCGTTAAAGATCTGGTCAAAGGTTTTGGACTGGAATCTGCTAGCCCACCGGACACGATTCAGGCACTTGGTTCTGCATTCAGCACGGCACTTGGTCTCTGCACGGCCTCTAGACTGGATCTGATGGGTTGGTTCTGGGTTACAGCTATCTGGTTACAGCTCTGCTTTGCTGGTTTGGATCTCTGGGTTCTGGCAAGAGTTCTTGGCAAGAAGCAGAAACAGCACAGCCAGGCTGTTCAATTTTGTTGTGCCCCTTGGAAGTCTGGGGGTAAAATCAGGTTGCAAGATTTTAAAGGCCAAGCTGAGAAAGGTTCAGCTTTGGAATTGGGTCTTCTGCTTTCAGAGTTCTGGAGTCTTAGATACGGGTTCTCCTGCAGAGCGCTTCGCCAGTAAATCAGTTGGTGGGTGAATGTGTCTGTGTCTAGGTCCTAAACTGTCCCTATTTATGTATTTCCCAAAGGGGTGGGTAGGCTGATTATACTACGCCCACCCTCTAGGAATCCGATTGGTAAGAGTATTTCCCCTCTCCTGATTTGAGAAGGAAATCTAGTGTCATAGTGATGCTGCAATTTACAATCCAGGGAAAAACCTCCCCTTTGTTTCTACACAGAAAATCTATTTTTCATATAAAGCATATTTACAATAGCACCAACTTGCTAATAATACATATTCACACCACAAATTTAATAGAGCATGTATCCGTCCGAGTCCCATCTTCTTTTCAGTTTCAGTTCAAAATTGACAGTTTTTGGCGCTTTTGGTTGGTTACCCAGTGTCAGATCTGTACACATTTTTCCACATACATGTGCATGACATCTGGGCATAATCCTGTAAACTTTCATGTTCCTAGCATTATCACAATGGCTACAACATCAACATTTTGGTAGTCTGGTCTCTGAATATCGCACAGGCTTCAGAGTAGTTTCAAACTGTGAGCAGCAATTTCATATTAACAACCAATAAAATACAGATTTTCCAAGTTTTACCCAGTTTTCTATGAGTCTTTTTCCAAAAAGATATTTCCTTGGAGTTTAAAATACACATATCTGTCTAGTACCACGTCCAAGGTTGGGTTGGGCCAAGAGCAACCTGGGCCCCTCTTCCTTTGGCAGTTGGTTTCTGTTGACACCCGAATTTGCATTTCCTTTCAGTCAAGGGAATCTTTTGTCTCCACTCAGAGCAACAGGCCAAAATCTCCTCCCACCTCCATTAACAACTCAATGCCAGTTCCTGAGCAGAGAGCAGGAGGAAGATTCCTTTGTTTGGGAGAAGCTTTGGAATGCCTGAAGCCCAGTGTGGCTGACATTAGTACACTTTTAAAACCGTGTTTTAAAATTATCTTTTCTAAAATACAATTTACATTTTCAACAAATATACACACAGATCTCTTCATTCCAGTCTTTTTAAAACATAGAAATTGAATTGTAACAACCTATATGGCTTTTGATGGCAAGTCTCTTCTTGTCCACAATTTGATTTTAAAACACAAGTTTTAAACTGACAGTATAAGTAAATGAGAGCTTGGACACAGGCGAGCGGCGGTACTGCGCCCATATCTGACATATTTTTCCCAGGCAAGCACCTTTTGAATGTGGATTTTTTTTTATGATGAAAGGTGCTTCTCCTGACATTGTGCTTGTGGGATTCCTTAAATAAGGTGATGGTGAACACCCCACAAGGATGTTGGATCTTCTCTGCTGTTTGGGAACCATGATTTTGCATTTTCAACAGCCAAGGAAAAACAGATTTTAAAGCACTTCTGGGTTTTCCTTGGGATGTAACACTGCCTTTTCAAGCAGTTCTATTTCACTCTGTGGGCAGCCCAATGATAGGTTTTGGCAGTGTGGTCTCCTGTTTTACCACTGACATAGGCAAAAATAGATTTGGCAGCCTATTTTTCAGGTTTCCCTGTGCACTTCTCAGAGATTTTTAGCGCATAGGGCTTTTTGGCAGCCATTCTGTTGTTTTTGATGAAAGCAGCACACAGTGATGTTGTGGGGCATAGCCAATGGGTCAGAACATCCCACAAGCCCCCCTTGCGATTTGGCGTTGGACGTCCATCAATGGGAAGTCGCAAGACTGGGATGATGAGTCTCTTTTCTTTTGGTTCCAAAAATGGCAAAATTCATTATCTTTTCCTCCATCAGGGATGGATCGATCAGTTCTCCTCCCCCAGTCCTGATGTGAGTATGGAGCGTTACTCTGGGCCCCTTGGATCTTTCCTTCCGGTCCCCGGGTAGTCCTCCTTGGTTTTAGTTTCCATGGTTTCCAATTCTAGGATGACAAAGCAAAAAAACATATTTGTAGACATTTCCCCACCACTATTGATGTAGTGGGGCGGACACATACATTTTGACAAATCAGGACACATTTTTATATTAGCAATTTATTGACTATATGGATGGAATATTTTATAGTTGGAATTCTAGGGAGCTGGAGTGACCCCCTCTGGGGTTCCAGAAGACTCCTCCAGTTGCTGCAGAGTGTGCCTGGGATGTCAACACTTCGGTCGGTTAATATCGACCCACTTATCTTCCCCCTCTGCCAAACTGCCTTTGGGGATGCAGATTTTGTAGGCAACTGGTGAGATTTTGTCTACAATTTCAAAAGGACCCCTCCAGCTAGGCAAAAATTTGCACTGTTTGGCATGGTTCCTTTGGAAATTGTATAAGTAGACCCGGTCTCCTACAGGGTATTCTTTTCTGGTAGTCTTTAAGTCACAGTGGGTCTTCATGCTATCTGCAGATCTTTCTAGATTTCGCTGAGCATAGGCAAAAGCATGTTGAAGGTGTTTTCTTAGATTTTCAACATACCCATGAGTTGTTGAGGCATTGATCAATGTCTGCTCTTGGGTTCTGTAGAGCTGATGCTGGGGAAGCACCATCCTGCATCCAGTCATCAGCTCAAACGGTGTCATTTTAGTTGCAGATGAAGGGGTAGATCTGATGGCCATTAGGACAAAAGGTAATCGAATAACCCAACATGGCCCAGAATCTGCCACAAACTTTTTTAATATGCTCACAATTGTTTTATTGTATCTCTCTACTGCACCACTAGAGGCTGGCCAGTAAGCAATGTGTAGCTTTCTTTTGACCCCAAGTATCTCCCACATCTTTGTCATTGCTTTGCTAGTAAAGTGGCTACCTCGGTCTGACTCGATCCTTTGGGGCAGTCCAAAACACGAGAAGATGTGGTTGATCATCAGGGCAGCTGCTGTTTCTGCCTTGCAATTTAGGGCCGGGAGACATTCCACACACTTAGTAAACAAGCATGTCACGGTCAACATGTACTTGTTTCCCCTAGAGGAGCGAATCACGGGAGCAATATAATCGACTTGCAAATCTGACCATGGCAGTGTCATCCCCCGCTTTTGGAGAGGTGCACGGTGTGTGAGGGATTTTGGCTGAAATTGTGCACACACAAGACAACCCTTCAAATATTGGTCGAGGTCCTGCCCCATGTGTGGTCAGTATGCAACCTCTTTTAAGATTTCAAGTGTTGTACGAAAACCCCTGTGACCGGCTGTGGTCGCATCATGGGCGTGACTTGACATCAGGCTTTGGAATGAGGTAGGGACCACCCACTGATCATGGCCAGCTAGGGATCTCCTTACCAACAAACCCTCTTGGATTCAGAACATTTTTTGACATTTCATCAACACTCTGAGGTCCTCTTCCCCTATGTAATCGGTATCCGTCAGTTCTCAGGGTCCTCAATGTGCGGATAAAACTTACCAATTATTGGATCCCCTTTTTGAGCCATAATCAAATCACCATCTGGGGTCTCCTTACTCCATTGTGCAGTTGAGAGTTCATTGTGAGCATTTGCCTGGGACCTAGTGATGGCAGTGACCTGGATTTCCCCCAACAGGGACTCGATCTCAAGTAGATCCCCTTGGATGGCTCTGGGTTTGGCCTGCTGATCAGCTAAGACATTTCAAGTTTTGGCTGGTCCCTCTACTTTAGAATGACCTTTGATCTTTTTCCAGTAGATGGTCATCCCATTCGAGGTGACCAGATCATCAATGTTTTGAGTTAATTTCTCATGTTTCAATGGTTTGTTGTTAGCACATAACATGCCTCTGGTTTTCCATTTAACCAGGTGCTCCACGAACCCGTTCCGTACATAATCCGAATCAGTGATTATGACCAGTTTGTGGAGTTGATGTTGGACAGCAGTGAAGATGACTTGATGCACAGCCATCAACTCTGCCACTTGACTACTTCGGGGACCAATCTTGTACCCAGCGGAGGATTCTGGGGTCTCATTCACCCATGCATTCCCTACGCCGGGCCACAAGTTCTTTTTCCCCATTGTTGTCAACATGGTAGGAGCATCCATCCGCATAGACAGTGGGCATTCCCTCACACTTGTCTTCTTCAAAGACTTTGTGTGGGGAATTAAGGTATGCCTCCATGTTGTCCTTCATTTTAAGACTTTCGTCCTCGAGACAGTTTTCTCTGGCACAATCATGCAAGTCAGCCAGACCTTGCGTGAGGGGACTCTTCTTGGTTTGGCCATATCTGACCTCCACAGGAAAGCCTTGAATTGACAGAATCCAGGAAGTAATTCAGGAATTACTCACATTTTCAGCCGGATTCTGTCACTTTGGAAATATTGCAGAGGCTAGTGTGGAGTCTCCACTATGATATGGTCCCCCTGGATAAACGGGCGGTAATTCTTCAATGCCAGGAGTGCCTTCTCACAATTGTTGAATTTTTCCTCCACAGACGATAAAGTTTTGCTCGCATAGGAGATTACTTTATTGATCTTGTCGTGTTTTTGGTATAATACTGCAGTCAAGCATGTATTAGAGAACCCTGTCTCCAAGAAGAACTCCTTGTTTTTGACAGGGTAAGCTAGGCAAGGCGCTTGTGAGAGGCTTCTTTTGAGTTGTCTTACTGCCTCGGCTTGTTCTGGACCCCACTCCCACTTGACCCCCCTTCAAAAGATGAATCAGGGGTCTTGTGATCTCTGCGTAGTCCTCAATGAATTTTCTACTGTAATTAGTCAGTCCAATGAGGCTCCTTAGTTCCCGCAGAGTTGTGGGGTCTTTCAATTGCTGGAGTGCTTCCACTTTCTTTTCCTTGGGACAGAGACGCTGAGGAGTAATCTCATGCCCCAAGAAATTGACACAGGTTCTACACAATTGTGCATTTTGAAAGGAGAGTTTTGCTCCGGCAGCCCTCAACTGTGTCAAAACATAACGGATCTCCGCTATGTGTTCCTCCACAGTTGAGGTTTTGATGAGAACATCGTCAACATAGGCCAGGTTACCCCTTTCATCCAGGTCGGGCATGGCCTTATGTAGAAAAATGTTGAATTAATTGCCGGAGTTGATGTATCCGAAGGGAGTCCGGGTCCATGTGTACTGCTGCCCCACAAAGGTGAAGGCCAGCTTGTATTGGTCCTCCCTACTGACAGGTACAGTCCAGTACCCATTGGTCAGGTCTATTGCAGTGAATATCTGTGACCCCTGGATCAGGGCCAGCCCTTGGTCAATGTAGGGAAGAGGCCATCGGGAAGTATGGACCCGTTTGTTGAGCTCCCTAAGGTCGGTGCAGAGTCTCCACTGGCCATTTGGCTTAAATATCCTCAGCACCGGATTATTGAAGGTGCTGTGGACTGGACAGATTATCCCACGGGACTCAAGGTTCTTAATTATTTCAGTAAGGGACTCCATTGATGCGAGAGGCAAGCGATATCGCGTCACAAACACTGGAGTCATGTCAGGGTCTGTGGGAATTGTTGTTGTGTGGATGTCGGTGGGACCACAGTCATATGAGTCCACCGCAAAGAGATCTTGAAAATCCAAGAAAACTTGTTTACATTTTTTGCCTTTGCTCCAGAGTCTAACAGGCATCAGCTAGGTTGACTCTCTCTTCAACCATCTGCCTGAAGCCTGGAAAGACTTCTGGTTTTGCTATCTCCGCGGCCTCCTCCAGCTGGGTGGAGA
The DNA here is from genome assembly GCF_040938575.1 of Ambystoma mexicanum. Taxonomy (NCBI): domain Eukaryota; kingdom Metazoa; phylum Chordata; class Amphibia; order Caudata; family Ambystomatidae; genus Ambystoma; species Ambystoma mexicanum. The sequence goes on from NC_090930.1 coordinate 537,929,157, forward strand.
AGTCCCTGGTCAGAGTGCTGATTTGTACTGGTGGCTTAGGTGGGGAAGGCAGTCGTCACAGACCTAGAAAATCACCTCATCCCTCCTGAAGTCACAAGTCACATCTTCCTTACCATAAGGGCAGGAAGTGTACACCAGGAAGTTCCCCCCATGCCGGATAAAGATCCTGTCTGGTGTTGTGTTGTCATCACTATCACTGTCAAAACAGTCCTTGGGGATTGGTCCTAACAGTTCATTACCTAAATCTGTGGAAAAATGTCAGTCATCAACCACCATTCCAATAATGGTGACTTTAAGTCGCTGTTATCTACCTCTATTGCAATGGTGTCATGTTCTATGTTGACTAGTGGTGTTGGGTTTACCCCCAACCCTTGCTGTTGGAGAGAAGCATTTAGATGAATATAGGCGTCAGGGTTTTTCAGTTTCTGTCCTCTTTTAACTTTCACTTCCAGGGAGAATTGTCGGGTCCTTTCTGGGATGGTGACTTCCTCTCCAATCTGAATTTCAACTGCATATGGCAGCAATTGAGCTGACCTAAATGCTTTCTCTGGATCATCAAAGCCCATGGGATTATCCGCTAATCAGGACCAAGCTTTGATGTTTATTAGGTTCAAACTAATGGCAAAGCGATTGAGAATGTCACTGCCTAAGTAAAAGGCGGCAGTGACGTCTCGCACGACCAAACAATTATGGACTATGCTCTTGTTGCCTATGGAGATTTTGAGCATACACCTGCTTGGCAGGAGATGTTTGGAATTGGGTGTTTCCAGATCCATTTCCCATTTGTCTATCAGTTTAAATGTGGGAATGGCTGGATCTTTTGGGAGTTTGCGGAACATGGCTTCGCTGATGAAGCTCTTAACGTTGTTCACACACTCTCGGGCGAGAACAGAATCCTACCCTTCATTTAACTGAACAGGGATGAACAACTGCCCTCCAATTTGCTGAATATCAGCCAGGCTTTGAGCTGATTTCTCATCTTTCTGGACTATAGGAGTGGGAATGTCTGATTGTGGATTGGTAAAGAATTTCAGAGTGTTTCCTTCCAGTGTGGAATGCCACCTTAAACTGGAAGCAAGGTTGATTTTCAGAAATAGAGAGGACCCCCCATCACCAGTTTGTTGTCCTACTGCTATTACTGTCACGTCTGGGATTTGGTTGTTCTGGAAGTGAAATTCTACTTGGTCAGATTTTTGTTCAACCATGTAGCAGGTGCCGTTTAAACTAACATGGTTGACACACTGGACCTCATTACGACCCAGGCGGTAAGTTACCGCCTGGGTTGTACCTTTACCACCATGGCGTAAACTATGTTTACGCCATGGTGGTTGGCGGACTTACCGCCCCATTCCGAGGTTGGCGGGGCGGTAAGTCCCCAATCCCCATTTACCCTTCCCCATTCCCATTTTTGCCCCATAGGGCATAATGGGAGTGGGGAAGGCGTTAATTACGCCACCGTAAATTACGGTGTCGTAATTAACAACAAGGTCCCTTAGCGCCATGGATTTTAACACCTGCTAAAAGCGGGTGTTAAATTCTCCATGGCGCTAAGGGACCTCGGAATCAGGCGGTAAGGGTCAGCGCTGTTTACGCCGCCGTAAACCCCTTACCGCCTGGGTCCTAATGAGGCCCACTGTTTTAATTTTATTGGTCGGTTAGTCTGGGTCCAGAGGACCTTGTTTACACAATCTATTAGGGGTGACAACCTTCGCAGGAGGTCATTCCCTAGTAAACAAGGGGTGCCCTCTGGAGTTAAGACTATGACCGGGTGCTTCACCTTGTGTCGCCCAATTTTAATATCCAAATCCGCAGTCCCCTCGACGGGAATTTCCTTCCCATCAAAGTTCTGAATATATCCAGGAAGAGGGGTGAGAGGAATTTGATATTTCTCCCCCCTTCCCGAATTCAGTTTATCAAAGGTCTTTTTGGACAGAAGGGTAGCTTGGGATCCAGTGTCCACCAGTGCCAGAATTGTACCCTGCCCCTGTATTTGGACCGGGGATTATAATCTTCCCTCCTTCTCCGCAAGGGGGCACAGATAATGTACATTTTTGGACAACTGGTGGGTTAGTTTTCTAGTTTTGGACACTGAGAGAGAAGAGATTTGGGCAGAATTCTGTTGGGAGTCTTGGGAATCTAAAAAGAAAAGGTGACAACTAGATATGGGAGCAGTTTTGGGTTCCCCTGGTTCTGGTACTGGGCTGCCCCCCGCCCCTTTTTGGAGGCAGTCACCAGGATGGGTTTGAACCAGGGGATTTTCATGTTGTTGTTTCTTGGGTTGGATGATGGGTGGCGCTAGCTCAGTCCCCACATCTACCGAGTCTGGATTTGAATCATTTGGGACCCATTTGTCTTTGGGAGGAGTTCCCTCATCTCTGAAGGAGAAGATCCTTTTCTCAGGCTCCTCAGGATCCCTCTCCTTCAAATTGGAAGATTTGCACCTCCTACTCAAAATGGGTCTGTTTGGGTTCTTTGTTTCTCCTATCCCCCCCTCTGCTCCTTGGGTGGCAGACTTTCAGGGGCAGGAGATTTTGGTTCCGATTCCTGGGTTTCCAGGGACTTTTTACAAGTGGGGAAAGAAGCTTCCTCCAAGGCTTTACACCCCCCTTCCACTTGCGCCTCCTCCCTGGGAACCGGTGGGTTGTCAGGGTCCTGCCCCCGTTATTGTTCTGGAGCACCAGGTCCGGAGTTTGATGCATTCTGTGCCAGCATGCTTATCTGAGGGTTCTGTTGTGCCCTCAGCATGCGACCCAGATCCTGTGCCATGTTTTGGACCTGGCTCTCTAGCTGTGACACCCGCTCAGGCTGATACAGGTTCTGTTGTCTCACCCGGGCTGATCCTGGGAAGGGTAGCTATCCCTTCTCTGAAAATACCCCGGGTTTGGAAAATGTGGGTACCCCTCCACCCTTGGCCTCCCCTCTCCCGGATTGGGTTGACTGGGCTCAGGAAAGTGGGGAAAGAAGGATAGATTGTTCTGGGATTGAAAGTTTTGTGGGTACCTGTGGAAGAAGTTCTGTCCAGGATTTGGGGAATTTCTACCCTCCTGGGGGAAGTGAGGAAGGAAGTCCCTGGGTTAGCTGGTGCCTGGTTGGATACCCCCCCCCTTGGGCTGGAGGAGCCCACACATAACCCAGGATGGGTCTATTCCCCTTGTAGCAGGGGCTTATGTAGTCAGGGAGTGAGGGATCCCATTTGTGGGACTACCTCCTTGGCTCCCTGTTTTTGACTGGCCCGAGGGCCTTCTGGGCTTGGGATTATTCTGCTGTGCAGGCGGGTTTTTAGGCCCCCCATCTCTAAGTCTAAAATGGGGGCAACTTTCACCTCTGCCACCTTAGCAGCAGCAGGGGTGTTGGTTGTTTTGGGGCTTTTTGTATTACTTTTGTTTTCTATGGGCTTTTGCACCTCATAAATTTGTGTGGCCTGTTCAATGACCAAGTCTAGTGATCTTTTCTCATGAAAATCTCTCACTAGCTGGGTCATGATGTACTTGGGGAGAGCATGGAAAAAAGTATTCACAAATTCTTTGCTGTCCGTGCGCATCCTTCTGGTGGTCTGCGCAAAGGCACGCTTTAATTCCTGCACACATTTTTGTGGGGCCTGATCCTCCACACATTGCAAGTTGTAGGCGGCCTTGCAAGCCTCCTGAGGATTTCTGTGCACAGAAAAATGCTTCAAGACGGCCGCCCTATAGGTGGATCACCTAGAATGATTTTGGTCCTCCAGCCCCGCAAAGAAGCTGGAGTATTCTGGTGAGAAGGTCCATTTCACATATTGAATACAGCTTTGGCTGTCCTTCAAATGGAAAGTTTCCATCATCTGCTCAAAGAGCTCCAAGTGCTCCCAAACAGAATATTTAGCGTTCTTATGATAGGGTGTGATGACACTCCTTATCGCTTTGATTTGCTTTAAGGGGTCCTTAAGCAAGGCCCTCTTTACCTTATTGGCCTTCTTGGTTCGGGTAACCCTGGTCAACTCCTCCTCTGACTCAGAGGCACTGCTCCCAGAGGTACCTGTCTGGTTTTCTAGGATCTCCCCGATTCTGCGAGCCTGGGAATGGCTGCCAGAATGTGGGGACCTAGTCTCCTGTGCCTAGGGCGCTCAGATGAGTCTTCTGATTCCTCCTTGCTCCCAGGATTTGATATGTACCCCCCCCCCACTGTCCTAGCTGGGCAGAGGTTTTCAGGATGCCCTTAGTGGGACGACTCTCGTGGAGCTCCCCACTTAATTTCACAGTACTTGGGTACCCATAGCCAGACTCCCGCCCATCCATTCCTGGGAGGTGCTGGTCTATGAGCCCAATATTTCTGATTAGATTGAAATCTGCCATCCCCGTGGCCCTTGGCTCATGTGTGCCAGTGGACATGGGGTGGCAGAGTCCAGGGATTGGAAGAGTTGAAGGCCTCTGTTACTAGGGTTCCTAAGATTATGCTCAGGTGTTTCCCTTTCACAGCGAACCTCATCTCTATCAGCCCCTGCTCCCTGTTGCCATGCAAGAACCTGAGCTTTCTGTTCCTCTATCAAGGCCTTGCTGGTTTCTATCAATCGTTCTTGCATAGCTACCTGTCTGCGGAGCCTGTCATTGTTCTCACAGAGAGCCTCATTTTCTCTCTGTGCTTTCTGGGTGGTTTTTGAGTACTGGGCCAGTCTTTGCTGCAGGAGGGTTACCTCCTGAGTCATCTCCATACTGGCCTGGTCCTTCCTTGCTAGAGCCTCTTCCACCCTCCTGGTGTGCTCTACTAATTTTTGATGGTCTTTTTGGAGGTCACCCAGTCCCTGAAGGGCCAGGTGATTTTCTTCTACTTTCTCTTTTAAGTGACAGACTTACTGGCCTAAGGTGTCCCTTTCCTGAGCAAGAGCATGCCTCTGTGCCGCCAGGTCGTCCTTGGAGCGCACCAGCTTTCTGGTGCTCTTCATCAAATTCTGCCTGGGTGTCCAGGTCTTTCAGGATTAATTTATTGCTCTCTTCTTTCTCTCTGTCTAAGTGGCTTTGCAGGGTGACTACCTGCTCTGCACATGCCCTGTTGAAATGTATTTGTTGCTCCAGCTTTGTCTGGCTCTGGAGCTGAGAGTCCAAACTTTCTTGGTACTCCTTTTGCAGGGACAGCATTCTGGTATCCTGTTCTGCCTTTTCCTGCTGCAGGATACCCATGTCCTATTTTATTTTGATTATGTACTGCCTACTTTCATTTTCTAACTCCTGGCTCCTCTGTAGCCTCTGTTCAGAAGAGTCCAGATCAGTTTGGGACTCTGCATATTTATCCTGTATGGCTCCAATATTATAGGTATAGATATGCCGCTATTTTGGCAATCTTGTTTTGCTCTTCCTTTGCCTTAGGGGCCATATATAGTTCACTCCGGGCCATATGTAATGGACTCTTTTCTTGCCATAAATCTAACCCTGTTGCAGTGATCTGTTCTGTGATTGCCTGCAAACAGACATTCTGATCCTGTTCTGTCCATTCACCCCTTACAAATAATTTATGCAATAGGGGTTTTTTAGCCATATTCATCTCTACCAAAGTCGCCATTCTAGAAATATTAATTTCCTTCCTGATTTACAGAAGTTTATTTTATTTTTGCAAAACAGACCGTTTCCTTAGAGCGTTCCTATTGAGGGGTGCTTTTCACAGTGTAACACAGGGTGGTAGCCCAACAGGATTTATGTACCCTGTCAGTTAGCACACTGTATTAAGCTGTCACAAGTGGTATATCTAATTCAGAAATCCCGCTACGGGCCCCCAATCTGTAAGTGATTTCAACCCAGCACTAAATCTAAGTCAATGCCTAGCGTGGGATGCACAATTGAAACCCTTAATTATATATTTTTGTCTATAAGTTCTTTTATTTCTGAATGATGTACCCTTATATCACGCCCCTCTCAGGAAGCAGGTTGTTCTGCAAAGTTAAAGATTTATTTTTATGAATTTGAACAAGATATATATCACACTTTTATGAATTTGAACAATATCTAGATATCACACAATTATTATTTATACAATGATCACCAATGGGTGATATTACAATCAACAATCTCTTTAATCAGTAGGAGTATGGATGAGAAGAATAATGTAGCATAGAACAAACGTTTGTGTGGGTTCAGTCAAATGCAATGATAGGAAATTAATGCAGCACAGAAGTAATACATTTGTGTGTTCAATAAAATGCAATGTAATCACTCTTTCCCCCTGATACTACTCAATACCCTCTAATATGCAATATAGAGAGGGAAGGAGAGAAAAGAGGTTTCAGGAATATACAATCTCAACCAATACAGTTTCAATCCCAGTTTCCCCCAGCAAGCATAGAGAGAAACAGGAATGATTTCAAAACAGGTCAAATTCTTTTGAATGTGGTTTTGAATGAATGGGAAAACACGGAAAAATGACTTTAATTCTCTAAATTGGATTCAAAACTAGTGGGGGCCGCTTTGGATAGCTTCGGGTAAACACTAGCAATGATGGTTGAATAATTAGCAGATTGGAGAATGAATTCTAAGGTCGGATGCAAGAAATAGCTATTTGTCACAACCGCAGGCTCCTGGCGTTTGTGGAGGAGGTGGAAACATGGTGGCCGTCAGACTGTGCCGCCACGTTATGCTCCCAAATGTCGCTAGCGGTCTAGTCATTTCCATCATGGCCACCGCAGAGTGTATTTACCAGCTTACGCTTGGCGGCTCTGCGCGTTGCAACTTTTGGATTTTCTCCTTTGTTGCTTGCGCTCCTGTTCTGCTCACTTGGCGGTGATCCGCCCCTGTCCTCTTGTCCTCCTGCTTGCCCCTCTCTCTCTCCTAGTCTCTCCTCCCCTTGGCCACCGTTTCTCAATAGTGGCTCCGTTCCCTTCTCTCCTCTTCCTCTTGTTCTAGTACACCCATTTGCTTCCCTCTGAGGTTCTTTCTCTCCCTACCCACTCCGGTTCCCGTATTTCCCTGCTTCTAGTCTTGGCTCTGTTTTGCTTACCTGCCCGAGTCTTACCAGTCTTCTACCTACTCGGTTTGGATTGCCTCCGCATTTGTTCCTACACATCGGATTCCTGCACTCTGAAGGGGTTTTTGTGCCGCAAGGCTTTTCCCCTTGTCTCGCTTGTCTGTCGCGGGGGAAGGTCACCATTGATTCTTTCACAGAGTCACAGTGGCTTCCTTCCGAGGCCGGCCTTATCTACACAAGAAAAAGGGAATTTCTACACGCCGATCCCGCGGAAGAAAGTTGGATTTCTCATCATCATCAGGTGAGGAGGAAGGAGAGCTCGAAGACTCTCAGGGCTCGAGTGGGGTGGAAGATATAACAGATATCCCAGTTGGTGCGTCCTCATAGTCAGACATCCCTGATAGCTTGCAACGCCAAAATACAGACATGGCTACTCCCCAGCAGCTTCAAGAACTGGTAGCGGCAGTACAAAACCTAAACTTGGAAGTACAAGCCCTTAAAACTGCCAATACCGCCCTCCAACAGAGAGTTACCGCCAGAGAACAGCAGGCCACTGATCTACCCCCTCTACCTTTGGTGTCAGGCAAGTTCGACGGATCAGAGAAAAGAGTAAAAGAATTCCTGGAGGCTTGCAATATCCACTTCGCTTTCAGACAGAATGCCTTCTCCACTGATCACGCTAAAGTGGGGTTCATGATCACACACATGACCGGAAATGCACTAGCATGGGCTACTCCTTTGGTGTCCCAGTCTGACCCAGTGCTACAGAACTTTGTTGCATTTAAAGATTTACTCAAGCAGACATTCCTTCGTACTGAAAGTGCTCATCTAGCTAGTCAAGACCTCTTGGACGTATGTCAGGGTAGTTCTGACCTGCTCTCTTACATATCCTCCTTCAAGAGATTGGCTGCAGAAGCCGGCTGGCAAGAAGAGGCCCAATACACCATCTTTAGGAGGGGTTTGTGTGACGAGCTGAAGGCGAGCTTGCCAGAATCCCTCGCCCGACTCTTTCTTGGATCTCATCAAGGCGGTTGTAAGGATCGATTTCCGGTTGACCGAACGGAAGAATGAAAGACGAAAGACCCGCAGTTCTGGTTCTTTCCTAGAGCCTCATCCCCCGACCTCCTCACCTGTCTCTCATCCATCACCCCGGGAAGAGCCCATGCAAATAGGAACAACCAGAGCCCCCTTGACAGCAGAAGAAAAAAAGAGGAGACGGGAGAGCAACCTTTGTCTGTACTGCAGATCCGCCTCACACCTATTGAGAGACTGTCCGGATGTACCCCCCAGACGTCCAGGAAACAAACGCCCTCGGTAGTTCGCAGGACGGACTACCGAGGGGCTTTCCCTAGTTCCTACGTCACTCTTTCTGTTACCTCAGCCAAACCCTCGGAAGATCAACGGTTGATGGTGGTGTCCGTCCAACTTCAGTTCAGAGGAAAAGAAATGGAAACACAGGCCCTGCTGGATTGTGGAGCTGCTGGAACTTCCTGGACACCTTATGGGCCGACAAGGTGGGCCTTCGTAGGGTTGCCAAGAAAGAAGACCAGAAGGTAGAGGGAGTAGACGGTACCCCTCTGTGCTCCCGACTTATCACCCATGCCACAGGGGAGGTACGGATTTCCATTCAACAACATTCGGAGGTACTGAGCTTCGACATCATCCGTGCAGCTCATTTTCCGGTTATTTTGGGTATTAGCTGGCTCCGACGACACAACCCAATGGTTGGACTATGAATCTTCTGAGTTTTCATTCTACTTACTGCCAGGAGAAGTGCCTTCCTAGACCCTTGTGCGAAAGTGTTAAGACGGCGTGTGCCCCTGAGAGGAGCATGATCCATTGCATTCCAGGCTGCCTTCAGGAATACGCCACGGTTTTCCAAGAACAACAACCCATGGAACTTCCTCCTCATCGTCCGGAGAACTGTAGGATAGACCTGGTCCCTCAGGCCTTGGTTCCGTTTTGCAGGATGTATCCTCTTTCCCTGTCTGAAAAGGAAGTCCTTAGACGCTACTTGGACGACAACCTGGCCAACGGATTGATCCGACCTTCCAGATCACCAGCAGGAGCATCTCTATTCTTCATTCCAAAGAGAGACTCCAAGGAATTAAGGCCCTGTATCGATTACAGAGGCCTTAACCAACTTACCATCAAGGACCGGTATCCCATGCCTATAATCTCTGAGATCCTGGAGGCTGTTCAGGGCTCTGTGATTTTTTCCAAACTCGACCTACGCAATGCCTATCATTTACTTCATATCAGGACCGGCGACGAATGGAAGATGGCTTTCCGCATACCCTACGGGTTATTCGAATATCAGGTTATGCCGTTCGGACTGGTGAATGTTCCCTCGATCTTTCATCAAAGATTCATGGACCGCATATTTTCTGATTTGTTGGGCCAAAACACCATTGTCTACTTAGACGATATTCTGGTGTACTCTCGTCAAACCGAAGAACATACTCTGCATGTTAAGGAAGTACTACACAGGCTGCAGCAACATCATTTGTTAGTCAAGCCAGAAAAGTGTGCTTTCGCCAAATCCTCTGTATCCTATCTGGGGTTTATCTTATCCAGCAAGGGAATCACCATAGACCCCAAAAAGGTTGAGGCCATACTAGCCTGGCCTTCCCCTTCGTCTGTTAAGGAGGTTCAGAGGTTCCTTGGTCTGGCGAACTTCTACCGGAAGTTTATACCCGAATTCTCCAGACTTACTTTACCTATCACCTCCTTACTGAAGAAGTCCTCCTTACCCTTTCGCTGGTCCGAGGAAGCGGAGGAGAGCTTCACCGGTCTAAAAAGCAGGTTCTGTTCTGCTCCCATTCTCAGACAGCCGGACCAACAGCTACCTTTTGTTCTAAAGACTGATGCCTCCGCTGGTGCGGTAGGCGCCGTTCTCCTGCAATCCCAGCAAGGTCGTGAACATCCCATTGCCTATTTTTCCAAGACTCTTAACCCGAGCCAGCAGAATTACTCAGTCATAGAAAGAGAACTCTTAGCTATGAAACTGGCTTGTCTGGAATGGAGACATCTGCTCCAAGGAAGCCTACACCCGTTCCTGATACGTACTGATCACAAAAACCTACAGATTCTACGTCAACAAGAATGCTATAACACCAGGCAAGCGCGATGGGCACATTTCTTTGCCCAGTTCCATTTTCTCATCACATACATACCCGGAACCCAAAATCAGGTTGCGGATGCTTTATCTCGAAAGGACAAAACCTCTCCTAGATGTAGGAAAGAGCTCATGTTTCCCCATACCCGGATCATATCTGTGGTGTCATCTTTCTTGGAAGAGGTGAGTCAAAAGTCTTTTTCCCCAGAAATATCTCCCCTACTCGTAGGGAGAGTTCCGGTGGATCAGAGAGATGGTCTGTACTTCACAAAAGGGAGACTTATCCTTCTGTCACAAGACCTCAGATTACAGGCTCTCCAGTGGTGTCACGACTCGAAGGTTGCAGGCCACCGAGGAACTTTAGAACTGCTCCAGAGGTCCTTTTACTGTCCTAACATGAGAGCCGATACTCAGGCTTGCATCCAGACCTGTCTTAACTGTATGCAAAATAAACATTCTACACGAAGACCTTTAGGCCTGCTTCAACAAGACTCCATTCCTCCTGGTCCTTGGAAACACATATCCACAGACTTCATCGTGGACCTACCGGTTTCCCAGAGCTGTACCTGTATCATGGTGACGGTGGATTCTTTCTCGAAACGGGCTCATTTCTCCCCCCTACCCAGGATATACCCTCGGCCTCTGTCATGGCTGAAGTCTTCTTGAAAGATATTTTCAGGTTGCATGGTCTCCCCAAAAAGATTGTGTCGGACCGTGGGAGCCAATACACCTCAAAATTCTGGACTGCTTTGTGCAAACTACTGGGCGTCGAGAGAGCCCTGTCTTCTGGGTTCCACCCGCAAACCAATGGACAGACAGAAAGGTTAAATGGGACCCTCGAGCAATATTTACGGTGTTTCATCAATCAACTTCAAGATAACTGGGTTTCCTTCTACCCACTGCTGAGTTCACCTATAACAATTCTGCACACAGAGCACTGGGTATTAGCCCTTTCTTTTGTACTTATGGTTACCATCCTCAATCCATATTACCCATCTTCTGGACTGAGACTCTCATACCTTCTATAGAAACCTCCCTGGCGGAATTAAAGGAAGCCCATAAGATTGCCAACTAAAGTCTTCTAAGGGCCAACATTCGGAACAAGCTACAAGCCGATAAACATCGGAGACCTGTACCTGCTTGTAACAGAGGTTGTAAAGTCATGCTGTCTACCAAGTTTTTGCCCCGCTGGGTACGCCCCTCCAAGTTATCTCCCCGATTCATTGGTCCCTTCGAAGTCCTGTCCAAGATCAATCCGGTTGCTTATCGCCTCAGATTGCCAAAAAATCTAAGTCGTATTCATCTGACCTTTCATTCCTCTCACTTGCGTACTTTTATACCTTGTGACAGAAAGTAGAATACCCCCAGATTACACACTTTGCCGGCTCCTACCTCGGATGAATATGAAGTCTCCCACATTCGGGATTCACGGTACCACAGAAGTCGCCTTGAGTATCTGATACATTGGAAGGGTTATCCTTCATCAGAGGATACTTGGGAACCCCGGACCCATGTACATGCTTCCCGTCTGTTGCGTAAATTTCACAGATTACATCCCAGTAAGCCAGGGGAAGACCACCTTGGAAGGGGGCATACTGTCACAACCGCGGGCTCCTGGCGTTTGTGGAGGAGGTGGAAACATGGCAGCCGTCAGACTGTGCCGCCACGTTATGCTCCCAAACGTCGCTAGCGGTCTAGTCATTTCCATCATGGCCACCGCCGAGTGTATTTACCAGCTTACGCTCGGCGGCTCTGCGCGTTGCAACTTTTGGATTTTCTCCTTTGTTGCTTGCGCTCCTGTTCTGCTCACTTGGCGGTGATCCGCCCCTGTCCTCTTGTCCTCCCGCTTGCCTCTCTCTCTCTCCTAGTCTCTCCTCCCCTTGGCCACCGTTTCTCAATAGTGGCTCCGTTCCCTTCTCTCCTCTTCCTCTTGTTCTCGTACACCCATTTGCTTCCCTCTCAGGTTCTTTCTCTCCCTGCCCGCTCCGGTTCCCGTATTTCCCTGCTTCTAGTCTTGGCTCTGTTTTGCTTACCTGCCCGAGTCTTGCCAGTCTTCTACCTACTCGGTTTGGATTGCCTCCGCATTTGTTCCTACACATCAGATTCCTGCACTCTGAAGGGGTTTATGTGCGGCAAGGCTTTTCCCCTTGTCTCACTTGTCTGTCGCGGGGGAAGGTCACCGTTGATTCTTTCACAGAGTCACGGTGGCTTCCTTCCGAGGCCGGCCCTATCTACACAAGAAAAAGGGAATTTCTACACGCCGATCCCGCGGAAGAAAGTTGGATTTCTCATCATCATCAGGTGAGGAGGAAGGGGAGCTCGAAGACCCTCAGGGCTTGAGTAGGGTGGAAGATATAACGGATATCCCAGTTGGTACGCCCTCACAGTCAGACATCCGTGATACTATTTTACATGTGATGAAATTGAGCCAAATGCAAATCCGCAGCAAACATTTCAGTGCGCGAGAAACACAAAACTATAAGGAATTGGAATGCAGTCTTAGGTTTGTTTGAAAGCTGAGGATGAATGACTTTGAAGATGCGCTTTGAATGACAAACAAGAATTTTCATTACACTGAAGGAGGCTATGAAGATGCAAGATACCCAACGGGACAGCCACCAGAACAGCGGCGCCTCTCCTCTGACTTTTGCCTGCCAAGACACTTGTCTTTCTTCAGCAAATATAGTAGCGCAAAGATGGTATTATCACTAAAATTATCAAAGGACTATATGGGTGAGGGAAAGATTCAGAAAAGACAAAAGAGATTCTATAATGCAGTTATGGATATGCTAGCATGGTTTTGGATTGAATTATTTAAAGCTAAGAGTTTGGCTATGGACAATTCTATGCTAGTTACTCACAATTATGGTTTAGGAATAGGCCCGTCAAAGTTCTGGTCAAAGGTTTTGGACTGGAATCTGCTAGCCCACCGGACAGGATTCAGGCGCTTGGTTCTGCACTCAGCACAGCACTTGGTCTCTGCACGGCCTCTAGACTGGATCTGACGGGTTAGTTCTGGGTTACAGCTATCTGGTTGCAGCTCTGCTTTGCTGGTTTGAATCTCTGTGTTCTGGCAAGACTTCTTGGCAAGAAGCAGAAACAGCACAGCCAGGCTGTTCAATTTTGGTGTGCCCCTTGGAAGTCTGGGGGTAAAATCAGGTTGCAAGATTTTAAAGGCCAAGCTGAGAAAGGTTCAGCTTTGGAATTGGGCTTTCTGCTTTCAGAGTTCTGGAGTCTTAGATCTGGGTTCTCCTGCAGAGCGCTTTGCCAGTAAATCAGTTGATGGGTGATTGTGTCTGTGTCTTGGTCCTAAACTGTCCCTATTTATGTATTTCCCAAAGGGGTGGGTAGGCTGATTATACTAAGCCCACCCTCTAGGAATCCGATTGGTCAGAGTATTTCCCCTCTCCTGATTTGAGAAGGAAATCTAGTGTCATAGTCAAGCTGCAATTTACAATCCAGGGAAAACCTCCCCTTTGTTTCTACACAGAAAATCTATTTTCATATAAAGCATATTTACAATAGGACCAACTTGATAATATTACATTTTCACATCACAAATTTAATAGAGCACGTATCCGTCCGAGTCCCATCTTCTTGAGAGCTTCCGTTCAAAATTGACAGTTTTTCGCGCTTTTGGTTGGTTACCCAGTGTCAGATCTATACACATTTTTCCACATACACGCGCATGACATCTGTGACATCTGGGCATAATCCTGTAAACTTTCATATTCCTAGCATTATTACAATTGCTACAACATCAACATTTTGGTAGTCTGGTCTCTGAATATCGCACAGTGTTCAGAGTAGTTTCAAACTGTGAGCAGCATTTTCATATTAACAACCTGTAAAATACAGATTTTTCCAAGTTTTACCCAGTTTTCTATGAGTCTTTTTCCAAAAAGATATCTCCTTGGATTGTAAGATACACATATCTGTCTAGTCCCGCCTCCAAGGTTGGGCTTGGCCAAGAGCAACCTGGCCCTCTCTTCCTTTGCCAGTTGGTTTCTGTTGACACCCGAATTTGCCTTTCCTTTCAGTCAAGGGAGTCTTTTGTCCCCACCCAGAGCAAAAGGCCAACATCTCCTCCCACCTCCATTAACAACTCAATGCCAATTCCTGAGCAGAGAGCAGGAGGAAGATTCATTTGTTTGGGAGAATTTGTGGAATGTCTTTGAAGTCCAGTGTGGCTGACATTAGTTCACTTTTAAAACACTGTTTTAAAATTATCTTTTCTAAAATACAATTTACATTTTCAACAAATATGCACACAGATCTCTTCATTCCAGTCTTTTTAAAACATATAAATTGAATTGTAACAACCTATATGGCTTTTGATGGCAAGTCTCTTCTTTTCCACAATTTCATTAAAACACAAGTTTTAAACTGACAGTATAAGTAAATGACAGCTTGGACACAGGCGAGCGGTGGTACTGCACCCATATCTGACATATTTTTCCCAGGCAAGCACCTCTTGAATGTGGATTTTTTTTTATGATGAAAGGTGCTTCTCCTGACATTGTGCTTATGCGGATTCCTTAAATAAGGTGATGGTGAACACCCCACAAGGATGTTGGATCTTCTCTGCTGTTTGGGAACCATGATTTTGTACTTTCAACAGCCAAGGAAAAACGGATTTTGAAGCACTTCTGGGTTTTCCTTCGGATGTAGCACAGCCTTTTCAAGCAGTTCTATTTCACCATGTGGGCAGCCCAATGATAGGTTTTGGCAGTGTGGTCTCCTGTTTTACCACTGACATAGGCAAAAATAGATTTGGCAGCCTATTTTTCAGGTTTCCCTGCGCACTTCTCAGAGATTTTTAGTGCACAGGGCTTTCTGGCGGCCATTCTGTTGTTTTTGATGAAAGCAGCACACAGTGATGTTGCGGGGCAGAGCCAGTGGGTCAGAACAACCCACACCCTATCAAAACCGAAACTCTCAGCCTGGTCCAAGGTTCAAAAAGGGAGAAATGTAAGATGAGCCCCCGCTATCGCTTTGCGGACTGTGAAAGGCCTGGCAGGCACCAGCCGAGCTGTTGATTTTCTAGATCTGGGACCCATTCTGAGATCAGACTTGAAACTGCCTGCTGACTTGGGGATACACAAGAGCTGCCTTTGAGATACGGGCTTCACACGGCCCATGCCCGACTCCATGGAGGATGTCACCTAAAATCCCTTGGAGTGTGTTACGGACAATATTAGCCCAGTTGGCTAAGGGGCAAGCCGACAGAGAAAAATCGGCTTCCCATAAAGTTGCTGTTAACGCTTCCTGTGGGAAGTTTATGTTAAAACCCTTATTGCACCATGATGGCAAGGCAACAAAACCCCCGGATGGCAACTGAAATGCACCTGGCTCAGGCCCTGCACTTAGAAACCACCAATGCCCAAGAGAAACCCACGCTGCATCAGCAACTGAAATTTATCTCATTAAACACTAAAGGCCTGAACTCGCCCTCCAAGCGAAAAGCGGTGCTAAAACGGCTCCAGGATATGGATAGCTCAGTGGCTTTCCTACAGAAAACAAACTTAACACCGCCAGATTTCATGCGCCTTCATAATAGAGAATTACTGCTTCAATACTTAGCTTCTAATGGCACCAGGAAAGGAGGAACAACCATCCTTTTTGCCAGAAATGTGCGGCCGCAGATAATCGAGACATTGAAATGTCCATAGGGTCAGTACATAGCCGTCAAGGGCTTCATATTTGGACAGCTTTATTCCCTGGTCTTGGTTTACGCCCCTAATGAAGGCCAAGAGGCATTCTACAAATCTCTAGGTGAAACCCTCTTGTCTTTTGTTGAAGGCCAGACTGTCACTGTTTAATGTAGTCCCGGTCCCCACGCGAGACAGATCACACACCCCCACTCCCGCACCTAGAGACTTGAAGCTAGCAGTAAGCCTTCTCGGGCTCTTTCGAACTTTAGGCATGGTGGGCATATGGAGAGTGCTCCAAACAAATGAGAAAGACTTCTCCATCTTCTCTCATGTACACAGGACCGTCTCCCGGATCGATCTCTTACTGGCCTCCCCTCAAAGCTCGCCTTGGTAGATGACGCAACGATAGAGCCGAAAGTGCTCTCCAACCATGTTCCAGTCTCACTGACCCTGCGTACCTGGGAACCGGACCCTCTTCCTCGACGCCGATGGAATCTATATGACCCCATACTAAATGATATGTCATTGAGGGACTCTATAGCTATAGCGATTAAGAACTTTTTTCCGGGAGAATCCAACAGAAGACACGTCCCTGGCCAACACATGGAACGCCATGAAAGCAATGCTAAGTGGGGAGCTAGTCGCACATGGGGTGGCATTCCACAAACACAAACGACAAATCTGCACAAGCCTTGAGGAGGAGGTCTGGCAAGCTGAGGCCAAACATAAGAGTCAAGGCTGGTCACCAAAGACCCAATGCACCTTACATATTGCCCAGAAGAAGCTTGAGGCTCACTGTGCAGAGGAAACGGCGCACCTATTGGCCAAAACAAAGCAAAGCTGCTATGCCAGGAACAATAAAGCAAATAAATTGCTAGTGGGTAAATTGGCCAAGGCAAAGAGAAAGAATACTAATAGTGGGCCTCCGTGACTCACAAGGCAAAACCCAATATGGGGAGCAAGACAAACTCGGTCTGGCAATGGCCCAGCGTCTCCTCAAAGTCAAACAGAGCAACAAGGATACCTGCATGGTGCTGCCCTTCCCCATCTTAAAGAACCTGACAGAGTAGCCTTGCATGCTCCTATCACAGGTGAGGAGGTTGACATGGCCATCAAGTCCTTTAAATCGAGAGCCCCAGGCCCAGATGGGTTTACAGCTAGATTTTATAAAGTGTTCTGTCGCCAACTAGTAGCTGCACTAAGAGCCCTCTTCAATTCCATTGGCGCCTCGGGATCCATCACCCCATCCATGCACGAATCCATAACGATCCTCCTACTCAAACCTGGCAAAGACCCAAAAGAAAATAGCTCTTACCGGCCCATCTCTTTACTAAACATCGATGCTAACATTTATTTGAAAATGTTGGCTAACCACCTGGCGAAGGTCCTGCCCGACCTAATAGACCCAGATCAAACAGGCTTTATACTGCATAGGTCGACTGGGGACAATATCTGTAGATCTTTGAAGTTAGTGGATATTGCTGGAATTGGACGCTTCCAAAGCCTTTGACAAGGTTGACTGGGCCTTCCTACGGCTGACTTTAGAAGCATTTCAATTTGGCCCACACTTCCAAAAGCTTATCTTGGCAAATTTCCAATCCCTTAAGACACTGCTCATGGTCAACAGCTCGCATTCCGACCCGATCCCCTTATCATGCGGAACCAGACAGAGTTGTCCCCTTTCCTCCCTTCTGTTTGCTTTAGTAATGGAGCCTCTGGCTGAGCGGAGTCGGCTGGATCCGGACATCAAGGTCTGCCTATCAGCAGCACTCAACATAAGGTCTCGCTCTACACCCATGACATACTGTTATCCATAACCAAGGTTTGCTCTTCTCTAGCCTCGGACCTTAAAGAATTTCATAGGTTTAGGAGGCTGGTGGGCTTTAGCGTTAACTTTGGGAAATCGGCTGCTCTGGGGATCGGCCTAGAAGAGGGAGAACGGGAAGCCCTAGACATCTTAATCGCAGAGAAAGTGATGGCAGCCAGAGCGGGCCACCTGCACCGATTCACAAACATTTGGGCCCCACTCCTGGACTACGACCAGACTTTTCCGGCAATGACCCACAGGCCTCTTCTGGCCAGACGGGCCCTACTTGAAAGCAGCAATCCGCTGACGGACGTCCTGACCCTGCTGAGCCGGGAGGGACAGTGAATTTGGGGAGGACAGGTGGGGGTGGAATCGGGGAGTCCGTGCCTTGTTGTATAAATGTGGGGCTTTCAAGTATTACATTTAAATCTGTACCGTTGTATTGGTGCAATCGGTTTAAAATAAACATGTGAAAAAAAATACCACCTAATTAAGATTTGGGAGCACGTGCGATATTTACTGAACGGGTTGATGCATAGGAATATCTGTATAGGATAAATATAGGTCATTTAGCCCATGCAGTTCTTTCTACAAACTATATATCCATACAATCCCCACTTATAATTAGGTGGCACTCTAAAAATAGAAGTTATTTAAAATATCATAGGCCTCATTAATCAATATGGTGATTATGGTAAAAAAACATTTATTTTGAATACCTCCTTTTTAAAGTACCACCCAATTGTGTTGAAATTGCATGCCATCTTTACTGCATAAGGTACATAGAAAGTAAAGTACTATGAGGTTTAAATAAGAAATATTAACACCATGCTGTACATTATGTGTATCACGTGTGGTACATTTTCCATGCAATCCCAAAGCATAATTAGGTGATATATTAAAAACAGTGAGTATTAAAAATACTACGGGACACATTATGAATTGCACAATAACGTTAAAGCAGGTGGTGTTTCCAATTACCACCTGCGTTTACTCGCTGCATGATGTAGTGTGCGTTAGCGCATGTGGAAAAACAGAACGCATAGTATGGTGTTGCTATAGAAAGGGAGTTTTTATCAGGGAAGTGTGTCAGCATGGAAGGGTGGTTTGTATCAGGGAAGGTGGAAACTCGCACACCGATACACTCGCTACTTTTTCACCCTTGCCCTGCAAAGTTCTCCAATAAATGTATACAAATGTGCAAATGTATATCATAATAAATGACCCACTGATACCAATGCTATGTCCTATCCCAACAGGAGACACTGGATTTCCCGTTTTTTTTATTTTTATGTTTTTATTATTTTATTTGTTATTTGGTAGCAAAATAAATGTACACCTTTAACAAAAATTAACAAAAAGTTTTTCCTTAAATAACATACCATCATTCATAGACATCATACATACAGACCTTCAATATTTTGTTATGTACAACACAAATTATAAATCTGTCAAAACTTATAAACTACAACTTTTTAAAAAATTCATCAGACGCATGATACAATAAAAACAAGTTTTTCTTCAAATGCTTTTTCCACATAATGCTTGCAAATGATTGCAAATTACTACACTACTCAAGAACACTTGTTACTTTTGAACTCACTTATCCAACAATTTAGGCGAATGCCCGTCTAAATATCACAAGAGTAACACCAGTGTGTGTCAATGAAGAACAAGACATTTGCCTCTCCCTTAATAGCAATAGACCTCAATAATGCCAATTGTAATATGTATATTGGTATGAACAATTGCTGTTGGTATACCAGTTAGGCATCTATGACCTTCCTCATCTGTATCGATTTGTTTAGTTGCAAGAGGTCTTTCTCAATCTTGTTCACAAGTCTCACTATTGCTAGCATAATGGAGTTAGACTGGCCCCACATACAACGCAGCCAAACCAGCTGTCGCTCCATACTAGAATTCGATACAAGAAAAGGTCCCAAACAGCAGAGCCTTTGGTGAGCAAAATGGGTGCAATACATAGTCAAGTGTTCCAAGGTTTCACGCTCCCCAACCATAGAGCAAAACCGACAACAGTCCCACAGCCCCAACCCTTTGTAACTTGTCCAATTACCAATGCGAGCTCCCGTGTGGATAAGATCCAGACGAAATCTCATGTATGTCCTTCTGGCGTGTTGATCAGGAAAACACAGTAGGTAGGGCAAATGGCGCAAGACAGCCTGCCTACATTTTGCAGAGGTATGAAATGAGAAATAACCTGAGATCAAATCTGCATTGCAAGCCCATGAATTCCTGAAAAATCTAGCTTTGACTTTCCGTGGAGAGTCAATTAGGTCCTGTTGTGTCATGTTTAATGATCTCAAGATCGCCGACATATGTAGCTTAAATTCAACCATAGAAGCAGGATGGTCTTCATTTAGCATTAAGCTAAAGTCATCATACAGAGAATTAGCTGGAGGCAAGATCATTTTGCTAAAAGAATTTAACATACGCCAGTCGTGTTTGTCTGACAAGGGATAGAGTCCCAGTTCATGCAAGAGAATTGGACTGGGCAAATAACCAGGAAGCCCTAGGACCATTTTCCAAATCTTGCCTTGGAGAAGATTTAATAGTGGACCCAACTGTACCAAGCAAGCATCCAAAGTGTAAAGGAGGATAGGTTCTACTTTCATGGTGTAGTAATTCAGCAAAGGCAATAGCGAATATATGCAGTACCTGGAGAAGATAATCCTCATCTGTGCAGACAGATGGTTAAGCTTGGTCTCTAACACTATACGCCACTTGCTGACAGACATACCATTTGATATATGGTACCCCAGGTACGTGATCTCTTCCTTCATTATAATACGATGAGAGTTTATTGCATACTTAAATCTCAAATGTTTCTTCTTAGGGGAAAAAGCTATTATATGAGATGTATCTGAGTTAATAGTCAGATTGTTCTGGTTACAATACTCATGAAAGATGTTTAATTTATTTTGAAGGCCAAAGGGTGCTTTATCAAATAGGATGACGTCATCGGCAAATGCCAACCAGTAGAGACGCAGCTTACCCAGAGTAACCGGGAATGTGTTTGTTCCCTCCCAAATTTACTCAATATCAGCCAGGTATAGATTAAAAAGTACAGCGGCCAGATTGCAGCCCTGCTTCACACCAATTCTCGTCGGGATACTATCAGATAACAGGCCCTCTGAGTTGATGCGCACCCTATAAGAGGTATTTTGATGGAGAGCAGCTATTGTCGCAACCAGATCAGAAGGGATGCCATAAAACAGCATTTTCTGCCAGAGGCGGTTGCGTAATAGGCTATCAAATGCTGCTGATAAATCTAAAGATGCCATGTAGATCGTACCATTATGCTGTGTGCGTTAAGCTGACAATAGGTGGGCAAGAATAGATGCGTTAAGCTGGATGCCCATAGCTCTACGAAAGCCAACCTGAGCTTTTGAAAGACTGTTGGCTGCATTAATGTAGAAGTCCAATTCACACAAGACCAGCCGTGAAAAGATTTTAGCTGAAATATCAATTAAGGCTATTGGCCTAAAGTTTGACGGGTCATTTAGAGCACCCTTTTTGTGAATTGGGATTATGATTGCCATAAGCCATGAGGGAGGAATTTTCCCAGTTTGAAATATTAGCTGATAGCATGGAAGCAAATACTTAGCCCAAAACTGGGGATCGTCCTTAAATACACAAGGCGGCAACCCATCGGGCCCAGCCGCTTTTGAAAATTTCAGTTGGGAGATTGCCCATATGATGTCCTTGATCTTGATGTTCCATGGACAAACAGAGTGGAACCTCAACTGTAAATTGAGGGACTCCAGCCTTAGGTGCAAATCAGGCAGCTTACATGTCTGGAGAAATAATGTCCTCTATTCAGGGCCAGATATAGTAGCCACCATGCGGTTATCCACCGTACCCAAAGGGTTACGTAGGATGGACCATTGGTCCCTCGTGTTGTTCTTACAAAGCAGTTCAATCATATATTGATTGGCAAGATTGTAAGCAGCGTAACACATACAATTCAGCTTTGATTTAAAGCGAGCAACGATGACGTTTTTTTCTCTTTTTAAATTTGCTAAACCCAACGCGATGCCTCTTAAGTTCTGCAGCTCTCTTTTTTTTTACTTTTTACGTTGGCAACCTCCACCAAGTAAGGACGTGCAGCTTCTGGTTTGCTCTGGGCCCGGGATTCCTTAGATAAGCACACCAAGTGAGTGAGGATCATCTTCAAGTTTAATTAATTTACTGTTACCATGTTCCGCAACGCTAAGTGCTCATCGTTAATCACCAGAAGTTCTCGGTTTACACGAAACACCATTTTGCGACAGATGCTGGGATGCCATCTAACAGACAGAATGTGCCGGTCACTTTCCACCATACCGGCGGACTGCATAGTTTTGTATATATTAACCCTCAAATGTAAGAAGGTAGTCAACATTCGATGGTCACTCACCCCCACACTCAAGACTGTAATGGGGTTGAGCAAACCCGAACATGCTGCTGATGCAAACATGTAGTCGATGAGCGACGATGAAGTCCCGCGCTTCCAAGAAATTTTAATGGCGTGTATGGCAAATTGTATAGGAAAAATACCCCATGCTTCAAGGAAGCTGGCCCATCGATTCCCTCTACAAAAAGCTTGAAGAGCGTAGAGAGAAGAGTGGACAGAATGCCAAGTGGTGCCTTCCAATTCGATGTACGAATTCAAGTCACCTCCAATTAAAATTTCATGATTGGGACAAAGAAGAGCTGCAAGGTCCAGGATACGGTTTAAGTCCTCTAGAGCTGATTCCAAAGGGACAGCACTAGGGTTCCAGTAAATGGACAACAAGAGTAGAGAGTGAATCATACATTCAGTAAAAGTCAACTCCACCAATATACATGACTCTGTGCTTCCCAAAGGTGCGTAAGTCCACCTTCAGAGTGTTGTTGATAAGTATTGCAATGCCACCAGATGGACGACCAAAACAAGACCGGCGAGCAGGGGCACTAAAACGTGTACCCATCGAGCGCGAATGCCTCTAGTGCCATCGTTTCCTGTAACAATAACATTTCTGGCCTGTGGCGAGACTCTACACGCCCATACCAAACCTTAAGAATATTCACCCCACAGCAATTCCAGGATGCAATAGCAATCCTGTGCTGTTATGATTCCGAGGGTAGAGGTTTCATGGATACAGCCACTTTAATCAGAGGCTCGAGCCATGACAAACAACTTAACGCCTGCGTAAGCGACGCAAGTTGCAGGGTTAGTTGGTTGGCATGGGACTCAAAAGGGGCCACTATGAAACCTTCTGCTCGTACAATGGGAACTTGCATTACAAAGTCCAGAAAAGCCCAAGCACACTCCATGTCCACGAATAGACAGGGAGTGAGGCCCAGTAATTCAAAGTCATCCTTAAAGTCCAAGATCAGTTTCGTTATTATCTGAGATTGGACTCTACACAGCACTCTGTGATTGTTGTGGGAGGGAAGTTTCACCCAGTCCAGGACCTTTGATGATACATTTCTTAGTGAGGGAATCTGGAAGAAATAATTCATCAAAAAGGACCTGTTAATCCTAGCAAGTCCATTTATGTCCGGATTACTAGACCATCCAATGATTACTTTCATGTCTTTGGGGGTTTCCGATAGGGACAGGAAGTCAGCCATTGGCTCCCCCAGGTGAGGCTTTTGTTCTAGGTCTTCGTCACAGGACATAATCCGTGTCGAAGCCAAAGGTGACTGCACTGCCTCGGGACTGCGAGCGGTGGCCACCTCCTCATGACCCCCCTGAATGACTTTTTCCTGTCCCACTGGGGCAAGGGGCAGGCCCTCCAGATTTGATACAAGAGGCGGTATCTCATGGGCAATTTTTGGGGAGGGTGCAGATTCTGATTCACCAATGGGCCGCGTGACCACTTCTTTGCTTTCAATGTTGGGAAAGAAGCAATGAAGTTGTGGTTGGGACTTTGCAGGTGTAGTCCTGGGAGGTCTAGGGACAGGTACCTCATGTGTCCTTGGCATCTGACACTGTGCCATAATCTACAGTGGGTGGGGGAGGAATAGCATGAAAAGCCTGTACGCATATCTGTTCTATGATTGAAAGGGTCTCTGGCCTACTGATGGCTATATTCGAGTATCTAAACCGTACAGGGGATCACTCATGAACAAGACAAAAAAGGTTGGGAACAAAATCTGCATCAGGTGCAACATATTGAGGGTGTATTGCGTCTTGTAATTTCAGTGCACTTACTCCCTCACATGGATTGGGGACAAGGAGACGTATGCTGTGTTGTACCACCTCCCTTTAATGGCATTGATGGCATCTGATAGGGATTGTAATGCTTTCAGAGGCATGTAGATTGAGGGCATTTAACAACTGGACGAGGATACCTGAGAATGTGGGCTGTGACAGGCATGCTGCCTGCCTGCTGAAATGTGCAAGTGGCAGAGAAATGTATTGTGGTACTGAAAAATGATGCCTGGGTCACTTTGTTTGTTTTGAACACCTATTTATTAATAAACATAGTATCTACCAGTACAGTTACCCTTCCGGACACTCCTCCACCCACACACCACAATCCATCAACCTAAACACGCCCTTCCACCACGACCCACTGCACAACACACACTTACTCCACAAACTGCAGCAACCCAAAGACACCTCTCTGCACACCACCCATACCCTCAGAGCTGTGCGCTACCAAAATCCGAATGTGACATGTACTTTTCCCACATAAGGTGGACTGGGGGCTATGGGAGAGTCAATAGGACCAGAGTGGTGTGCTGTTGTGGACATATCAGATGTTGAAGGGGTCACCTTCTGCGCTCTCACAGTTTGTAATTAGAGTGTGCCACCCTCTATAGTATGCCTGACACCACCTGTAGAGGCCCACAGCTGAACACTGGTCTTAGTGAGGCAAATGATGTCCTTTCATATTGTCACCAATGGCACAAAAATTACTGCAAATCGCATGGGCGGTTTAACGATTTGTATTGAAATGTTGATGGGCCCTGTGGCCGTCCCTCTTTCTCTTGTCTACAAGAACATCCTCCCTAGCATGGATGTCCTTAGCCCCAGGCTAGTATATAGTGATTGGTTCTTCCTCAGTATGATAAGTGCAAGATAAACTGAGATGTTGACTTAAAGGCCCTTGGCCTCATCTCTCTAAACTCCCTCTGGGACTTCCTACCTTTCCCTACTCTCACCAAATGTGGAGATGTCCTCCACGCTACTACTACAAGGCCTCTGCACTGCTACTTTTACACACTACTCCTCCCTCTGACTGCCTGCTCTAACTACCATTTCTCCCTCCAAGTATTGCTCCTCACCCAACTACCACTATTCAAGCACCCTCCTTCCACTCAGTACCATACACATCACAGTCACTCCTTACATGAACTCTTCCCACCACACTTTCTGCACAAACACACACACTCAGTACCACTTTCACTCACTAGCCAATATCTCACCTTCTCCAACATCACCGCCATGTCTTCTGCTCCTTCCTCCTTCCCGCTGGTCTCTTGGTTTTACACCTCCTTCCTGCTAGTCTCTTGGTCCACACCTAAATAACCTGCACTTCCTGCTTCCTGTTGCCTCTTTATATGCCTCTCCTCTTCTCTGGGTTGGCTTTCTGCCCCTGATCAATCTAGCCCTGTCTTCCCCACCCAGTAAGGTTTGTATGTGGCCAAAACTATACATAGGGCACTAAGCCCCGCACAGGACGACTGCGGAACAGCAAAGGTGGTCCAGTAGGCTGAAGGCTTGAGTTTGTGTCCAGATCCTAGGTTCTTTGGAGCTAACAAGTAAGTAATGTCGGTGGATGCGACTGTATGCCCAGTATTAGCAAAACATACAAAATCCCACAAAACAGCTTCCTTCCTTTCTGTTCTAGGTTGGTTATAAGGTGCCTCTTGACATCATTATGTCCACCACTTTACCATCAATAAGGGCAGATCACCATGGATTATCCAAAAATATACATATTTTAATATTAATCAAAACTCATCTTTAAACAATACATCTTACTTAAAAACAGCGACATGGTCACAATTCATTCTTACACATGATATTATTCATGACATATACATAAATACATGAAACAAAAATGGCAGAGGAGAAGTGAACATCAGTTGGCCTCTTCTCTGCCTACTCGGTGAACAACTGAAAGTCCCTACTGATACCTTGAGCAGTGGAACATCCCTGATTCAGGAGGACAGAAAATATGCCCAGTATTAGGCCTGGTAGTCTAGGGTTGTTGGCTGTGCTCTCTGTGACGCTTCCCGGTCTGCTGCACATTCCTGGCGCCGCCTATTCGCCTTGCTCTCTGCCAGTCTTTGGCCTGCACCGGCTGACTGATAAATCCTATGCAGCTTATCACCGATGGTCGGGTACTGGTCTCCTGGTGGCCTGCTTTTTATTGCCTTTTCTTCAGGGTGGAATGTTACTAGTAGAAATAATAGAACAAAGACAAGCGTTCTGTTGAGGCATGGCATGGGATAAATGTGAACTACTCGGAAATAGGCTGACAGAAGGCCCGGACAGGAATTGGGGCCCCTCTAAATGTCTCTGTCCACCTCAAGGGTTGGACTGGCTTTGGGTTTCTCCCTAGCAGGCCTTCCACCTCCGGCTGAGAGAGGCTCCCACCCTCTCTTGACAAGGCCAGGGTATGAGCATTGGCTTGTCACAATATGTCCTATGGGATCTGCATGTGCCTAGTGGACAGTACTTCCTGACGGTCCTGAAGTTCCCTAAGTCACAGAGGCATCTAGTTTTGGCCTCATAGTGTCCATCTTGGTGGATATCCTAGGGCACAAAGGTGGCCCTCCCGGTGGACAAAAGTGACAATGAAGGACAGAAAATGAATGTGTCTGGAAGGGGGTCTGCACCTTGTCCACAGATACTCACTAGATTATACTCAACATCAGTATTGAAGGGGTGATGAACCAGTACCATCTAGTGGGAAGACTGCTGACACAACCAGGGGTCTGCAATGTCTGACTACTTTGCTGGTCTTGTGGTGACAACTATCATTTTCCCCCAATGTCCGCAGGCCGCAACTCCTCGGAGTGCATGTTCCAGAGTACATTTTCGCTAACATCTAGAGGGGCAGATGTGCTCAGGTTTAGTTTCCAGAGGGGCTTGTGCTGACTGGGGTCTTTCACTTTGTCTTTTTTACTTTCCTTGCACTACGAAAAGATGCAGCAACAGTGGAGGTTGCAATAATGGTGCACATTGCCGCCCTGGTGGTAGTGGTGTCACTTGTGTTGGCTGCGGGCTGCTGCCCTTTAAGCAGTGGGGTTGGTGTCACTAATGTCTCCTGCTGCCCTTGTCCTAGTTGTAGAAGAGAGTTTAAAGGTTGTAGGATGTTGTAGGTCACTAAAGGTCTCATCTGTCGGGAATAAAGGTGACATGTAGTCAGTCATTACTCCCAGTACCTACCTGCTCGGATATTCACACTTGCATTTCTGTTCATGGTTGCATTGTCTTGTAGGCATTGACACTACATACCTGTTAAACTAATCCCATTAATGTAATGGTCTCACCCCCACACTGGCATCTGTCTTGTAGCATACCAAATGATAACATTTTCAATTTTCATTTGATGTTTCATGTTGCATTCTGGGAGGTGTAGTGGTTCATGCATTAGTATTGTTCTGTAGTACATGTAGCAATTTACAGTGTGTGTAGGCATGTGCCTTGCATTATTTTGCTTGCGGTGACAGGACTTTGTGGCTTGTGCTTCAGGAGCAAGATGAGGCCTTCTTGCCGGGTTTACATAATGAAGTCCTATTGACTCGGTTTTGTACTCAATCTTGACAAACACTGCGTGGGCACAACTTTGATTAAACATGTCTGACAGCCAATATCAGGACTGCTACATGTGACTTACTCAAACATATGACTTCACCAGATTGCCACTATGTACCCCTTACATTACAATACTCAAACAAGACTTGCTTAAAGTAGTGCTCACCACCAGCAACCTGTGATCCGGCTGTATGTATCTCCAGTCATGCCACTGATGTCAATCTCACTTGCAGCCTTCTCCTCCCAAAAGATTACTCACAGAGTCAGGATCTGTGTCTGCTCCTCAAGCACTTCATTGCATCTCATGGGAGAAGGTGATGCAGAACCAGAACTTCAGGTTGTTGCAGCACCTTTTCACTTCCTTGGTGGTTCTAGGGTTGGTGGAGACTGTCCCAACCTTCTCTGCGACCTTGTCTCAGAGCTTGCCCCATTTCTGTGTGGAGGTTATGGACATTAGGGGGCCCCATCTGCCTGGGCACCGCCTATGCTACATCTTCAGATAGCACATTTAGCTCCTGCCTGCTGAATTAGAATTTTTTCTGGAGGAAATCACCACCTTTGCCCGTGCCATTATCACCAGCATCTTTTTCCACACTCATTCGAGCAGTATGGTATGCCTCTGCTTGACGGAGCATGGACTGCATTCCTGTAATGTCTGTGGCACAGTGTTTCTCTGAGCATGTACGTATTTCTTAAACCAATAATAGTATTACATCATGAGGTGACATGTTTCCAGGAACACCACATGTGGTATCCTCCATTGATCGCATGTAGTCTTTACAGTTAGGAAATGCACAGCATTAGAGGCATAATCATGTGGTGTGCCTCAGATTAATTCAAACATTAAGGATACATTGTGCGCACGGAAGCGGAGGTAAGTTATATCCTTTAATTTATTATTATATTATAGGGCAGCAATATTTGTTAATACCATTTAATTTGAGTAACGGATTCGACTGAAATTTCGAAAGTGTTTAGTAACTAGTGGGTTCCCCCGCCTCCAGACTGCATAGTCTGGTAAAGATCTGTTAAAAAATAAAAAGGGTGTTAAGAAGACAAAAAATAGTTTTTTTCCAAAATTGCGGCCTACTTCCCATTCTTTTTCCCATAGACAAACAAGGCAAAGTGCACAGCCCAAACCACTGGATGGATTTAGACCAAGTCTGAAACAACTTGGGTACAAAGAATTGACTCGTGATCCATGCATGGTTTGGGGTTATTCCGTGCAGTAGTAATTTAAATATTTGATAGAGAAACGGGTGCCCCTTCTCAAAAATAGATAGCTATATCTCAGGTAAATGACCAAACCAGGTTTTTTTTATTTTTTATTAAACGACCACCATCTTGTTCTTCTCTCGATGCGAGAGATAACCGCAGTTATAGCCGAGGACAACGAGATGAGAAAAGTAATTAAAAAGCTATTTGCAGGTTACAATAATTGCAAATGACATTAGTCTAGAGGTGCGGAGGTTGCTGGAGGACACCAAATGCAATTTGGGAGTTATAGGAGGTCCAGTGACTGAGTTTGCAAAAAAAAGCTTTCTGTAGCTGCAGCTATAGCCTCAAATAGCCGGTATTTCAAATGAAACTCTATCATGGAAACAGCGTGTGACAAGGGGGCAATGGGAGAGGTTAGGGGAGGTGATGAGACCTTGGTAGCAGTGTGGGGAGCTGGCATGGAGGGGGGCTTGATTTCGTTTTTTGGGGGTCAGGGAGGGATTTTTTTTGCACAATAGTTTTTCCTGATAACTACGATTATATAGGACTACAGATAGTTGCAAGTATGAGTAGTTCCAGGACAGCGGCTATAGATTTTGGGGTGTTTGTGTTTTATTTCTTTTGTAAAGTTATTTTTAGAGGTATAGTGACATCAGGGTGAAAAATCACTGGCCATGGCCCATTGATTGGAGTCTTATTTATTTTGGCTGTGTATTTCCAGACTTTCTTACATGTGAAACTGTAAAAATAAAACTCAATATAAAAAGAAGGGCGGTTCTTAAAATGGAAATTGTTAGAAGAAAAATATAACATGGTTATGTTTTAGGAAGGCAATGTGGGAAGATTAGCAGCATGTGTGATATGTGGAGAGCGATTTTTGGTAGGGAGTAGAAGACATTTTATTTTTGGGAAAATACATTTAATACAGCATCTGAGGAAAGTGCACAGAGCCACATGGAATTTGTTTTTGAAATCTTCAAATGGACCTCATAAGGGAATTGCAGAGTTTGACACATTATCGGAATAAGAACAGTATAACATGAAAGCAGGACTCTGAATGTGCTGAAATACTACACTCAGTGTACCCCCACAACAGTCCTTTTAAGGGCTACCTATTACATAAGTATGCATACACCCATGTAACTCACTCCCACAAGTATCACCTTGTAGATCCATGGCTATACAAATAATCTGAACTCTAGCCGCGGTTATACTGAAGAATGGTTTTGGATGATTTTTCATTGATTCTGTGTATTTCTATGTGATAAGTAGTAAAAGGACTGTTTTCAGGTACACTGAGTGTAGTATTTTAGCACATTTAGAGTACTGCTTTGATGTTATGAAGGAATATGGCATTACCTTAATTGGTTAGGTTTACTGCATCATGTCTATATAAATTGATCATGTGGAACTGTATGTTGTTGTTTGAAATCCATAATTGGTTGTGGTCTGTCATGAATGCTGAAACTACTCTATTAACATTTCTCTATGGTTTTTCAATTTTACCATTAAATCTGGTAGTTTATCTCCATTTTTGCCTCTGAATCAGATTAGAAAAGATAAAGATGGTGTCAGGAAAATGTTCCATTAGTTTTCCCAAGTCTTGTTTCATCATCAAAGCAAGGGACACACCTCATATATTACCCTAATCATTGCCTCCACAATGAATTAGAATGATGTCTGGCTGCCATGTACTTTTCAGTCTGAACAATTTTGGAAATACTTGGTGCTAACGCATTCCCCACAGTCCAAACCATTTAATTGCGAAATTACTCAAACCTAGGTCCATGTTAATATTTAGTTTCTTACAAAAAGCCAGTAACCAAAATGGCCAACTGTCTCCGATCAGCCACACAGGCTTAAAACCAGCCATGATATCTGCAGTGTTTCTCTGTTTCCAGGAAAATGACTCCTAGTTTGAATTTTTACTAGTTTGTTAGAGTACGGTATGTATGATGTGTTTGTTTTGGTGTTTGTTATTGGTTGATTTTACTGTTATAATTTTGTACTTGTCTTTGATAGTTTACAATCAAAATTTGTCAGCCATTTTAGTATTTTGCATATTAAATATAGTCCTCTTTTGTGGTTTTGAAAAGTATAAAAGGCACCATTTCGTGTAGTTGGGTGCTTTTGATTGTAGAAAACATTATGTACTATTCTATAATTCCTTGTGTCCAACGTATCCTTTATCTGTGTTTAACTTCATCCACCCTACTTAACTCTAATCTTCTGTATCCCCCAACTACTATGTATACTTTCTTTATCGTCAGCCACTTTAAATAATTCCATGAGCAGTTATTTATTGTATTGACACCTTTTAATTACTATTGCATTACTGCTGTCTCTTTTATCATTTATATTCCATACTCAGTGTTATTTTTTTCTTTGAAAATAATTCTTATAGCCGCAGCTATAAAAAAACATAGGTGTCATTGGCGTATTGAGGATCGCGCCCAGCAACAACAATGACTGGGGTGTTTACCCACAGCTATCCAACACC
This sequence comes from Ambystoma mexicanum, assembly GCF_040938575.1. NCBI lineage: Eukaryota > Metazoa > Chordata > Amphibia > Caudata > Ambystomatidae > Ambystoma > Ambystoma mexicanum. Next base: position 537,960,138 of record NC_090930.1, read on the forward strand.
CACCTGGTGTGCAGCGTTGCCTCCCGCAGGTATACATGGCACCTCGCTATGAACAGCCGAACAAGCAAGGCTTCTCTATAACCGCGGCTATAACAAGCTGGTGCGTGGGCTCATCAATGCTTTTCACCATTTCATTGGTTGTTGTGGTAGGCGCAGCTATTATTATAGCCGGAACTATTGGATCATACATTTTCTGTGCAACAATCATATTGTTAAGTGGATGATTGTTTTGCTTTAACAAAGTGCACAGATACATTTCTGTTTTCTCCCCAGTACACTGAATGAAAACCTTGGACACTGGAGGGCAATTATTCACACAAACACTCAGCTAGGCTGTAAAATGGCTCTTCCACAGCCTCTTTATTCACCAAAAGCATACATGAATGAATACATGCAGCAAGAAAATGAATAAGTTAATAAAAGAAGTCTAGATAAAATCAATTACTGTTGACACAGCCGCAAGGCACACCTCATCTCGCCAAAATTTAGTGAAAAGCTCTCAAACAGTCAGGGAGAGAGACATCTGCATCAACGGGCCTGGAACGATGCGTACATCCTCCAAGGGAAACTTTCTACCTGACTCTTCTTCCCTTTCTCAAGGAAGCAGCAACAACAACTCTATAACTCATCTTCAGCTTTGACAACATCCATGGTAACACTATCAGAAACCAGCTGGCACCGGCTCCTTCTAACCTCCCATTTTGTGCTATTGTGCTTTTTGGGCAGTATTTTTATTGTTTCATTGGATATTTGAAAAATTGAGCCAATTTCTGAAGGTGTGGAATTTCATTTTTCAGAAGACTGGAGATTTTTATAATTTTGATAATGGGACTAATAGTGATATTGAGGACATTGGTGATGTGCTTTCAAATAATTGGGTCCAAAGGATTTTCTGGTTCGATCATATTATTTTCGATGGAGCTTTTTAAATGAGAGGTTTATGCTCAAATTGCAGAGAAATATTTTTGACAGGAAGCACAGGTTTTTTTCTCTTGGGTCAAAGAAAATTAATTAGTCATCTAAGGAAAGAGCACAGCGACATTTTCCATGTGTCTATGGTAGCAGCCAAAGAAACGTTGTGCCCTGTCAGGCCTGATTATAGCCACGTGTTACAGTAAAGCAATGGGACATCAAGTGATTTTTGCAGATGCAGCCGCAACTATGACTGGGGCCTAGTTAGTCGCAGGTATTGTGATGCAATTTTTGTGCCTTGATCATTATATTTCATGGATTTTACACAACACAATTTTACATGTGTTTTTGATTCAATGCTCACATGTGCAACTTTGTATTGTTTATATTTTTACACCTTGTTAATATGTCTTTTTGGATCTTGAAAAATGGTGCGGGTAGCCACGGCTACTGTCGGTTGACCAGATCCAGGGCTATCAACGCTCCAATTGGACAGCGTACTTTAGGTCAGGCTTTTGTAGCCACGGGTGTGAACCCACTGGTCGTATCCGCTCTTACAGCTGTTTGTATTTTGGTGCAGTTATCATATTATTTTGTGGATGTTTTAGCACAGATTTTTACATGTCTTTCTGTTTTGATGTTCTCACCTCAAGGCATGTAAAATTTAAATTTGAAACCTTTGCAAAATGTGTTTTCAGCATATGGGAAAAATGTACATGTACCAGTGGTCATGTGATGCCTCCCAGTGTAACCGGGGTTATAGCTGCAGTTATGTAATTTGTCTAATTAAAAAAGAAAAAACGTTTTTTTATTTAATTGTACTTCTTCATGTTCTACAATGTAGTCTTTAGAATGATTGTTTTGGGGTTTATTGACTGTTATAGGTTGTAATAAAAATGTGTTGGCCATTTAAGTTGTTTGCTTTGTACAGTCCTCTTTTTGTGCTAATGATTTCTGAAAGAAATGAAATTGACCTTTTTGTGAACTTTTGACATTCTGATTCCAGAACTCAGACTATGCAGATAGTCTGTGTTTGGCTATTGTGAAGATCTATTCATTCTTTAGAGCAGCTGAAGGTAAGTGATTGTGTTTGTCTATATTATTTATGTATAAACGAATTGTTGTGTACAAAAAATGTATTGAGTATGTTTAGGTTTGAAATTTAGTACAGTTTGTATGTATTACTTGGAAAGCAGGATTTTCCATATTTTATTTCAGTTTTTCCTGAAGAGTTTTCCAGCAGTAGCACATGTTATGCTATGGTTATATGTGAGAAAAATATATTTCCCATTAAAGGTTCCTTCTTAGTGGTTTGTTCAAGGATCTATTTGATAATTTGCTGATTTTGTGGCTTTGGGAATTTGTTGTTTTATCTTTTTAGTTGTTAAAATGTATCTGCTGGGAGACCACCAGGGGGCGCACAGGCAATGGCTGCCTGATTGCGGTGTTCCCGCCGAGGCCGGGCCTACACAGGGGATTGAGCCCCCCCGAGACCCTCCCGAGCGAACACAATGGGAGGCAGGAGCTTATGAACCCCCCGTGCCGCCCCCGCTCGAAAGAGCGGACCTCCAGCTCCAAGTGGAACAGGAGTTAGGAGAATGTCGGAGCTCGACTGGGCGGGCGCCGCTAACGGCAGCGCAGTACCCGGAGGAGACCTATGCGGAGAGAGGAGCGGAGGGACGACCCGGCCCCCCACCGGGCCTGGAGGAGGAAGGCGAGTGTCGGCAGGGCGGCTCCCCCCGGGCGGGGACCAGCGGAGGCACTCTCCGCTCGACCACAGAAAGAGGAGACGGTCTCCTCTCCGACCCGGCCCCGGGTCCCACAGCGCGGCAACGCAGGCACGCTAAAACATCGCTGGAGGCCGGGCCTTCCCGGAGGAGACCCAGGTGAGGAGGCCCCCGGTGACGCCCCACCTCGGGCGAGTGGCGGATCTGCCCCCCCCACACGGGGACCAAAACGACCGACGGCGCTGCCAAGCGCAGAGGGACCCTGCTTCAAGGGCGAATATGAGGCCAGAAAGGGGTGAGCTGCCCTGGCCCGGACCCCACCACGAATCAAGACACCGCCCCGGGGGCGCATCGGGGCGAGGACCCGCCAGAACACAGAGGGAACCGGGGGGGCAACCCCGGGAGGCAACAGCAACCAAGCAGCCCAGGTGAGAGGCCCCCGCCGGCAATCGGTGGGGCGTGTGCCCGCCTGAGGGGACTACCCCATTCCCCAGGGGGCTGGAGCCCGCTCCTGGAAGCCCCCGCCCGAGAATGATTTAACGGCACGTCGTCGGGGCAACATAATACACCCTCCGGGTTCTGCTAGGCCACGACGATCCTGGCAGCTGGGGGTCAGTCCGCCCCCACGGCCTGCAGGAGGACTCCACGGGCTCCCCGCTACTGCGGGGTGGGGGGCTTCCCCGACTTCAGCGGGCCCACGGCCCACCTGAACTTGCAGATGGCCTGCGTCCCAGGTGAGAGGCCCCCGTTCCAGGTTGGCGGGGCGAATGCCCGCCTGGCGATCTGCCCAACCCCTTGCAGGGGACAATCCACCGCCCGTACACTCCACTGGTGAGACATGGAGCGGCCAGGCTCTGGGGCTGCTCTGTATTCCCCCCAAGAGCCCCTCCAGACCGCAGTGGATCCCACAGCGGGGGACCAGTGGCACCATATGAGTTGGAAGAAGACCCTACAAACGTTTCGCTTTCAAGTAACAGAGGCCACCACTGGGGTCCCCACACTGTCCAGCACCATGGCCCACCCTGAATCCGCAGGACAATCCGTGATAACAATGGAAAGAGGCTTCGCCTCCATTCTCCAGGAGATTAGAGAAATGAGAACTGATATCGCTCAAAGTTCCAGAAATTGGACCAAAGAGTAGACAAAATCGAGGACAGAGTCCTCCAAGTGGAAAACTATCAATCATCCTCTGCATCGCAGGAGATCCAATTCGGCACACGGCTCGCTGCTCTGGAAAGGAGAGACGATGAGAGAGCCAGGCTAATGGAAGACTATGAAAATAGGGAAAGACGGAACAATCTAAGGTTCTTTGGGATCCCGGAAACGGAGGGCGAAATGGAGAGAGAGTTGACTCGAGTGGTGAGAGACATTATCATCCTCCTGTTCGCAGAAGAAATGACAACGCTGCTCACGTTCGATCAGGTGCACAGGGCCGGGGGAAGGTCGGGGAGCCCCAGATCGGTCCTGGCCCGCTTCCACTATTACACCGACAAAGCCAAAGTTCTGGAGGCTGCGAGGAAGGCAGGATCCATAACTTACAACTGCTCCCAAATCTCTATCTTCCAAGATCTTTCAGCCTACACCCTAGCTAAACGTAGGATGTGCCGCCCCCTGACACAACTACTGAAAGAGAAGGGCGTTCGATACAGATGGGGATATCCCTTTTCCCTGTCTTTTGAATATTCAGGCCAATGCACAATGCTGGTGACGGAAGAGGACATTAAAGGAGCTATTCAAGACTACGTGGGGGATTCCGCCCCCAGGAAGGGGCCAGTGGGCCCGGAAGTGCTAAGCAGGGGCTCCCCCAGTCAGCCTAACTCCAGGAGAAAGAAAACCGGCGCTAGGAAATTCAAGAAATTGAACACGCCACCGGCACCAATGGAGGAGGAGCGGGCCGAATCGGAGGGGTGACAACAGCGACCCCAAGATGATCTTCGGGACCAACCAACAGGAGGTCTTGGGAGATGCTTCACCTGCAGCACTCCCTTGAACTGCAAGTATAAGGGGGCCTCGGGGGGCCACGACTATAGGTGCTGTGAGATGTACCATTCTGTGCCCATGGATTGACCGCCCACAGGGCGGAGGGATCAGCCCGGACTACCCGTAGTTCGGGCCCTGACAATTGGGGGGGGTAACACTTGTGATTCCCCCTCAAGCAATATCCAAGCCAGGGCGCACGGGAGGCGGGAAGCGGAGGGGGGGGAAGGGGCTCACGTTAGTGTGCTTTGTTATCAACGCCTGGCCGTAGGGAATCGGCTGGTGGTCCGGCCAGGAATCCAAGAATGGATGAACTACATGGCTGGACGCCGGGGAGGTGGGTGGGTGTTTGCACACAAGTTGGGGGTTTTGGGGTGGGGCCTGAGTTGGGGGGCAAGTTGGGGAAAAGTTCTAAAAATGTCCAGGCAGGGGGATCCAAGATGGCCGCCGGGGTGAGGAGACGCAGTTAATCAGCGCTCCGCCCAGGCCGCCAAAAGAAAGCACATTAATGCTGTGAGGGCCCGTTTCTCGGCCCCCCCGACAGCTGAAGGTCCCCCCCCCCGGAGTGGAAGAGACGACGCCGCAAGAGAATCGAGCGCGGAGCGCGGACTGTGGAGGAAAAGGACCGGCCCCTCCCCCATCGGAGCCGTTCGGGACTTCCCCGCGCACACGAGCGCAATAGAAGAAGGCGGTGCGGCGGGAGCAACCCAGCGTGGGAGCAGGATCGGGAGCTCCGCTGGACCCCCCCCACACGGCAAAGCCCTGACAGGTGGTCCCGAGGATCAGGGACCCGCGATCGAGTCAGCGGCAGGGAGGAGGAGCGGCACGGAGGAGGGAACGGGGCGGACCGCGGAAGAGGGGAAGCAGAACACCGGCAGCATAAAAGGTGAGCCAGCCGGGGGGGTGACCGGCGAGCCATCCGCCGGGGCAGCAAAAGTTGACCCAACACCCACCTCCATAATGCTGAGACCGCTGCGAAGGAGGAAGACAGAGGTCGGGAGAGATAGGGAGAATTAGGAATTGGCGCGCCAGTGGTGATTAAGGGGAGGCATCCCGGGAAGACGCGCAGAAGAGGGACTTCCATAGAAGAACCCAGGCAAGGAACAGCACTCAGGCATCGGATCGGCTGGGGAACCCTCCCCTCGCACGGCCCGACCAGGGAACAAGGAAGTCCACTGCTGGAATCGCTTCCCCCATAGGCTGGAGGGAACGCTGTGAAGGGGAATACAAAAAAAAGGAGAGACTTATAGCCGCAGGTGTGAGGACAAGTCGAGTCGACGAGGAAAGAAGAGGAATAGGGGACACCACGTCTGGTAAAACTGGATCTTTCCCCCCCTCCCCACTCACAGGAGCACGCCGGAGGAACCGAACGGGGGGAAACACAACTGGAAGGCTACAAGAGGGTACAGAAGCCCATACACCCTCCAATAAAACACCCCGCCATGTCAAGAGCAAAAGGGAAGGGCAACCCCTCCCAACAGACACCCCAATCGATAAAACAAGGCGCAGATATATTACAAATGTGGACAACGGAGGGAGCATCACAATTGAAAGGGAGAACCCAGGGAGAAACCGATGGTGAGGCAGAAACACTCTCCCAGAAACAACATCCATTGACCAGGGAAGATATGCAATCCTGGTTCATGGATTTTCAAGAGAAGTTCATGTCTACAGTTCAAGAGCAATTTGCAACCATGAAGAATGAAATGAAACAAGCGGTCCAAGACATAAGACTGGATATAAACAACCTCGAAGAGAGAACAGATATGGTGGAAAAATCAGTGCAAAGCCTTGAAGAAGATACGAGCCAAATAGGCGAAACACAAGAACGGTTGGTGTCTCTCACTCAAAACTTGGAAATACAATGTGAGGATTTGGAGAATCGCTCCAGACGCTCGAACATTAGAATCAAGAACATGGTGGAATCAGTCCTAGATAAAGATCTGAAAGAAGCGGTAAAAGAGGTGTTTAGAGACATATTGGGGACGCAAGATGCTGAAGATATAGGAGTCGACAGAATACATAGGGTAGGACCCAAAAGGTCTGGAGCCCCAGGGGAAAGACCACGCGATGTCCTGGTGGCCCTCTCTTCTTATCCGCGGAAAGAACAGATCCTAAGAAGAGTGAGGGAAATGGAGCATATCAAAATGAATGGGCAAGACATCCAATTGTATCAAGACTTGGCTATGGTCACCCTCCAAAAAAGAAGAGCAATGGCCCCACTGGTGAAAGTATTAATAGAAAAACAGATCCGCTACAAATGGACCTTCCCGTTTGGGCTACTATTTACTTGGGAAGGAAAACAGAGAAGGGTGACCACACTGGAAGAAGGTCTCAGCACTCTGGGACTCCAAGAGGAAGAGGTGGAACGAAGGGAAGCCTCATACAGGAGAGATCGTACAAGAAACCTAATGGGCTGGGAATCCAGCAAGAAGAAAAAGACAAGTACAGGGAGGGAAACCCTGAAGGAAAGTATCATGAGAAAATAAGGAAGAACGTATAACAGGGGGACAACATGGAAACCTGAGGCTGAGATTTGGTTGGGGGGTGGCGTGGGAGCGGAGCCCAACGAACAATTCACGGTTGGCGGTCCGGTCGAGACCCGACAGGGTAGTAATCGGAAAGAACATATGGATCACTGGGGTTTAGGACTCCCCATAACATACCCCCCGAGGGTATGGAGGGCAGGGAGCGAAAGGCGCAACGCCTTAGCATCAATAGGAACCCTTGCCCCACTCCGGGGACAGTTTGTTAGGTTTAAAGTTACAAGTTGGGGGAGGAGGGGAGTTGGTGGGAGGGGAGAGGGTCGGAGAAATCTAAGAGGCAGGAAACGCAAAGAAGAAGACAGGATGCACTGACACACCAATACAACAGAATGGGGATGATACGCATATTGACCTACAATATTAGAGGCATGAATCACCCAACAAAAAGAGCGAAATTGGAGAAGCAATTCAAAAGAGGAAATGCAGATATACTGCTTCTCCAAGAAACCCATATAAGAACAAGGGATAAGCAGAAAACAAGGTTAAAAGGATACAAAATTTGGGTACAAGCAACGGCAGGGGAAAAAAAAGCAGGGGTACTGATAGCGGTAAAAGAAGGAAAGGACTATAAAATGCGGGACACAAAAGTAGATAAAGATGGAAGATACGCCTTCGCCAATGTAGAAGTGGAAGGTTATAGCATTACACTTGCCTCAATCTACGCCCCTAATCAAGGAAAGATATGCTATCAAAGTTGGAAGAATTTGCAAAAGGAGAAGTGATCATGGGAGGGGACTTTAATATGGCATGGAACCCACATTTGGATAGGAGTACGGGGAATATTCAGGGTCAAGGGGCGCCATCGAAGAACCTGAGACAAAGAATGGACCACATGGCCCTGAATGACGTTTGGAGGGAATTGAAGGGCGAACAGAGGGGGTACACTTATTTCTCACATGTTCATAACACCATGTCTAGGATAGACTATTTATGGGTATCAGTGAGACTACTGGGAAAAATACAAGGGGTGGAAAAGGGTGCAATTGCCCTATCGGATCACGCCCCACTGTGGCTGGATGTGACATTCCCAGGGAAAAAGAACGGGCTCTGGAGGTGGAAGCTCCCGCAGGAGTTGATCCAGGATCCAGCTACAGGGGAGACAATAAGGGAAATGATAGAGGAATACTTTACACAAAATGACATCGGAGAGGTGGCAGTGAGTACAGTCTGGGATGCATTTAAAGCAGTGCTGCGGGGGAAGATGATAGCGTTGAAAATCACAAGAGATAAACAAAAGTTTCTATGGGAAAAGGAATTGGAAAAAGCAATAGAAGATATTCAAGAAAAAGTACTGACACACCCCACCAGGTTTTTGAAAAAATCACTGAAACATACACAAGGGCAATTAAAGATGCTACGCACAAAGGGCGCAGAACGGAGTCTACTATATCTGAAACAGAGATATTACATCAAGGCGAACAAGGCAGATAGACTCCTGGCGAGACAGCTAAGGGCTAAAAAGAAAGAAAAGACGATCAAAGCCATATGTGATGCGAAGGGGGACGTCCAAACTCGCACACACAAAATGGGGGAAGCACTGAGGCAATACTACCAAGAACTTTACTCCACTGAAAGCCCTAACATACACACCCAAGAAGCATACCTAAAGGCCCTACAGATACCGAAAATAACAGAAGAGGATAAACAAACATTAGAAGCCCCCATTAGGGAAGAAGAAGTCAGTAAAGCAATAAATGGACTCCCAAGTAACAAAGCCCCAGGCCCAGATGGATTTACGGCCCCATTTTATAAAAAATACTCAGATATACTGACCCCGATACTAACCAGACTCTTGAACTCATTTAAAGATAGCGGTAATGTGACCCCCACAATGAATGAAGCAAAAGTTCTGGTGTTCCACAAATCAGGTAAAGACCCAACTAACCCTGCATCATATAGACCAATAGCCCTGATTAATCTAGACGCAAAAATGTATACGAAAATTCTGGCAACTAGGCTATCCCCACTACTTCCAAACCTAATTAGTAAGGATCAATCGGGATTTATCCCTGGCAGGCAAACCCACGACAACACTAGGAGGCTCGCCCATCTAGTAGAGAAAATAAGTATCTCCCACACCCCAGCGATTCTATTATCGGTAGACGCCGAGAAGGCGTTCGATCGGGTGGAGTGGTCCATGTTATTTAAAGTGCTGCAGCACATGGGATTTGGGGAACAATATATTGAGCACATTAAAGCAAACTACAACTCCCCATCCAGCAGAATAGTCATCAATGGCGAGGTTACGGACAAGATTATAATCTGAAGAGGAACGAAACAGGGATGCCCCCTTTCACCATTGCTGTACGCCCTATTCCTGGAACCTCTTCTTATAAAAATACGAGAAACAATAAATATTAAAGGGATTGACATGGCTGGACAGGAACATAAAGTTATAGCATATGCGGATGACATGCTAATTACCTTAGAAAACCCTGAATCCACCCTTTCAGCCGCGGTGCGGGAACTAGAAACCTATGGGACCATATCCGGTCTAAAGATTAATAGGAAAAAATCAGAGATCCTAATATTGGCAGGGGACAGAGCTAATATAGAAAGGGAAGCAAAGAAACTAGACCTTACGATTGTAGAGGGGGGCATAAGGTATCTGGGAATAGTGATCCCTCAGAAAATAGAACAATTTTATGGGGCAAACTACCCGTCGCTACTCACAAACATCCGTAAGGAATTGAGCAGATGGAATCCTTTGCAGATATCATGGTGGGGTAGAATACAATCAGTAAAGATGACTATTCTCCCAAGGGTACTATACTTCTTTCAGGCTCTCCCGGTGGGTGTCCCCAATTCGTTCTTCAAAATCCTAGCAAAATTAGTATCGTCTTATGTGTGGAAAGGGAAATCGCCCAGGATAGCGAGAATGGTCCTCACGGCTCCAACCAGGGAAGGGGGGATGGCGCTTCCCCATTTCAAAAAATACTTTCAGGCGGCACAGCTTAGAGTCCTGAGGGAATGGGTTGGGGAGAATCCACAGCAGATTTGGGCCAAACAGGATAGAGCAGTGGCAAGGACCCCGCTGGTAGAACTTCTCTGGAAGCAAAAGCAGCATAGGCATAAGAATGTAGGGATCAGTGAAATAATGAGGACCACACTGAAAGCATGGGATATCCAAACACGAAAAGGAATAATGACCACTGCGCTGGGACCCTTTACTCCCATATGCAGAAATCCACAGTTCCCCCCGGGGATGGAACAAGGGGCCTACGATAGCTGGGAGGAGGGGGGCATAACCAAAATAGGCGAGATGTTCATAGGAAAGGAAATTAGATCACTGGAATCCTGCATTATAGACGAAAGAATCCCCAAAAGTGATAGATATAGATATGAACAGCTAAAACACTGGCTGAACTCCCCGGAAATCACCGAAGCAGCAACCAGGGATCTCACAGGGTTCGAGACATATATCATATCCAACACGGGGGAGAAAAAGTGGGTATCTACACTATATAAATTCATAAACACACAAGGAGAAGACATTAAGTGGTCATATAGAATAAAATGGGGTAGAACGCTGGGGGTAGAACCAACGGATAAGCAGTGGGAGGACCTATGGAAGCAGATCCCCAGGATGACCCGCTCGGCACAAACAAGGGAAATGTGGGTTAAAATTATGACGCAATGGCACTATACCCCAGAGAGGCTCCATTCGATGTATCCCAACTCATCTAATCAATGCTGGAGGGGGTGTGATGAAGTAGGAACATGGAGACACATTTGGTTGGACTGCAAAGGTGTTAAACCCTTTTGGGAAGAAGTGAAAAGTGAAATGGGTAAAATATTCCCGGATGTGGGGCGGCTGGGGGAGGGAGTCTGGCTCTGTGGAATCAGAGACGATACAGCAAAGCAATACAGCAAATCACAATGGAGAAGCTGTATGGGTCTACTTATAGCGGCATGGACCACTATAGCGCAGAATTGGAAGAATACAAATACTCCACTGACCTGCACTTGGCTACGGAAAGTGTGGGCCCACATAACTATGGAGAAAATTACACACAAGATCCAAGGAACTGGAGACACATTCGACAAGGAATGGGAAGGGATATTGCAATACCTGCAGTCAGACTTTATGGGTCAGTGGTGCCCTCATAATATTAAGGTTTCAGACATCTTCAACGCATAGGTGGAACAATGGACTTTAAGATTTCATCCGACCAGAGGGGAGGCAGGGGGGTGGGAGGAGGGAAAGGTTTAATGTTAAATGTAATTGCACCTGCTTTATTTCAGTAAAACCAATAAACACAGTTTAAAAAAAAAAAAAAAAATGTCCAGGAAAGGGACCACGGAAAGCAGGGAGGGGGCAACCATGCAACATCAATGACCAAAAGGGAAGGTGACAACGACCATGGCTGATGACCGACCGGCCCTAGGAGTGGGAACCCTGAATGTGCGGGGCCTGAACACCCCCACGAAAAGATCCCTAATCAGTAGAGAATTTAAGAGGGCTAAACTGGACCTACTTTTCGTGCAGGAAACACACTGGGCGAGGGGGAGGGAGCCCAAGATGCAGGGGGGAGGGAGGTATTGAGGAGATGTTCTTTGCATCCCATAAAGGAAAGAAAAGAGGGGTCGCAATCCTGCTCACTAGGGGGTTGGGATTCGAGAAAGACTCCATCCTCAGGGACCCTGAAGGCCGCTACCTCTTTGTACGGGGCTCCCTACAGGCCGCCCCCATAACTCTGGCAGTAGTATACGCTCCAAACGAAGGCCAGGCACTATTCTGGGAGTGAGTGGGGGAAAAGCTGAAAACTTTCGCTCAAGGCCCATTGTTGGTGGCAGGTGATTTCAATATGGTCCTCGACCATCCAGAGATAGACAGCGGGTGGGCGTATCGAGCCCCAGACCCACGGGAGATGCAATGTCACGCGGTTTTCAGGGGGTGAATGAGGACCTGGGCCTGACAGACACGATGCCCGTCCCCCGGACGGGGGCGCCATCCTTCTCGTACTATTCCTCCGCTCACAAAGCCTTCTCCAGGATAGACTACATTCTTGTGGACGAGGTACTCCGCCCACACGTAGCGGGCTACACGATAGACCCCGTTCCCTGGTCGGACCACGGCCTGGTTAGAGTCACCTTGGCGGGGGACTGGTGTAGAGAACGAAGAGGCCGCTGGAGGTGTAATGATGCCATATTGAGAGACGAGGTTCATACCCAGGCTGTCTTGGACGCCATCTCAGAGTTCTTTGAGCTCAACGACAATGGGGAGATGGGTACGCATACCCTCTGGGATGCCTTCAAGGCGACCCTGAGAGGGGTCCTCATAAAAATAGGTTCTCGTCAGAAGAGGGAGAGGGAGACCCAGGAGAGAATTCTGAGGGAAAAGATAGCATGCCTCCAACCAGGGGGCCCCCCGGCACAGGCCTTAGACCGAGACCGCGTGGCCACCCTGGAGGATTGCAGACATCAATTAAAAGACCTGCTCCTCCATAAAACGGAGAAGGGCCTCCAAATGGTCAAACAGAGATACTATGAGAAGGGGGACAAAGCGGATAGGATCCTGGCCTGGAGGTTGCGGGAGGTCCAGAGGAGTGGGATGGTGAAGGAGGTGAGGGACAACAGGGGAATACTAGGCTACGACACCCCCCACATTAGTGAAGCCTTTCGCCAATACTATGAGGCACTATACACCTCGGAATATGATGGAGGCGATGCCCAGATCGAGGAGTTTCTTGACTCCGTACAGATACCGTCCCTTCCCTGGGAGCTGTCAGAGGGGTAGGAGGGTCGGGTTACCAAGGAAGAAGTGGAGAAGGGGGAAGACGGCTTCTCGGTTTATTTTTACAAGAGGTTTCTCTCCACCCTGTCTCCCTACCGGGCGAGGGTTTTCAACTCTGTCCTGGAAGGGGGCACCCTCCCCGATTCCATGATGGGCGCCATCATAGTGGTCCTGCCCAAGGAAGGTAAGGACCCGAGGGAATGTTCGTCATACCGGCCCATATCACTGCTTAACATCGATGTTAAAATTTTGGCCAAGGTGGTGGGTCGGCGGATGGAAGGGATAATGCAAAAGCTAGTCCACGGGGATCAAGTTGGCTTCATTAGGGGCAGACAGGGGTCGGACAACATCCGAAAAACGATAGACTTGATGCATTTCGCCCAAAACTCAGATCTAGACGCATGCATCCTGTCCCTGGACTCGGAAAAAGCTTTTGATAGAGTTGAGTGGAGATATATGACCCTCCTTCTCCAGCGGATGGGCTTCGGCGTGCACATCCTGAGTTGGGTGGCCGCCCTCTATAGAGCCCCAACCGCACGGGTCCAGGTGAACGGACTGCTGTCAGAATCCTTTTCCCTCACCCGAGGGACTAGACAGGGCTGCCCTCTTTCCCCACTGGTATATGTCCTCACGATGGAGGCTCTGGCCAAAGCGGTCCGATCCCACCCAGACATTAGGGGTATACGAAGGGGGGAGGTGGAATATAAGCTCTCCCTGTTTGCCGATGACATCCTGGCATATCTGTAGGACCCGGTCTCTTCGATCCCTCCCCTCCTGTCCCTGGTTAGCTCCTTTGGTTGTTTCTCAGGTCTGAAAATTAACACAACTAAATCCGTTCTCCTTCCAATGCGCCTGAAGGACCCGGTACTGGACCCCCTGTCCAGGTTTCAAGGGATAGCAGTGAGCAAGAACACCATAAAATACCTGGGCGTCCTCCTCACTAGGGACTTATCAGCACTGGGAACCTCTAACTACGGGCCCATCTTGTCCGATATTAACTCAGATTTGAGGAGATGGGGAAAGATGATTCTCTCTTGGTATGGCTGGATGATGGCAGTCAAAATGAATATACTGCCCCGGCTATTGTACCTCTTTACAGCCCTCCCTACCCGGATACCCGCCCAAACCTTCATAGACTTGCATAAGGGGGTCTGAGACTTTATTTGGCAGGGAAGAACCCAGAGGGTTGGAAGAGCCACCCTGATGCTTCCAAGAGAAGAGGGGGGATTCGGTCTCCCTGACTTCCAGTTGTATTACCAAGCGGCTCAACTACGGGTCCTCCTGGAACACATGAAGGAGGGTCTGTGGACATATTGGTCGTATCTGGAGGACATGGACGTCCACCCCCTCAAGGTCCGAGACCTCCTGTGGGCCCCTCGCAGGTCAATTCCGAAACAAGCTCTATCCCACCCAACTCTGGGTGTTCTCTGGGAGATCTGGAGGGAATGCCCCCGGACAGCCCATCTTTCATCTTGGCCGTCCCCTATGACCTCTCTGTGGGAGCCCCTTCTGAAACTGGGTAGTAGAGGATTTAGACAATCCCAGCGCTGGTCCGGCGCGGGCCTGGAATGGGCGGGCCAGTTATTCAGGGAGGGAGAATTCCTGAGTTATGAGGACCTTAGGTATGGGCTGGGGGGCGGTGCTTTATCCATTTTCGAATGCCTTCATCTTAAGGGTTCCTTAACGACCATGCGTGGGGCCCAAACCTGCGGAGACAATTAACTCCTTTCGAGAAAATCCTCGATTCAGCAACCTCCAGAAAAGGCGCAGTGTCCTGTATGTACGCAATCCTAAACACCCATAACCTTCAGACTAGGAGAGGCTTTCGGGGGTTTTGGAATGGCCTGGCGGGGGAAGAGATATCAGAGGACGCCTGGGTGCGCATTTTTAGGATATCGTTCCACAGCAATCTTTTTACCTAGGACATGGAACACAACTTTAATTGCAGGGGTGGCACAGGGATCCGGTGAAACTCTCAAAAATGTTTACAGGGGTGTCACCAGAATGCCCAAGGGGTTGTGGCCAAGCAGGGACTAGAGGCCACATGTGGTGGCTGTGCCCGAAAGTGCAGACCTACTGGGAATCTGTGAAAGGTTGGATTGCGGAGGTAACGGAAGACCCTATGCCACTCGACCCGCTGACCATGCTGCTGGGCCTCCCTCCGGAGGAGGCGGAACTGCTCCGGTACCCAAGAATCGTGGAAACTATGTTGAGAGCGGGCAGAGTGGCCCTAGCACAGAGGTGGAAGAGCCCGGAAACACCTTCTAGGGAAGACTGGATGAAAAAACTCAAGAACATGTTCTTGATGGACAAATTGACTGCCTTGGTAAACAATAATTCATGTTCTTTTCTCGCCGATTGGTATGGGATCCAGCAGACATGGGATGGGACGTCCATTAATTCCAATACCGCGCCCCCGGATGGTTGGGGCGCGACCATCAACGAGAAGAACTATACCCAGTGGGGGGATCCCACGACCCGGTGCGATATCGGCCTCAAGCCAGCCATTGAGTTGGTCACGTGTCGCATTGAGTCAGATACAGCGGAAATGATATGAAAGTTTGGTCTCCTTGCTACTGTTATGTTGGCGTGGACACAGTGGGGGGTGGCGGGGGGAGGGGCAAGATAGGGGGGGATTTGGGTCTAATGTAATGTTTATTTTCGTTTAAAAATGCTAATAAAAACCAAAGTTTAAAAAAAAATGTATCTGCTGTTTGTCAGTATTTAATAAATATGTGATTGGAAGTCTTAGAAGTTATTTGTTTTGCAAGAAAATGCATTTTAGTTTGAACAAATGTTTTTCTTTCGGGGTTTTGTTGCATTATGTACCCAAGATATCCACAGTTTGCCCACTAAGAATATATGTGACAATGAGTGTAGCATTTCTGTCTCAGATTTGAAAGTACATTGCATCACTGAATTGCATCCAGAACACCCTGGTACCATAATCTACAGCACCATTGCATGCAGACAGGCTCAATGTGTGTACTAGTCAGAATACAATGTTAGTAGTACTTCATAAACAATAAACATCAACCATATTTGGTATTTTCACAATCTGCTTGTAAATGGTGTACTTTTTGGAGGGCAGGGACCCACTTGGGTACCATACTATGTGATGACATATACTGTTACACAATGCACAGACATAGGAAGATGTGAAACAAATGGAGGGGCGTGGCAAATGGTACCGTCAACCAAGCAGCATAAGTCTACTCTTGAAAGATATTGCAGCTGTGTATGTGCTTTGTAGTTGGATATAACGCTGTTTCCTGTGACCCTATATTAGTGACTTACTATTGTGTCAGAGTTGTGGAAGTGTTTAAATGTGTCTTTAAATTAGAGAAGTCTTATAATGCAGTGCACCTGGTCAATGCTAACTTGGTTATGATGTTGGCCAATGTTCTTGTGCTTAATTGTGGAGATTTCTGGATTGAAACTGCCAGTTTACTGGGAAAGCTAATCACCACTGGTAACTTTACAGTGAACCTCTTTTGCAAAGTGCTTTAGGAATTGTACACTGAGATAATGACTACAGTATGCTATGTACTACATGAGTGTTTTGGAGTTTGAAGCCTAATGCACCAGGGATTCTGAGCAAATGTGAAATAAACTGAAGCAGGTGAAAGCACAGTGGCTAAGGCCTCATAGTTTGCAGTTTACCTTTTATGTAGGAATCCATCTAATGTATTTGCCTGTTTTTCTATGGGCATGACCTTAGAAATTCTGTAGTTTGTGCATTTCTTTCACTTGATATGTGTATGCATTATTATACATTCTTAAGCTGTGAAAGAAATGGTCTCTGTGGTCTACAAGATTATTTAATTTTTCATTTAGTTTGCTGACCTTATTTAGGCTACATGAGCTGCTCAATAGCATCTCACATTACTCAAACACGAAGAGCAGATCTCTACATGGAGCATTTTATTATACTGCAGCAATTGCTCTCTAATCTAATTGTTGCTTTATGCACCTTACCTGTGTACAGTTACCTCACCAACAATATATCAAAAATATTTGTGAATATTTGTGAATTTGAGTCTAACATTTTGGTTAAAGATTTGAAAGTAGATTGCATCACTGCATTATATGTAGAACAGTATGGGTACTATAATGTTCATTGCCATCGGGGGGGGCATGGTTACATGGCCGCGTGAGTGGACGTGTTTCTGGACAGCTACCGCAGATCCGACATTGATCCTTGGATAAGAACGTGCTTCACCTTTGCCACATGAGCCTGCTGCACACCTATGGATACATGAACGTCGGGGGCACAAATGGAGCGCAATGAGAGCCCGATCCACGGCGTGATGGGTGTGGAACGGATCCTGGAAGATTTGGGGAGCCCGAGTCTCAGGGCTGAACAAAATGGCGGACGGTGAACAAAGGGCCATATAACCTGACCGCTGCGTCGCAGGGAGAGGTGGCAGGCGAGGCACAGCGGAGACAAGCCCGGCGTGTGTGCCAGCGAAGGAGGACCTTTGAGGACAGGATGAGACACTGCCGGGTCGTGATGAAGGCGCCGGGGCCCATGGAGCTTAGCGTTGCGGTATGAGGCCGCGGGTGGCACTATACAGCCCGGAGACGCCCCTGGCGCGGCCCGGCCGGGCCCTAACATTAATAACAGCCTAAAACTTTACTAAGCCCGGGGGCTGCAAGTTGTGGGGCTCGCCCGCACTCCTTTGTCACAACACAATTACCAATAAACCTTTAAGAACAAAGGGCAAGCAACCCACGGTCAAGAATACGCTAGATCATCACCGTGTGCTGAAGGAACCAGGAGCAAAGACAAAACCCCTGCATAGCCACCATGGGCACGAACCAGGAGATCCTTGCTGCGATTGCTGATCTGAAAGTGGCCTGGGAGACCAAACTGGGTCTGGCCATGACCGAATTGAAAGCGGCACTGGAGCTTAAAGTTGGAGCGGTGCAAGAGGAGGTGAATCTTCTCCGACAAGATGTCCGATCATTGGCGGAACGCACGGGGAACTTAGAAAAAGAGGTGGCCCCGAACACAGCGGACTGTGCAACCCATAAATCGGAACTTCACACCCTAGTACAGCACGTGGGGAACCTGAAAAGTAGGGCGGAGGAGGCAGAAGGACGCGCCTGAAGGAATAATATCCGCATCGTTGGTCTGCCAGAGGGAGCTGAGGGACTGAACCCCACAGAGTACATTGAATCCATGCTGCTGCAGGCGATAACCGGGGGTGTGTTGACCCAGGGGTTTGCTGTTGAGAGGGCGCACAGGGCCCTGATGAGGAGGCTGCCGCCGGGGACCCCTCCTAGGCCAGTGATCACCAAGATCCTGAACTACTGGGATCGTGAAAAGATTCTCGAACATTTTCGGAAGGGCGGAACAATACAAAGGGGGTCGGCACACATCACCGCATACCCGGATTACACCTTGCAGGTGCAGCGCAGACGCATGAACTTTGGGACTGTGAAGAGAAGATTGCGTGAATCAGGTCACAAGTACATGCTGATCTACCCAACATAACTTTGTTTTTCGAGACCCCGGAGGAGGCTATGGGATGACTGGACACGCAGAGCTGCCCCCAAGAACCGGATATCGAGACAGGAGAAGGAGAAGATAAGTATCATAAGTCTGGGGCACGCAGGGTGTCACAGCCAAGGACAATGGGACTGGAATATAGTCTGCGACATGGCCTACGGGCGGGTGTTGCTTGAACCATATGTATGTAGGATCCATTGGCAACGAGAAACTTTGATATCAGGGCGGGAGCTTTACAGAGCCTGCCCTCATACCCCCATAACGAGAAGTCCAGTTAGGTCACCGGTAGTCCGGTGACACCCTGAGGGTTCCTGGCCTCGGCATTCTGAGGCAGGACCAAACGCGAGGGAGCCTGAGATCCAGGGATGGAGCTGGGCACGTGTTGGGGTTGGGTGGGGTGGTGGGAGGGACGGGGTTGTGTGCAGTGGTTTAAAGTTGGGAAAGGGGGCAACGGGGAGTTTGTTGGGAATGGGAAGGGAACAAGCCAAATTGTGTGTCACTTCAGACAGGAGGGAAACTGGGAGGGGATGCGGGATACTCAATAAATGGCATTGGGTAGTCTTAGAGTGGTCACTTGGAATGTGAGGGGCCTCAATAGCTACCTGAAGCATAACAAAGTGATGATGTAGCTGAGAAGGATGAGGATCGATATAGCATTGTTACAGGAAACCCATTTTACTAGGGAGAAACTGGAGGTGGCCGGGAGAAAGTGGAGGGGGAGCATTGAGGGAGCCACATACTCAGCTTACGCAAGAGGTGTTCTCAAATGGGTGGCACTGCATGTACCATTTCAACTGATTCAATCCACGGGGGACCCGGAAGGTAGGATGATAGTAGTGCAGGTGATGCTGGAAAACTGAGAGGTGAACATTATAAACGTATACGCCCCTAATCAAGATACAGCGGCCTATTTTAGGACTCTATATGGGAAAATTAGCCCCCTGCTGGGTGGCACGATCCTGTGGCGAGGGGACTTCAACTGTACACTGAACCCTAAATTGGATAGATCATATGGTAAACTATGCAAACCCACCCCGGCTGCAAAGGCGTTACAGGCCCTGTTGAGAGATTTTGGACTTGAATACATCTGGAGACAGCTGCATCCAGCGGGCAGGCAGTACTCACACTACGCGGCACCCCATGATCTGCACACGAGGCTGGATTATGTGTTTGCTACAGCTGGGTTAATGGGAGAAATGATGAGCGCAGGATATAAGGCCAGAGTGCTTTCGGACCACTCCCCCTTGATCCTGGAGTGGCGACACAAACCCCCTAGAGCGCGAATCCCAACGTGGAAGCTCAGAGCTGTGGCCCTGCAGGACTCGGGATTCCGGGAGGGCCTAGGGGAAGCGATCACCGAGTACTTTGATATTAATACCGGTAGCGTCCAATCTGAGGGAACCGTGTGGCAGGCATTCAAAGTTATAGTGCGGGGCGTAGCTATATCAAAATCAAGAGGGCTCCAGGGGGGTATAGAACGGGAGCTGCAGAAAACGGAGAGGGAGCTGGAAGACATAATGCGTAAGGGAGGCACCTCTCGCGAGGATGGGGTAAGGGTGAGGTTATTACAACAAGCCAGCAGTGACCACTGGGATAGATTATGTAAATTGAGCTGCAAGAAATATGTCGAAAGACAGCATGCAGGGGGAGACAAGCCAGGCACATTGTTGGCCTGGTTATATAAATGTGAAAAATCACAACCAATGATCAGGGAAATTAGGGGAGTCGAAGGCCAGATTTGGGATACCCAACAGGGAGTAAACAAAGAGTTCCTTAGATATTATAAGCGCCTTTATGAGGATATAGGAGAGGATAAAGCCCAAGAAATCCAGGACACATTAGAAGACATAGGCTTGCCCACGGTAGATGATCTGGAACGGGCAGACCTGGATGCTCCAATCACCTTAGACGAACTAGAGATAGTGATCTAGCACCTGCCCACATGCAAAGCTCCGGCGCCGGACGGGCTCCCCAGTGAATTCTATAAAATATGTAAACAAGAGCTGCTCCCCCCCCGCTGCTGGCCATGCTTAACGAGGCGTTTGAGCGTGGTAGGTTGCCAGAGTCCCTATGGTAGGCGGCGATCATCCCGCTCTTAAAACCAGGTAAGCCAAGCACAGACTGTGGATCTTATGCTTAACCAGGACAGCAAAATCCTCACGGCAGTGCTGGCAAACAGGCTTAAGCGAGTCATCGGGAGACTGATACACCCCGACCAAACAGGCTACGTCCCTGGTAGGAATATAACTGACAACCATAGGAGACTCCACCATATTACTGACCAAACAGAGCAGGACCCTAGCGAACTGGCAATCGTTTCGCTGGATGCAGTTAAGGCCTTCGACTCAGTGGGATGGCCCTGGCTGCTAGCGACTCTTAGAGAAAAAAGAATGGGGCCGGGGTACCTAATGTGGGTTAAAATGCTATATAGTTCCCTAATTGCAAAGGTCAAAATGGGTGCTACTATCTCGGATAAATGGCAACTTAGCAGGGGCACTAGAGAAGGCTGCCCTTGGTCGCCTATGCTATATATCCTTGCATTGGAGCCTCAGACAACAATATGGGGAGAAAGGGATCCACATGGAGGGAGGCTCCCATCTTATATCCTTGTATGCTGATGACATACTTTTATATCTACGCTTCCCAGAGGAGAACCTACAATATGTCCTGGAGGTGATGGAACGATAC
This sequence comes from Ambystoma mexicanum, assembly GCF_040938575.1. Classification (NCBI taxonomy): domain Eukaryota; kingdom Metazoa; phylum Chordata; class Amphibia; order Caudata; family Ambystomatidae; genus Ambystoma; species Ambystoma mexicanum. The sequence continues at coordinate 537,981,240 of NC_090930.1, forward strand.
ACTACCCTCTCGGGCATAGCAGTGAACCCCAAGAAATCCAGTTTGTTTCCCCTGGGGAGATATAGAAGTGTCCTACAGAGAAGCCTACCGGTATTGCCAATACCCTGGCATACCGAGACGTTCTGATAACTGGGTATTGACATTTACCACACGACAGGAGAAGAACACAAACACAATACGGAAAAGGCAGTTGAAGATATTAAAAATAGCATAGGATTTTGGTCCAGACTACCCCTGGCCATGATGGGGAGAGCGGCCCTGATTAAAATGGCAGTCCTGCCCAGACTGTTACACTTCTTTGTAAACATCCCATATGTGATCCCCAAGAGCTTCTTCACCAGACTCCACAGCTTGTGCAGGGGGTTTATATGGCATAACTTCAGGAATAGTGTGGCCCTCTGGAAACTACAAAACTCGTGTGACAAGGGTGGTATAAACCTACTGAATTTCGAGTTGTATTACTTGGTGGTACAGCTGCAATATGTGGCCAGGTGGTTGTCTGAGGAGAAAACGGCTGAAGCTAGGCTGTTATGGAAGGATCCTGCTACCTAGTTCCTTAGAGAGACTGTGTGGTTGCCTAAGGCGAAGATACTGGGAATGGTGAGGCTGCTGGTGCTTGGCCGGGAGGTGTGGCATAGAGCATGGCAGACAGTGGGATGCCCGGCCCCGCTCTCCATGCAGGTACTGCTAGTGGCGCTATGCGGAGAGGACTCCCAAATGATAAAGGGGGCCTGTAAATACTGGGAACCGGTGGGCCTGGCTACTCTTGGGGACATATGGCAGGAGGGGGAGGCGCTGAACTTTCAGAGGCTAACAGTGGACACCGGAGTTCACAAGGGCCAACATATTACCTATTCCAGAATCATCAGACAGGTGCGAGAAAAGTGGCCTGTGGTAGTACTAGCGGAACAACCTGATGCTACCATCGAGACGATGTATGACATCTCGGAGGGTGGGCATGAAATATCCTGCATATATGAGCTACTGGGAACCAGGGTGGGGAAGGAGTTGTTCCAACTGAGGCGAAATTGGGAAGAGGAGGTGGGGAACCCATGTCAGATGGTTAATGGGACAGAGCCCAAAAGTATCATAAGAAGGTGTCCTGAAACGCGAGGCTCCAGCAAATCCAATTATATATCACTCATAGAGCATATTTGACCCCCAGCAAAATTGCCAGGTTTGGTGGCCCAGTGATACAGAAATGCCCTAAGTGCGGGGAGGAGGAGGCGGGGATGCTACATATATTTTGGGCTTGCCCGGAGGTGGGAAAGTTTTGGACAGAACTGAAAGTGCTCTTCGCAGAGAAAGGGATCACGCTGGAGGTGGAGTCAGCTTGGGCATGCATGCTTGGGGGCTTCCCCAGGCCACGCAACCTGAGGCACATTAGCAAGATGAAGGACCTGGCCTACATCCTGTCCAAAAGGAGGATTGCAATGGGCTGGAAAGCAGCCTACAGGCCTAGAATTGAGATGTGGTGGGCTGACCTTATGAAGTGGGCTGAGGCAGAAATGGCCGCCTGGTACGAGGCGGTCAGCAGGGGGGGAGGAGGAGGTGGGACCCCTGATAGCATGGAGACAATTGGTGGCCTCGATGGCGGGTCCCTCCCAGGCTGACCATAGTGATGATGACACGGAAGAGACAAAAGCAGCAGATACGTCTGAAGATGAACAGGCTGATGATATGGACACAGGGGCTCGAGATAATGGGGTAGGAGGGGGAAGGACAGAAGAGTGTACTCTGTAATGTAATGCTGTAAAACTTAAACATGGAAGTCCTAATTGTTTGTAATGCTTGGTGTGTTGTTTAAAATGATCAAGACATTTTTTTAAAATAATGTTCATCGCATGTACACGAGCCCAAACTGTGTGTTAGACAAAACAAAACGTTGGTAGTAACTCAAAAATATGAAACAGCAACCATATCTGGCACTTTCACAATTTGCTTGGAAATGGTGTGCTTTGGAAGAGCACAAACCCACTTGGGTTCCATACTAAGTGATCACATATGTTGTTACAGAGTGCACAGACATAGGAAAATGTAAAATGAATGAGGGTGTACAATTCCTATCATCAAATAAGCAGCATACCTCTATTGGAAGATACCAGCAACACTTGATTACATATACATGTCACAATCCCTTATAACCAGAATAACAGATATTGGAAACATAAAATCGACAAACAGTGATCAACACATTATCAGCGTTGAATGGTAATGTGCGCGTATAAGCACAGAGAAAACATTGCCAATACAGATAGAAATCAATAGTGCTGCGACTAGACTCCAAATGAATCAGACCCAAATCCATCACCTAGTTCAATCTTAGCTAGGCTCGTCCCGTCGTGGCTTGAATAAAATAAACTGCGAATGGATGCTTAAACCGTTCCTACAAAATATAAATCACAATGAAATATCCAATAAACCCCATAGCCACACCTTTAATCAACACATGGCTGAGAAAAAACGAGAATTACGTAAAGAACTGACTTGGATAAAAAAAAAATCAAACCTGCAAAATTGTATATTGCTGATGAAAAAGGCGAAGCCAAAACACAGAAACTGGTAAAGAACGCCAAAGCAATGCTGTTACAAAATGATGCAGAATCCATATTAAAAATTCTGAAATCGCACAACACAAGAGGACTATGGAACCTGTTAAATCCACAGAATGTGAGACAAGATAAACTGATGCAGCTCACAGCAGAGGACACGTGGATAACCCATTTTGCATCCATCTACACAGCAAAATCGACCAACAACAAGGCAAAGATACCAGACACAGCTGAAATAAAATGGCCAACTGCATGAGATCAACAATCCATCTCGGTGTTAATAACTAAATGCATCTAGAGCCCCAGGGCCCGATGGCCTCTGTAATGCCATAATAAAATGGAATCCGGTAGAATGGGCCACCTTGTGTGCACACTTATTTGCAAACATAGAAGAGCGCAAACAAATTCCCAACTCGTGGAAGATAACCACACTCATTCAAATCTACAAAAGTGGTGATCGAAATGTTCCCCTCGAACTACTGACCGATTGCCTTCTTAGGCCCAATTGGTAAAATATTTGCAACTTTACTCCTAAAAAATCTGACCAACTGGATAAAAATCAATAAGAGATTCGACATTAGAGAAACTGGGTTTCTTAAAAACACAGGAATTAACGTCAACTTGATAATTCTAAACATGCTAAAACATGAAGCGTTGGTCAAGAAATGTTAAAACTACACCACTTTCATTGATCTACATGCAGCATTTGATTTGGTCAACAGACAGAAATTATGGCAAAAAATGAGAACCTGGAACTGTCCATCGGAAATCATGGAGCGTATAAAACAACTATACAGTAATACAACAATCAAGATCAGGCTCTCACAAGACAGAACACTATCTGCTCCCATTGTTACTACCAACGGTTTGAAACAGGGCTGCCCCCTTGCAGCCACCCTTTTCAACCTGTATACTTCAGACATTCCTGACGAACATCAATTTCATAAAGCGAGCCCACCCAAACTCAATGCGACTATAGTCCCACATTTAATCTATGCAGATGGCATTGTGATTCTAGATAAAACTCCGGTCAGCTTACAAAGAAGCCTGACCCAGCTGGGAAAATACATGAAGCTGAATGATCTAGATAACAATACGAACAAAACAAAAATCATGTCCTTGACAACCATGCGAGAAACTAAATCAAAAACCATATCTTACTATATGGATAGTAAAAAGTTGGAATTGGAATGGCAAAAAACAATCAAAGCCTGCGAATGATACTAAACCAGTCTGAGGTCGAGATTGATTGGGTGACATAGCTCAAAATAAAAACATCTTCCCTAGCTCGTCAAGGATCACTGATTCACTTCAAATATGGGAAGTACTCAATGAAACCGATTATAACAGTCTACTGACAAAAGGTGACTACTATTATCACCTACGGGAGCGAAACGATGATTAATTTAGATCAGTCTATATGGGATTTACTAGAAGGTATCTTCTGGCGTACATTTCTAAAGCTTCTCAATTTGTTTCCTGCCGTAAGAATACGCCATGAGCTAGCCACCCAATCACTCCAATCCATAGTTATATGGAAGCAACTCGACTTATATAGGAGAATTTCCAACACTGAAGATATAGCAGCTATTGAGATCCTCCGCCATAGAGAGAACACAACTGCGGACACAGGGCTGAACATGTGGAAACTTGCGATGGAACATAAAATGATAGAGAATGAGATAACCTTGGAGGCACTCATTAATCGGCCACAAATAGCAAAGAAACGTCTCTTGCGAAATGACTGGATAAACATCATAAACAGCAAGAACAATTGTAAGATGAATATTAACAGCAAGCTGGACATTAGACCAATAAATCAGTTAGTATCATATTTATCTCTATTCCCAGATCGTAATATCAGAGATCAATTTCTTAGACTTCGTCTCAACCTTCTACCCATGCATAAAGCACTTGTAATATCAAGACAATTACCCAATTCAGCAGCCTTCTGTTGATTTTGTGAACAAGAAGAAACAGTAGAGACATTATTTCACATCATAATGGAATGTCCCAAACTAATCGAAAAAATAAATCTTTTTAGAGACATGATCACGAACTCGGGTCCATCTCGAGACCCACCGGTGGGCTCAACTGCTGGCAGGAGCAAATTAATATTTGATTATTACTATCATCCAATTTTGGAACAATATAACTGGAAAACAATAAACAGGGAATATGGTCAAAATTCCTTCTCTGTTGGGCGAAGCCTCCAATCTAGTATGTAGAAAGAAGAAACATAATAAATGGGGATAATTGCCCTTGACTATTATGTCTCCTTCCTCTCCAATTAAAATGTTCTTTCCTTCTTACGTCATTTTTGTTTAAATGTAAAACAGTGTATGATAAAAGACAAATGAAAAGTTTTGTAATGAAACTATATCATTTCAATACAAAAAAGAATTATGTGAAGCAGCACAACACTACTCATATTGAAATATTGAAGCAAACACTGACAGAGGATGGTTTAAAGTACATGGATGTACTGGTTGTCTAGTGAGACATGAGAAGGCAAGTCTCATCAAGCCCATGAAACTGTCTTGCCAAACTGCAGAGAAAAAGGAATTATTTCATTTTTGTCTTTTGCAGTTGTTCTTCCCATCGAGTGTAGAGAGTTTACTTTAGTTTTGTTTAGTTTATTATTTGTAGAGCACACCTAACCCTGAGGTATCTGGGCGCTTAAGCATAAGTGATTTGTTACAAGTACATACACGCAGAAGATGACAAGAGGCTTGATGATTAGGTTACAGAATGATCAACGTGCCAACATTAGGAATAAATACAAGGAAGCTGCAGCAGCTGAGGACCAGTACTCAGTAGGCTGTAGAACAAGGTAATAAGAGTCAGCAGGTTTATAATAGGACAACAAGTAAGTAATCTAAAGGGTCGGGAATACTAGACTCAACAAAGGCCATAAATAATAGTAGTAAGATTAACGACCCAGCAGTAGGGGTGGTTGTTGAGAGTAGTGGATTCAGTAGTAGCGGATGCAGTGGAGGTTAAATTAATGTTGCTGGGCAAAGAGCCACGCTTTCACTTTGGATCTAAAAGTCCAAAAAGAGGGTTCAGCTCTGATGGATGTAGAGAGGGAGTTGCAGCACTTAGCAGCTAACACCAGGAAGCTAGACCCCCCTGCATTTATCAATTTGTACTTAGGAATATTGAGACAGTGTAGGTAGAAGGATCTAGTAGGTCTGGAAGGTTGGTTCCTCAAGAATGTGTCAGTCAGATATTTAGGGGCTGTGTTGGACAGGCATTTATGTGTGATGACTAGTGTTTGCAGCAAGATTCTGTTGCGCACTGGTAGCCAGTGTGTGTCCCGTCTAATGGCAGAGATATGATTGCAGCGTCAGATATTTAAGGCAGATCTAAGGGCATTGTTCTGAAGAACTTGTAATGTATTCAGATTACTATCAGTAGAGCTTAGCAATAGGGTGTTACAATAGTACAATTTAGATAAAATCAAAGCCATGGCTAGTGTAAGGCAGCTATTCATTGACAGATCCGGTTTGCAGGCATTGATTAGTTTTTTTGCATATGCTGTGGTAGAGGTTGTAGTATTGACTTGTTTTTTGGGTCAGAGGGTAGAGTCTAAGTAGACGCCTAGAGTTTTAACCTCATTGAACTCTGATGATGTTCCCATCAATGTTGAAGGTCTTGTAGCATGTATCAAGTCTATTCAGATGAACTTGAGATCCAATGATCCAAAGTTCCGTCTTGTCGTCATTAAGACAGAGGTTGTGGGCGGCCTCCAAACCTGTATTTTGAGGTAAATTTAATTTAACAATTTAGAGTCTTTGTCATAGCAGCCGTGTCATCTGCATAATTCGTGTAGGTGACACCCAGGTTGTCAAGACGATCAAAGAGTAGCTTAGTGAAGATATTGTAGAGCGTGGGTGATTTGCTTGGAAGCTTTGACATCTTTGAAGAATCATTTTTTGCTCAAAAGAGCCTCATTAAATATCCCAAATGTGAGCTGTACTTGGAGTGACTGTGGAAAATACTACGTCAAGAAGAACATTCAGCAGCTGAATTGAGGGCAGTCAATATTCTGCAGCAGGAAGTCAAAATGTCCTTGGTGAGCCAATTATTCAAAGTGATGTTGAACTTGCCATGTAAGAAGCAGAAAGTGCAATGCAACAAACTAAAGTTGCAGATGCAAATTATGATGAAATAGCAAACTCAATATAGAGCAAATAAAAGTGCATTATAAAATCAAAGATAGGTTCCTATATGGTTTACAGCATGACAAGCATGAATGTTCTTGTGTCCAATACAAACCTCTATTGATGTATTTTAGTGGACAAGCAGGAACAGGTAAATATGTTTTAATCATGCAATAAGAGATATGATCCAAAATGTAACTGATTGCTCTTTGTCATGTATTGTAACTGCTCCAATAGGTTTAGCAAAATTCAATGTAGGAGGTGTTACTTTACATCAACTGTTGATGCTACCAGTGGAGCATGACAACAAACTAGAGTATCAAAAACCTGTATCAAGTGCAGCACAAGACGTAGGACATTTTCTAAGAAAATGGAATACCTTGACTGTATATGAAGTAAGCATGGTGTCTAACTTGATGCTAGCTTTCATTCACTTGTGAATGCAAGAGGGTTTGAAGACTGTCTGTGATTTTTTGTTTGGAGGTAAACATGTACTTGTTTTTGGAGACTTGTTACAATTGACGTCAAAGGCCAACTAGTTTTAAAGATGCTGCTATCTAAAGATAGTCAAACAAATATAGGGAGCATTGGTTATTTTAACCTTTGGAATTGTTTTGAATTCCAGGAACTTGCCATTAATATGAGACAATCTTCTGGCTTCGAGTATGCAGACATGCTTGGTAAGATTTGTATAGGTGTTTTTGAGGAGAATGTGAAAGCAGTCTTAAAACAGTCTTAAAGGGAAGACTGAGTTCTAACATGTTTCATGCAGATTGCGCTGCATCTGAAGTCATGTTGACTCTTCTGGAAAGAAAAATGTTTGCGTTGCTTTGATGTGTACATTTGCAGCATGTAACAAGTTCAACTCTACAATGCTGCTGTCAGAGAAGCAACATACTGGGGAGATACAATCATGTGATGTTTTAGATGGTCATGTTATGCCATTAGAGTTGGATAAAAGAGCAAAAGTTTGATTAGTTCAACTAGAGAATTACATTTTTAAAACAGCAAGTCTAGAAGCAATTTTAAAACTGTGCATCAATGCACGGGTGCTGTTCAAGAGGAACTTGAATGTAGAAATTGATGTAGTTAATGAAGCGATGGGAAGAGTGATTGCATTTCACACTTTTCCCCAAAGTACAAATATTGAACATGTTGAAGTTAAGGTTGATCATGTTGAAGAAAGTCAATTGATTTCTCAGACCTCTTCACGTTTCATGCTTTTTAAGGATGCCTTTGTGAAAAGAGCCCAATTTCCACTGTGCTCTGCATATGCAATTACTATTCATAAATCACAAGCCTTACCTTCAGAAGCAGCACTTATTGACATTGGTCATACAGTGTTGAAAGAAGGAATGTCATATGTAGCTCTGTCACATGTGAAAAATATTGAAGGATTATTTTATATTTACCGGAGCCTGACTTTCCAGGTCACCAGGGTTTTAATCTCACAGTGGCACCGCAAAGTCAGGTACAGGTAAATATTTACGGGTCCGGCAGAAACCCGCTGGTAGCGCCGGCAGGGTTACCGCTGGACCCGTAATCTTGCCCATTGTGTCTTACTTGTTATGTGTGTAGGTGGACAGGATAAGGACGCACACGTGGTTTTTAAACAGTATTCCAATTTAATACGAAAGTTAAAATAGTTTAGTTTAAGTGTTAGTTTGTTCAATGTTTAAAGATCTACTATTTGCTGTGTGGACATTTTAAGAAAAGTTGTGCACTGTGTGGATGTTTTTTGTTTTTATGGTAGTTTATACAAGATTGTCATTACCTTCTTAAGTGTCTAGGTGGCCAAGAAAAGACACAAACCAATTTGAAAAGAAGTATTCTAATGACAATGTAGAGATAATTATTATATTTTAAAATCAACTTTGATTTCATAAAAAAAGTATTCCACACAGCACACAACTATCTGTGCCATTAAACAATTCCCATTTAAAAAACAATTCAAATACGATGTGTAGATTTTGAGATGCCATTGTGAACTTCTTATGTGTGTAAATGACCAAACAAAGGACGCACACAGATTTCACAAGAAGTATGGAAATTACATTTGTTAGGTTGTGAGTGTAGCTTGTGGTAAGTGTTAATACATTTACACACACAAACATTTTTATTGTCTACCTATTATTTGAAATATTGGTATGACTATAATTTAAAATGATGTATACTCAAAATAATGTTACAATGTTGGCATGTCTTCATACATTTATTTGTGAAACTGAAGACATACTTAGGTTATATGTCTTTGTTTCCTGGTTAAAGTTGCATACATTAATATGCACATTTTTCATCATCTAATATTTAATAATGTTTGTACAGAAATGACATTGTGGGCAATTCTATTTAGAATTTGCTGGTGCAAAACCAAGTTTGTAGTTACCTAAATGGTTACTGTAGTTGAGAAAATCATACAGCATTTATTTTATCTATAGTACACTATAGATACTGCTTCTCTTTGAAACTGTTATTCTTTTAAGCTGTCATATTGAGATACGTGTATAAAGTGAGATAATTTGTATATATCTAACGTGATCAAGCGGTCTGTGTACCGTGAAACGCGTCGTTTTCTGGTCTTTTTTCCTTACCATGCTGACATAAAGAATAAAGCATTGTCAGTCTGGATTAACATTGGTGTGTTTTTACCTCTGTGTAGAGAGCTATTCGGGCCTTCTCTACTGTTCTTGGGAGTGCATTTCCGCTGACTTTTTTCCCGGTTCTATCCTGGATCTGGGAATTGTTGGTTTTTTTTCCAAATATATATATTTATATATATTGTTAAATAGTTTAGACACATGAAACTATTTTTTTCTCTCCAATGAGAGTTTTCTTTCCTCTGTAGCATGATTAATGAATACAACCCTAAGTACCATTATGAAAATAAAACATACATTTTCTTCTTTTTATTTTATTAAAAATTACATTTTATTTTGTTTTACAATTACTATTCTTCAACATAGACAACATACAAAAGGTATAAGGTATGACAAATATAGTACATGTGTACAATCCACATATTTATACACAAAGGTTTGTATATTGTTTTATATAAATATGTATAGCCATGGCTACATCATCAGCCAATGAGGTGCAGGTATTTGTACATGTGGCTAAGGCGTAGAATGACTGGGATGATTGTAACTTGGGTTACAAGTAAACATATGGCGGGATTTTTGTCACTCAAACTGCACACAATAAATTACAACATATATTGTGATATATTTTTGCAGTCTGTGTTTGATTTCAGCTATTTTTTTTAACTTAGACAGTGCCACTTAAAAGGGACGTTTTGGGGGAAGGAAAGAGGGGCGTGGAACAGGGAAGAAAACACATAACGATGAAACATATAACAAAGGGAATTAAAAAGGAACATATTTTTGGGGGTATTTTTTATGAAAAAGGGGGAAATGGCTCCTTAAAAAAACTAAGGATGACAATCTGGTGTTCAGCTATTAACTTGTCCCAATCTTTAGTTGTGGCACCTCCCACGGCTACCCATTGGTGGTATAGATCACACAAGACTCTCATAACTGAGACATTGGGAGGCAGTACAAATGGAACATGTGGAGTTGACACTGCTGCCAAAGTCGATGGTTCATTCAGTGTCATTGACATCACATTGGTGGAATGAGGTGCTTGAGGTGGTGCCAATTTCTCTGCACGGAATGTATGAGCCCCATTCATTTTAGTTTTGTGGTGTTCGTGTGATTTACAATATGTCTTCCACATCATCCCAATGCACTCTAACAAGATGATTGATCATCACAGATGTGAGCTGTAGCAATGACATTCGCAAAAATACAAGTAATCAAGTAACACTTACACTCAAGGTTTCAGTTATAAACAGTTATTTATTTAGTTAACATACATTTTTAAATAAGCATTCTTTAAAAAGGACAAGATATGTAACAATCAAATATACTTTCAAACACTTTTCCAGAATCAGCAAAAGCTAGTGGATACTCTTTGGATATGCTTTTTACACACTTACTACACCCGGAGGTGACTTCATTTACAAGGACCGTAATGGCATTTACATATCACTAGTAGAACTGGTCAAACTGCTTCCATAACTACTCTGTTTGAACAACTGGAACAGTTGGAACTTTTCATTACTGAAAACTGCTTTTGCCTTCTAATATCATCCGTGCACTCCCTGCCTGCCTGCCTGCCTGCCGACTTCTGGGGACTTCGGAGGAACGGAGCGGAATGCGGACCTCAGTAGTTAGAGATGTTGGGGCAGAAGATATGTACTCCGGACTCCTCAAGGACTACCATTTCGACTACCAATTTGAATCAACCGCCGCCGCCCTCTGAAGCGGACAGGGCTCACAATGCTTGCGGAGCCATGCGGCAGGAAAGAAAACGCTGCAGAAGCAAAAGCGAGGGAAGGCGCTCCCAGCCTCTGGCGTTTCGGCACCGGCATTCACTGCGTTCGTGCCTCAAGTATAAACACAATCAGAATTTATACAAGCTTCTACACCAGCCTCTCTGCCTCAGGGCTTGGACCCTCCAGAAATCGTACTGGAAGACATCATAAACATTACAAGCAAAACACTTGAAGGAGTGGAAAGACTGGGCTCACCTGAGCCACTCCATGCTGCCGCTCCAACTGCCGCGATCACTGCAGGAGCTGCCGCCGGCGGTGAGAGACCCAGGGTTTCTCCAGCTTCTCCCCTCACTGGGTGGCTCCCACGTCGGTCTCCTGGCCGGCCTCCGAGTGGATTGATGGAGACCGATCCCTCAGCTCCCGCGCCTCCCTCTGCCTGCCAGCTCACCGCCTCAGCGAGTGATACACCGATCGAGTCAGTCGGAGGTCTGGCTGACTGGGACCATGCGCTGGCAGAGTGGGCGGACGTGGGTGCCAGAGGCGAGCCTCCTGTGCAGGGCTCTCTCGGTGAGTGGAAGCTGGCAGCTGGTGAGGGCGGCAAACTACCCACACTGCCATCGCCGCCTCACAATGAAGAAATACAGAGGGAAAGTCCTCCTCTGACTTCGCCAATCTCCGCCTCTCAACGGAGAAACAGGCGGAGGCCAATATCAAGCAGACATGCTGTGGCACAAAACACAACAAGGGCATCTAACACCAGAGCCACAGCACAGATACATTTGAGTGAGGACCGGGACTTGGACATGGATCAAATCGATTGTATCGACTCAAGTCAAATGTTCCCCTGCACCTCTGACCTGAACCCTTTTACTAAAAAGAAGACCTTAAATCACCCAACCTCAGCTAGCAAGGAGCCGGAGCTAGCAAGGACACCCACAGCAAGACCCACAGCAGGATCTTGCTCAGGACTCTGATTCTGCCACACAGAACGCTACTTGTAAACCAGTGACTTAACCAGACACAGTGCTCATAGGGACCCTCTGAAACCCCTCCATGAAAAACCAATGAGTAAGAAACACCAACCACGAAATACAAAAAGAATTCTGTATAAAAAGAGAGTAAGGGGCAAAGCACAAGTTGATACAAACTTAGAAAGCACAGATGTCAAAGGCACAAAAAAGAATGGAAACAAAGACAAAGCGCACCAGCTAAACCAACATACACTAAATTTAAAAATAGACCCTGGTAAAATCCCGCTACCGACCCCAATACTATCAAGCGCACTGATAAACTTCTTTAAAAAACAGTGGAAGCGGAAGTTGAACAGCGAATCAGAACTATAAGATGCAGAAATTCTGGAGACACAAGACGAAGCACAACCAGTACCTAAGGTCAGGAAAACAAGTAATCTTCCTGACAAGCGCCAGGACTTGTCTACACTATCGGACCACGCCGTCTGGGTCACAAGATCGCCAACTTCTGAGGGACAAGCTGACACGCCGCAGGGGTACCAACACCCTCCATTTGATTTGAACACAAAAGAGGCAACTACACCGACCCCCGCCATGGCGGAAAAGAATCCAGAAAAAGCACCCTCAGCTTTAATCAGGCAAAGATTCCAAAATGAACGCCCTGCGGGGAGAGAGATGAGCCAGCAACCATGGCCGAAAGCTCATCTTCCTAGGTCCGAACTACCAAACATTTCATCTGAAATCTCTAACGAAATGATACCGCAACGACAGGACAAGACAGGCCCCTAGACATCATCGCCAAGACCAATCCCAGCAGGAGATGACACCAGTGTAACCGAAAAAGGGCGTTGCAATATTCCACTCCACCAATCCACAGAGATTCTGGGAACTGCGCTCAAAAACAGAACACTGAGCGAACTACCTGGAGAATCACAAACAGAATGTGCAAACAAGAGACCTGATATGACAACAATAATGTCAGCTATAACAATCGCCATGGCACCCTTCTGGACGCTCTATGAAACTATTAACGAATCCAGTAAAGACAATACATCAATGTTAGCAACAATTCAATCAAAACTGACATTCATAGATGGCTATATTACCGCAATAGACCTGAACAAGGACAATATGCAAGCAATATGGGAATCCAAGCTGGCCTCACTAGAAGGCAAACTGAGAGAAAAATCACCACCCATTCAGGCTGCTCGAGTGGGCCTAGAAAAAACCACACAGACCAAGTATGACAGCCACAATGTGGGAGTTGCACCGATCTTTAGCAAACAATCAGTGCAGCCTACAAGAGAAACACGCCCTCCATCGGACAGCAGCTCGGCTACAATCCAGCCAAGTGGAAATCTGGAATCACCCACAAAACACCCACAAAACACAAAGTTGCCTTATGACTATCAAAAATAGACCAACAAGATACCTCTAAAGTTACCCCGCTCGTAGTTCAACTACCAGCCAAAACTCCGGCCGACCGATCGTGGTCCCCGACGAGGGGTAACCAAATAGGTGCCTCAAAGTCCTCCTTGACTCTGGACCTCACTAAATCACCAAGAACTTCGGCAGACCTCCTGGCCTCCAGCTCTCTAATGGACTTAACTCACCCAGATACAGAGATACAGAGTGCAAAACTATTGATGCTTCAAAATCGTTTTCCTTAAAGACTATCCACGCAGGTGATCATTACAGCTCAAGACCCACAGTGACGACGTCCAATCGACCACCACTAGAAAAATCCTCAAAGACCAAACTCAATCAATGCAACAGTGACAGCAGACAGGAACAATTACCGTCGGCTCGATACTCTAAAACTGAAGCTACATCAACAGATACCAACATATTGCCAGTAAGGAGCCAAGCTCAGAACCCACTATCACTAAAAGGAACTAAAATTTCACTAACACGTGCAACAAAGACAAGCCCGAACCACTGCCGCACAAGCAAGACCAGTGTATTCAAATTGGAGCAATCATCCTCCAATGACAGATACATGGTTTTAAACCGAAATGCGGTGCTGAGAATACTGAACAAAATAGACACATTACAAGATCTAAAAACAGAGGATTTCATGCTAGTCAAGCCGTACCATCGAGACAACAAAGCAAAAGTTTACCTGCACATAAAAACAGCAGCGATACAAGACGTCAGGCAGGAAGTATTTAAAGCGCTAATGTCAGCAGGATTCATACTCTCCGAAATCAAGGAGCTGTACGACTCAAAACGTACAATAAAGTCTGCTACTTCAAAGACAAGCAGGCAGCATTACGTCAGCAAAACCGAAGAACTATACAATTCCCAGAGACATGGGGCGAAGCGGACCTCATGGGACACTTACCAACAAACACCCCGTAGACATTTCCAAGAAAGACGGGCACCTCAAAATGGTCGAGATAGAAACGAACAGGAACAAGACAGATCTAATGATCCCAGAAGTACTAAGCCATATGGACGACAACGCTTAAGGAGCAATAAGGAAAGAGACCTGCAAAACGATCGAATTGACAAATCAAGACAAAGCAGATTGCATGATAAAAATGGATCACAGAGGAAAACAAGGGCGCTTCAAAGTGGAAAAATACTTCCAAGCGGGCCATGGAAATGGTTGAAAGCATGAAAACAAATGGAAGTACCCTTGCTTTAGAACGATGCTCGAAGGAAAACATTAGATTTGGACCAATACAGGTATTTTGGCTGGTCCACTAATTCGATAGAACAGATTGGTCTGCTAAGTAGCAGATCCAAACAAGGAGTCACGTGAGTGTACAGACCGCTCACTGTGTCCAAGGAAATATATGCAGAAATTCAAAAGCAAAAATGTATTTTTTCATACAAACTAACATATAGTGCATGAATTATAAAACAATGCTGTGAGATACAACATACATGTGAAAAGACCACGAAAATAACGAAAGAGAAATATAATATATACAACATGATAGGCATAACAACCTGTATGATTAGTATACAGATGGATTTCAACAATGTCATTGTTGTATGGCAGTGTACAAATTCATGTGGATCAGTAGGTGTTGTTGTAAATAAATCCAAATTGAAAAATTTGTGGTCCATCACTAGTGTGTTGATGGGGGGGGTCAAGGAATCCCACATACTCCCCAGAACCTACTCCGATCACTCCCCCATCTGACATTATCCACGCTCCCTAGACCCCGAAACAGCTGGCGCTTTAAATCACAGGCACTGCTAGATGTAGCGTGTGCATCCACTAGGGATGATCATATAAAATAGTTTTTTGGGACTAATGTGGGCTCAGCAGGGACGTCTTTTCACCAAAATGCAAGGAGTAGCGGAAGTGACATCACAATGCCACGCCCCAAATGTGACATCGCAGGAATTGATGTCATTTGACCACGCCCCCACGTGATATCACATTAAGTGATGTCATGTGTCAACACCCCCACGCGACATCACAGGAAGTGGCCTCATAAAGCATTATCCCTCAGTACACTACGAAAAATATGGTTACAATATCACTGTATTGTGACATTTCATCCAAGAATGGATCATCATATCTAGCATTGTCAAGGTCCATGTTGCTTATGGCGACGAGGATGTGGAGCCATGATGAAATACTGAGATGAGGAGCCAGGATGAAATGCTGAGAGGGTGTTAATGGCAGGTGAGGAAGATGATAAAAATAAAGCTGCGGGTGAAGGTGGCCCTAGTAGAAAGTAGAGTGTGTGCTGTCAAGCAACAGCATGGTGTGAAGGCAATGCTGCGCTGTAGATACACCACGGAGTCGGAGAGGGAATGGCACAGGAAAGATGCAGGGCTGTAAGCCCCAGGAGCGTATGGCCTCGGTGTAACGATCGTTGCATGGCTGAAATTGCCAGGTGCCTGCACAACCAGAGCACTCTGGGACATGTAGTCCCTTTTCTCTGGGCCATGCCGGAGCCTGGATACTGCACGTTCACCTAGCTGTTTCCCTTCTGCAGGTGGGAACAGCGTGTCATTGTGGATGAGGTAAAGAAAATAAATGGCGTTATGCGCTTCCTCGTGCTTTCCACCATGGCCGTTGGTGAAACACACTGTGCCGGTGTCGTCTTTGATGGAGGGGAGTTTTTGTAAGAATGTCTGTTGTGGGCATGTGTGTTGACTGGTTTAGCGTTAGGCTCGATGACGTACTTATTAATATCCAGTCAGGTTTTCAAAACTGCCGTAAAATAGAAAAACATTACATGCATAAATCAATAAATTGCACTTGAATGTAAAATGTGTAATCCTTTCCTTTCTTATACAAATTCGTTGTTAGTACTTCTCCTAAGAACTGATAAGGGCTATTTATTGGTGGTTGAACGGCATAGTATCTGCCCTTAGCACAGCTGGTGTTGCGCGGTGCTGAAACGTATTTTAGAAAAACATTGATGTCCCTCACACTCCACCTACACACACACACAACTCTTTGAGGTTTTCATGATAAGCGTGGACCTCCAATATCAACCTTGCTGCAAAAAGTGTTCCTTACTTAGCGACATCCCCCGGTTTCTTTTCGGATTTGTGAAATCTTATAATAAATAATTTCTGCATTTATCATCAGACATTGTACTTTAAAACATTGATTATGAATGTATGAGAAATATCGTTAGCAGAACATTTTATATTTATGTCTTAGAGTCGGTGCCGTCTGCCTGTGGCCCAGGGCCTGCACCATTGGTGGTGTCATGGCACCCGACCTGGCACACACCCGACCTCAGCTTGGGCCTGCAGCGGCGGCGGCACCACGGCCGCAGGCGAGGGCTGGGCACCAGTAACACTGACCACACACATGATACACAGCAAGCCCCACGCACACACCCGCTCCCCACCCACCTCTCAGTCTCACAGACAGCCACTGTCTGCCACCCCTACCTGAGTCTGTGTACTCACCAGGCCTTGTTGCTGGAAGCGCTAGAGCTCAGGAGCGCTGCGCACATCTTGCAAGTGGAGGACCATGCAGTACAGCAAGAAAGCTGTGGCCAAGACCCCTCCTCTGATTGGATGGTCGCGAGAGGTCGCAAGAGATTGACAGAGGTCGCTGGCCAATCGGCAGCAGTCGCTCTTGCGACCTCTGGCGACCCCCAAATGACGTCCCTGGGGCTCAGTGACACAAGTTAGCTTGTTGTGGGAAACCTTTAAAGTTTACATACAGGGGATTGCAATGTCTACCGAGTTCGGTGTCCTCAAAATGATTTGGCTGGACATTGCAAAAAGTAAGAACAGACTACGGGGGCTTGAAGAAGGCTTGACAGTTGACCCCCCTTCCGCCACATACACGCAGACCAAAGAGACATTAGACATTTTCAGAACACATGCAGACTGGGAGGTAAGGTTCTTTGATACCTTCATGACAGCAGGAAGGTACAGCGAGGAGGATAAGCCTCGTAAATTGCTTGCTCGCACATCTCGCCAGTAGAAGGGTGGTGGGTGTATCTCAGTGATTGCAGACAACTTGGGTAACCTGGTACACAG
This sequence comes from Ambystoma mexicanum, assembly GCF_040938575.1. NCBI lineage: Eukaryota > Metazoa > Chordata > Amphibia > Caudata > Ambystomatidae > Ambystoma > Ambystoma mexicanum. The sequence goes on from NC_090930.1 coordinate 537,998,737, forward strand.
TTCGGCAGCTGTCAATGATGTGTTGGCTGGGTTTTACACAGATCTTTATGCGAATAATGATACACGCACATCTGATGACATAGATTCCTAGACGCACTACCACTTAGCCAACTCTCCCGAGATGCCACAGCCTTCTTGGATTAGCCAATTTCCCTGACTGATATCATTCAAGCTATCGAACACTTACCATCTGGAAAGGTACCTGACACTGATGGCCTCACGACTGATTTCTATAAGAAATATAAGACCCAACTCGCCCCACATCTGCTGCTATTAAGGCATGAGTCCCTCAAGTCACAGTCGCTACCACTCACCATGTGTGAGGCTGTCATCACAATTCTGCTTAAACCCAGTAAACCGGCTGAGCAGTGCAGTTCCTACAGACCCCTTTCTCTAATTAACACAGATGTTAAAATATTTGCAAAAATGATGGCCACACGATTGATGCCCTACATGTCACACATAATGCATCCGGATCAATCAGGGTTTATCCTGGTATATCCACGGCATTGAACTTACAGCGCCTCTTTAATATACTGGCCCAAATAGACCCAGAAACCCAGGCAGTGGCGGTTTTGTTGGACGTCCAAATGGCGTTCGATTCTGTATCCTGGAAGTTCATGCACGCCATGTTGACGAAATGTGGGTTCGTGCTGGGATTCCTTGCCTCTCTGCTTCTCCTATACACATCCGCTATAACCCAGGTCAACACTAATGGGACACTGTCTGCACCCTTTGCGATAGAGAGGGGAACACAACAAGGCTGCCCATTATCGCCCCAAATATTTGCGATTATCATCAAACCCTTTGCAGACCTAATACGCCATAAACATAGGCATCAGGTATCAGGTTGACGGGAGAACCTGAAATTATTTTTTTATATGCAGATGGCACACTGCTATATATAAGGGATCCCTCCATCCATCTGGCACCCATCATGTCAGATGTCTCAGACTTTGGCGAAATATCAGGACTCAGCGTCAATTGTGCTAGGTCAGAACTTTTCCCTCTCACAGATGCCATGGTCCCACCCCGAGACCTACAGGGATTAACATGGGCCCCCTAGACTATACATTATTCGGGAATAGCCATTGCCAGACACTGCCCTGAATTATACGAACTCAATTATGCTGCGTATACTGCGCTACTGCGGGACAAACTCAGAAGATGGGCTATTCTCCCTATCATGATCGCAGGCAAACTGGCGCTGCTTAAGATGATTGTGCTTCCCAAACTGTTATATTTATTTCTCAACATACTGATGTGGCCTGGGCGGACATTCTTCCAGGACTTAGATGCCAACATATGCAAAAATGTATGGTAGTGCGCCTGAAATGGAGCACACTGTTACTACCATATGACAGGGGAGGGTTTTGCTGCTCCGGACTTTGACCTGTACTGGATAGTTGGCCAGGCGCAATTTGCTATTCGTTGGTACTTTGAAGAACCTCCCCACCCTCACATACGCTTAGAGAAACTCAGCAGGGGGCAAATATTTGTACTCATTGAACTTTCCCACTCGGTTCGCTGACAGCTGCGGATTTGACCCCGCTAGCATCACTGCACTTGCCTGGCGCAAACTATCGAAATCGGTCGGCACAATCGCTCCATACCATAGAATTCTTCCCCTGTGGGATTACATACCCGATCCGCCACTAATGGACTCGGGCTTGCGTAAAATCTGGTCGCTGCACAGATTCCATACACTGGGGTCTCTATACTCAGAGGGTAGCTTCATCCAGCCTACTGACCCCCAATGCTTTCTTGCCACACATCATCACAATGGTTACAATATGCGGGCCTGCGTAAAGCATGTAAAAAAAAAGTGGGTGGACTTCCCAGTGGAGCCTGCGGATGACACACTATTAGAATACGTCCTGACCGCACATGGCAGTCGGGCCTGGTGTCATCACAATATCGATTGCTCAGGACCGCTGGGAAGCAGCACGGTAAAATGCCCACTCCAGATGGGAAACCGATCTGGAGATCGATAGCACTGATGACCTCTGGTCAAGCATGTGTGCACAGACACACACAGACTCATATAATTCTAAATTTCAATTGATACAACTGAAAGTGTTACACAGGTCTCACTACATGCCATCTAGGCTACTCCTGATCTCAAATGACAGTACTGGGGTGGTGCCCTCGATGCAACTTTCCTGATGCCAAATACTTTCACATGTTGTGAGACTGCCTGAAATTACAACCGTTTTTGGGGGGGGTGTATGTAACATTGTGTCAGAAATGGTGGGTCGAGTGGTTCACCCTGCCCCTCTGCCCTGTTTGTTCTATGTGTATGACACCCCCTTGGGCAGCATGAAAAAACTGGTAAAACTGTGCCTCCTCCTGGCTAAAAGTTGCATATTACTAAGATGGACACACGCAAATCCTCCTAACAAGGACCACTGGCTGAAAGACGTTACATAGAGCAACGACATGGAGGAGCACTGGGCACTGATGCAACCCATTGGCCTCCATCCAAGAAACATTTGAGGGCCACTCACGTCTTACCTCTTGCATGCAACATCAACTGTTGATATGACTTCAGACCTTTGTTCGAGTTACTTTATGTATCCACCTGCTGTTAAGACTTGTTGAATGCACATACGGGGTCGCATCTGCGGTTCCCCTCTCCTGATGATGTCTCCCCAAGGCCCCGGCACCTGCTATGCCCCACTCTGATCCTTGTGGACTCACCGCTTATAACGCCAAACATTCTGTACTGTGATATGATATGTATTGCCATGTGTTAATAAAGAAAGGTTTAAAAAAAGAAAAAATTCCAATTAAGTCTAGACAAGCCTATCCCAGCAATAACAGTCTAAAAACAAGTTATCACCTATGAGAGACAGAAATATCAAAGTCAATGGACTAGAAGAATCTGCAGAGAGCCAGGACAGCCAAAGCCAATCGGACCACAGTCTATGGGCTGAGGCACTTCTTAGTTAATAAAAGTCTTGCACAAAGTTAAAGAGTTTTGTAGAAATCACTTTTCGGGACACAAGCTGTTACACTTGTGAAAAGCAGAGTTGGAATCAACTCCAACAACGGTAGCCAATGCAAGTCTCAACTGAGAAGAGCACAGTTAAAGACACTAAGGTAAGTACCCAAGTCTAAGAAGGGTGGTCCAGCTGGATTCTGTCCTGTTGCAGCGATGCAGATCCTGGGTTCCTGAGCCTCAGTCTTGGGGATAAGAGGGAGGACGTCAGGAGTACTTCCGCGGCGGCAATTTGGAGGTCGTCGGCAGCTATGAGCTCTTTTCAGATCAGCGGCACTTCACGGTTTCAGCGCATGGTAAACAGCACCACTGTGGATCTCGGATACCGGTTGGGCCTCCTTCACTCCTTGAGTCCTGCACTCTGGTGAGGGGACTCAAGCTCTGGTCATCCTGCTGCTGGAGGGTCCTTAGAAGAATCCTGGAGCTTCTGGACGGATTTCAGACGTTTCACTCGACTACGGATTTCTCGATCCGTGGCATTCGGTTCCTACAGCAGCAAAGCAGTACAGCCAGTTGGGGAAGGTGGTCCAGTGGAGTTCGTCTCAAGGTTAATTGGTCCCACAAACCCAAGGGAAGAGGTTGTCCCTTCTGAAGCTTCTCTTTGTCAAATGGGAAATTATATCATGCCTCCTATTGCAATGAATATATGTATATTGGCCTACGCCAAGCTGCTTATAAGCCACTTTCGAAAGAATCCGTGTTGCAAGGTCCTGACCTTAGAATCAATGTAAGCCGCCATTTTAGGTCAATCCGCCATTTTAGGTTCTCTCTGTAAAGTCACCCTGTGAGTTAAAATGGTGGACGATGTCATTCCGAAATACAACATGGCCGTCTTGACCTCTGTATGTAATTAATAAGTAACTTGCCTGCAGGCCACTTGTTGAGGTCGTGAACTGAGACCTTGTCCTTCGTTGACCTGTGTGTAAAGGATTACTCGCTCCAATGAAACTAATCCGCGAGCATATGTTAAGAACAATGTATTCAAATACTGAACTAAGACCACTTGTTTAACTACATTGTATTAATGTTTGAGAAGACCTGTATGAGAAGTCCCAAAATACACAGTTATCGTGTAGGTTTGTTGACGTATGTATTAAAGGCAAACTAGTTGCATGTGGATATGCAAACTCAGCATGAACCCTAGATCAGGAATGTATTAGAGGAATATTAACCCGAAGTAGGGTTGGACATCATGTTCGCAAATGGTATAAAAGAGCAACGAATTCTAATGTACAACGTCTCTCACTGAACACACTGAACCACGCTGGAGTTCGCTGTGTTGTACTGAGGGCCGATAGCTATCTGATTTTTGTTTTGTTCTTTGTAACCGATACAAATAACAGTTTACACTTTGTAACAGTATAAATTAAAGATCTTTGTATGTTCATTTGTAACCCGTGTTCGGTGTATTTCCTTTTGGGGTACTTAGCCTCGATATTTTGATTTTGTTTTCACAGTTGGTGCCCGAATAGGGACCCTCAAGATTGATGCCGGATTATCGAAGGTTGACCCTCGCTATTGGACCGGGATCGGACGGTGTGACAAAAAGGGGCTGCCACTGAACGAGACGCGACACCTCAGCAGCGCTGCACGACCCGATCCCTGGACGATTAGCTTGTGGTCCGAGACGGCATCTTGAAGAGGGTCCACTTATCTAGGCAAGCAGATTTGCCGAAATCACCAAACACGAGGTAAGATTAGTTAGGTAAGATTCTTTGTAATCCGATCGGACCTCCTTAGGACTGATCAGGTGAGTCGTGACCCGATTCATAAATATCCTGATAATTTGATTTTGGCGTATTGTATCTGCAGACACAATTATTGACTAGGTAACACCAATAATTTGATATGCCTGGGAAATTGTCTACCTGCTTCAGGGCGTTATTCCGCAGCAATAGACAATCTTTGGAATTTAGCCTTCCGGCACCACAGGAGGGGTCGCCGGCGTGTACTATGTACTGTAAGCATGGCATTGGAAGTATAGTGTTTAATGATATTTGGCACAGACAAACCAGTTATGCCTCTGAACTTTAGTGGCCAATCAATGGTACTTTTGAAATCCCTCGTATTGAGTATTTAGAGTCAATTCTATTAAAGAAAAAGGCTAGACATGCAGCATTCGATGTTTTGCAGAATTGGAAAAAAGAAGCGTTGCAGCAACTTAAGAGTAGAGAAAAACATGTGCGCCGTCATAAGACGAATGCCGAAAAAGCATTATTATATGACCAAGATAAACATTCTGAGTCGACTAGGAATATGGATAGGGCTTTCTCACCTGGAATTCAGAAAATGCATCCTTCTAAAGACCTTCATGTTTCCGACGAATTCATCAACAAATTGTTAAATGAGCGAAGGCCTGGTGCCTCTGCGCCACCTCCGTATGTTCCTCTTCCTGCTGCTCTGCCTCTTCCTGTTGTTCTTGCTCCTCCTAATGCTCCTCTTCCTCCAGTTACTGTTCCTCCACCTATTCCTCCACCCATTCCTATTGCACCAGTAACAGTACCTCCATTGAATTTGCCTGCTCCCCCGCTTCCAAGTGGTCTTGTGCCGCTTGTAGTCGATCAGGGTGCGGGGTCAAGGGTTGTTACTCGCAATACTGTACCACCAGAGAAAAAACAGGATTTGATTGCATGGGCTAAGCATTGTATGGAGAGAGATGATCAATCTAATGTTTTTGCCACACTTTTTAATATTGATGATTTTCCTGAGAAAAATGTTTTTATTGAAGGTTTAGGGACTCATTTATGTGTAATGTGGGGCAAATTAAATAATACAGATCTCCCACAAGGGTTGAGGGATCTAAACACTTTAGCGTTTTCAAGAGACACTGTGGAGAAGGTAAATGAACATGTTGAGAGGTTGTTTGAGTATAGAAAGGAGTTGGAAAGGTTACAGAATGAGGATGACTCGAGGGAAAGTATGTATGTACAGAAACGGTTCCTTCCTTGTCATAAATTGATATCTGAGGAAGCACGAATTTGTACGAAAATGCGCTTAGATGGATTTCAGATATGTCGATACCTCCAGTTGAGGTATATGACACATATAGTCAGTATATGCCAGAAATGCAGAGGAAAGTGATACAGGTAATGATAGAGTACCTACAGGATGATTGTGTAAAAAGAAAGATTAGTTGTCCCACAGAGGTATCGAGTATTTATAAGAGAGCTTTTTCACTTGACACTTCTTCGACTGCTTTAGCGCTCGACTTAGCTCTGTTGCTTAGTAAGCGTTCAGAGTTGCCTACTTCTCAGTTGCCTATGAGAGGGGTTCCTCTGACATTTGTCCCGAAGGTTGAGATTGGGGCTGATCATGCAGCAAATATAGTCGCTGTGAACATTCCTGCACATTATGTATCGCAGTTTGTCCATGTCCCGTTCTCAAGACAGGAAGTGAATACTATTAGACAATCTATTCCTGATATTAGGAAAAATCCGGCAGGATTCTATAAAGAAATAGAGTCCGTCTTGCAGTCTTCAGGGTTCACCCTAGGTGATATTGATTTGTTATTTCCTGTACTCCTGCCCATAGATTTATGGAAACAAGTTAGGACTATAGCCGACGTACCAGGGTTGGTAGACACATGGGCGAACATAACTAGATTTGATGGATGAAAGGCCAGCTGGTGAAAGTCTGCCCCAGGTGATACTAACTTTGCCTGGTAGAATGATTGCAAAATTGAAAACCATAATTCCTGAGAAAAGAATTATTTGGGACAAACTTACGGCCTGTGTCCAAGGGAAGTCTGAGGGTGCTACCGAGTTCTCTAATCGGTTCGAACAGGTATTCTCGGATTTCAGCGGACAAGACTTAGGCACAGAGTCTGGGAAAAGATTATTTGTGGAAAAATTTGTGCGTGGATTGCTGCCCGACATCCAGGCACAAATTATGTCTTCTGAGAGCGCTTGGCAGGCGAATTGCCAATCAGAAGTACTGCACATGGCACAGTACTACGAGAATCGTGTCAACAATGAAAAAGATAAAGTTGAAAAACGAAAAGGTGATTTAAAGACTAAAGTATTATTACAGCAAATTGTTAGAGGCCCCAGAGGGGGTAGTCCGCAGATTAGAGGTCAGTTTGTTCCACAAGGGAATGTGCCCTTGGGTCCTGTGAACATTAACCAGTGTGCCTATTGTCGACAAGAGGGTAATTGGCGTGCACAATGCCCCGTCCTTCGACAGAGGTCGAATAACACATTTGGGAATATGGGTAGATGATCCAGAGGTTGCCCGGGTGTAGGGGGCCCTGGTAGAGGGCAGTTTGCACAGGATCCTCAGCAACCTTTCTCACAGGATAATCAGACTCCAAGTGTGGATATTAGGAACATATTTGATCATCCTTCTGCTGCATATCTATCTGAAGAGCTTCCTTTTGATGATATTCTGTTTAGTTAGGATTGCCAGCAGGGTTTGGAACCTACACCTATTCCCATCAATCAGAAAGGACCTTACGTTGAAATGGTGGTGGGAAATAGGAAACATCAGTTTTTGATAGATACAGGAGCACAGAAGTGTTCCATTGATCATTCGCGGGTTCCAATCATTCCACTGTCAGGGCAAACCAATGTTTCTGTAGGGTTTTCTGGCACACCAGTTGTTTGTCCAGTTTCTTCGCCGGTACCTATTTCCTTGGGTCCCTTTACGGACCACTGTCCTTTCCTTTTGACTTCAAATTGTGGAGAGAATTTGCTGGGGTTGAACCTGTTAAAGGAATTAAATGCAGTCATTTATTGTTCTTCTGATGGAGTGCGCTTGACGATTTCACCACAGCAACCTTCTGTCTCTCAATTCTTGACTAGACCTTTGCCGCCAGAATTTATTGATGTACCAGAGTGCTTATGGGCTGTTGACGACAATGATGTCGGTGTTTTACAGATTGAGCCTGTTAAGATAGTCTTGAAACATGGAATTGAGCTGCCACGCATTCGCCAGTATAAGATTTCAGTTGAGGGCGAGCGAGCTTTGAAATGCATTGTTTCCGATTTTGTGCATCGCGGGGTGATCGAGGAAATTTCAGGAAGTTTGTGCAATAGTCCGATTTTACCCGTGTACAAGAAAGGCGATAATGCAATTCCATTCCGTTTCATAATTGATTTACGTGCCATTAATAAAGTTGTTGCTCTGCAATTTCCAATTGTGCCTGAAGTGACGACAATATTGACCATGATTCCAGCTGCAGCTACTTACTTTAATGTTGTGGATCTAAAGAATGCTTTCTTTAGTATTCCTATACACAAGGATAGTAGATACTTGTTCGCATTCACCTTAGGGGGACACTCGTTCACATTTACTCGTGCACCTCAAGGGTACACAGAGTGCTAGCATCTACAGTAGGGCTTTGAAAGAACAGCTTGATAACCTTGAATTGCCCTCTACTTGTACATTGCTTCAGTATGTTGATGACTTACTTTTAGCTGCTCATTCTGAGAGCGCCTGTAAGGAGGGAACTGTGTTGTTGCTTATACATCTAGCTAAACATGGTCACAAAGCTTTGCTTAAAAAGTTTCAATATTATTGCCAGGAGGTCGCCTATTTCGGCTATCTCCTGTCAAAGGAGGGAAGAAGATTGACACCTGAACGTATAAAACACATTTCTGGCATGTCTGTCCCAAATACACAAAAGGAAGTAAGAGCCTTGATAGGTATGGCTTCTTACTGTAGGTTGTGGATCCCGAATTTTTCAATAGTGATCAAACCGGTGTTGGCTTTGACAAAGAAGGGCATTTCTTCGCCATTGCCGTGGAACGCGGAACACCACAATCATTTGATTTGCTCAAGACTGCATTATGCTCGGCACCGGTTTTGGGAATACCAAACTATGAAAAGGCCTTTGTGTTGTTTGTGCATGAATGTGATGGAAGTGCTTTGGCTGTATTAACGCAGGAACATGGAGGAAGAATAGGCTGTGCGGTTACTTTTCTTCCACCCTTGATCCTGTAGCATGCGCTTTGCCAAGATGTTTGCGAGATGTCGCTGCTGCTGCGTCTATAAAACAGAGTGAGGGAATGGTCCTAGGCCATGATCTAACTATGATGGTGCCTCACGCTGTATATGTTCTACTGAACCGAACGCAAACGCAACACCTCACTTCCGCACGATTGACGAGATATGAATTGATCCTGTTTGCTCCTCACATCCAAATTAAGAGGTGTTGTGTTCTTAATCCGGCTGAACTCCTACCTTTCCCGCAAGATACTACTTTCGGCGATGAAGAGTCACATGACTGTCTGTATACTACCGAACAGGAGACAAAAGGTAGAATTGATTTGAAAGACACTCCTTTGGATAATCCGCAAGGAGAGCTGTTTTGTGATGGCTCCTGCTTCAAACTTCCGGATGGTACATCCACAGCTGCTTATGCAATCACCACATTAAGCACGGTTGTGGAATCCAAGAGAATCGCGCATAACTCCGCGCAGGCTGCAGAGATTATAGCATTGACCTGAGCTTGTGAACTTTCCGAAGGGCTTACAGTAAACATATATACTCATAGCCAGTATGCCTCTGGGGTGGTACACAACTTTGGGAGACTTTGGTTAGAGAGGGTTCTTAACTTCACATGGTACCAAGATCCAACATGGCTCCTTAATAGTACAACTGCACTCAGCGCTTGCGCTCCCTATTCAGTTAGCCGTCATAAAATGTGCAGCACATCGAAAGATTACAGATGACATAGGAAAAGGGAATGCTTTCGCTGATCAGATAGCTAGACAAACTGCTACCGATCTCCATACGGAGATGTATGTTTCAAGGGAGACTGTAAATGCCTATGCAATGGACGAGGGTGTTGGGTCTGTACGGGATATCCAAGCTGATGCCACGTTAGAAGAATCCAAGAGGTGGGCTGAAGGCTTGGGGAAACTTGATGATGACGGGTGTTGGGTGGACATAGTTGAAGGGAAATGGCTACTCACTGACGCCTATGTAATGATGATGGTCATCATGGCCCATGGTCCTACGCATATATGTGCCCAGAAAGTAACGAGAAAATGTTAGAGAAAGTTTGGGCAAATGACAAAATTTCGAAAATTGTCCAGTGCTATGTTCAGGACTGCATGATTTGCCTGCAACACAATGTGGGAAAGGGAACAGCAACTCCAAGGGGAAGTTTTGGGCCACCCTCTGAACCCCTTTGAAGTCATCAATTTCGACTTTATTGAAATGGAACGGTGTAAAAATATGAAGTACGTATTAGTGGTCATCTATGCTTTTCGTAAATGGGTTGAGGCTTTCCCTGTCAAAGATGCTACCGCCATGACTACTGCGAAAACCATGTTAAAAGAATACTTCCCACGGTTCGGGCTACCAGGAGTCATCTGGTTGGACAATGGTCCTCATTTTGTCACTGCTGTAATTCTGCAGATATGTGCGGCATTACAGATCGACAAACGGTTCCATTCGGCCAGACACGCTCAGAGCGCCGGACTAGAAAGACACAATGGTATCATTAAGAACAAGCTCGATAAGACGTGTGCCGGTACTAAATTAAATGGCCGGATGCCTTACCGATCATGTTATTAGCCATGCGTACAACCCCTCAAACTAAGACTGGGCTCTCTCCATTTGAGGTGGTAATGGGGAGACCCGCCAATGTCTGGAACCTTCCTAAATGTAGATATTTGAGAAATGTTGAAAATGTATTACTTTCAGATTATTGCAGCCAGTTGACTAAAAACCTGTATTTGATTTATCACCAGGTGCGAGAGGCTTTACCTATGCGATACGAGGGCCCGGGCCACAGCATACGACCTGGGAGCTGGGTGCTCATCAAGGCATTTGAGCTGTCTTCCTGCCTTCCACCTTGCTAGCGGGGCCCATTCCAGGTCCTGTTGGTCACACAGACGGCGGTGCGGGTCTCTGGCAGAAAGAATTGGATCCACGCGTCGCACGTCAAGAAACTTCCACACCCAGTGCCACACGATACAGAAGAAACAGAACCCCTCGCTAACGCTGCAACCAACAATCCCAAAGCAGTAGATAGCGCTGAGAGTGTATCAGAGAATCTTTCTGAGCCTGTGAGGCTTGGGAAACCTGCCATTTTGTCTCCACACTCTCCAAAGGTTTTGTTTCCGGAAACTGTTATTTCAAATTCAGCATCTTCACTTGTTTCTGATACGTTGCTTCCAACGGGAAGTGACGACAAATTGTTTCCGGATAAATCAGTACCGGGAAAAGCAAGGTACAATCTGCGTCCAAGAAAATAGACTTACGGCACGGTTTTGCTGTGAATTTGATAGACTTACAGCACATTTCGGCTGTGCATTCGGAGAAGGAAAGGATCATTGAGGGCTTGTTTTTGCCCAAATTTGAGAAAGGGGATTCTGTTGGCTCGAGTTGTGGAAGGACTAAGAAGTCGCGTGGCCAGGAGGTCGCCAGCAACGAACATTGAGGGTTTCCGTTTGAAGACTACAATGCCTGCCACCGCTACCGCTCGTATGGGACTTGTAAATGATTGTTTGACCAACCGGGATAATGGACATAGAGCTTGGGCCCCGAAAACGTATTGCTGTGTTTTTATAATAATATTTGGTTTTATAATCGTCACTGGGCCTCATTACAACCCTGGCGGTACAGGGTTAACGGCGCCGTAATAGGTGCTGGCGCCGTCAACCCCGTACCGCCTCATTACGAGTTCCCCTTGCGGGACACGATAAGCACGCCTGGGAAAACCAGGCGTGCTTACCGGGTCCTGCGAGGGGAAGAGGGAGCAAACAATGGGCCAACTCGTAATGGCCCGTTGTTTGCTCCCTCTCCCATTCCCATTCAGCCCTATGGGGGCTGAAATGAGAATGGGGAAGGACTGTGTCCGGGTCCTTGGAGGGAGGAATTACCGGGCCTTCCGAACTCGGAATGGCCCGGTAATTCCTCATTCCGAGGACCCGGACGCGATTTCGGCGGCAGCCATGCCGCCAATAATTGCATGACTACCGCCAAACTCGTAATGAGGCCCACTGTCTTCGGCTTAGGGTACTTCGAGGAAACTCATCCTTTAGAATCCTTGTTACCGACTGAAAATGTACCTACTGTTCCTACCCCCTTTGTACATTTGCGTACTCTGTCCCCTAGGGACTCCCAGCATAGACAAAGGTACCACAATAATACTCTGCTACTTATCATGAATGCCATGCATGCCATTTTTAATAAGTCCAACTGTTGGGTCTGCTCACATTAACCGCAACACGGGGATAAGGGGCTAGGTTAGTATATTCATCCTTTACCTTTGACAACTGCTTGTTATGCTTCTCTTAGAGCACTGTTCTTTGGCCGTTGGAACAATAGCATCTCGGGGAACTTTGATGGTACAAATCTGAATAGCTTTGAGAAACGTGTTCTGACTTCCCTGGGATGCTCGCTTTTCGCAAATAGGAGTAAGCCTAACATTGCTTCTATTAGGCCTTCTGATGTACTGTCTCGTCCTTTTCAATCTTTGATTTCCTTTAAGATGGCTCCGATAGACAATAAGGATGCCAGGCCTCCTTCTTACATTGTTAACCATAGCCCTGATTCAGTTTCTTTTTGCATACAGAGGAATGGTACTCAGTCAATGGGAGGTTTTAGAGGTTGTGCCAATGTTGCAAATTTGACTGGGGAAGACAGACCTTTGTATGTAGGCGAACCTGTCTACTTTGTTTGCGGTAATGTAGCATTTCCATAGTTGCCCAGGGATTGGCAGGGAAACTGTTATTTAGGGATCCTGTTACCTGGGGTGTTTATAGCTAGTGCAGTAGAGGTTTCAAAGGCTCGTCCACGGCGGGACGAGAATGATGACACTCCAGCACAGGTCTTGGGAGATATAGCCAAATCAGTTGTGCCATTTTGGGGGCAGATAGCGAATTCCGAAGATATCAGAAGACTAGCGAGAGTACTGGAGAGAACCATCAACCGGACCACGGACATACTCTACAATATGACATTAGAACAGAAAGCGATAAGACTAGTAGCACTTCAGAACCGGATGGCATTAGATGTCATTCTGGCTGAACGTGGTGGAGTGTGTAAATTAGTGGGGTCCGCTTGCTGTGTTTTCGTGCCAGATTCCTCCCCAACTATCTTCAAGGCAATACAGAATCTGCACGTCCTTAGTTCAGAAGTGCATGTTCCCGAGGGAAACTGGGATCTTAGCGCTTGGTTCTGGGACTTCTTGCGATCTTGGGGTTGGAAGGTACTTTCGGTCTTACTGATCATTTTGGGAATTCTGTTGTTCATTTGTTGTTGTATTCAGTGTCTACCTAGTATATGTTCGATGCTAGGGGGATGTTGCGCACAAGCGATAGGTACGATAGGACATAAAGTGTATGCCCCAGATAAAAGTTCCAAGTAATATGTGTTAAAGGAAATTTTAGCGAATGACCTGATGGCTATAGATATTTCTGGCAGCGATTCAGGGTGCACGGACGATAATGCATGGAGTTATTTGCAAGGAGATCCGAAGTAGTTTAGCACTTGGCATAGGCCAAAAGGAGGGTTTGTCAAATGGGAAATGATATCGTACCTCCTATTGCAATGAATATATGTATATTGGCCTACGCCAAGCTGCTTATAAGCCACTTGCGAAAGAATCCATGTTGCAAGGTCCTGACCTTAGAATGAATATAAGCCGCCATTTTAGGTCAATCCGCCATTTTAGGTTCTCTCTGTAAAGTCACCCTGTGAGTTAAAATGGTGGACGATGTCATTCCGAAATACAACATGGCCGTCTTGACCTCTGTGTGTAATTAATATATAACTTGCCTGCAGGCCACTTGTTGAGGTTGTGAACTGAGATCTTGTCCTTCATTGACCTGTGTGTAAAGGATTACTCGCGCCAATGAAACTAATCCGCGAGCATACGTTAAGAACAATGTATTCAAATACTGAACTAAGAACACTTGTTTAACTACATTGTATTAATGTTTGAGAAGACCTGTATGAGAAGTCCCAAAATACACAGTTATCGTGTAGGCTTGTTGACGTATGTATTAAAGGCAAACTAGTTGCATGTGGATATGCAAACTCGGCATGAACCCTAGATCAGTAATGTATTAGAGGAATATTAACCCGAAGTAGGGTTGGATATCATGTTCGCAAATGGTATAAAAGAGCAACGAATTCTAATGTACAACGTCTCTCACTGAACACACTGAACCACGCTGGAGTTCGCTGTGTTGTACTGAGGGCCGATAGCTATCTGATTTTTGTTTTGTTCTTTGTAACTGTTTCAGTATAAATTAAAGATCTCTGTATGTTCCTTTGTAGCCGTGTTCGGTGTATTTCCTTTTGGGGTACTCAGCCTCAATATTTTGATTTTGTTTTCACATCTTGTCGATCAGAAAAAGGAGTTTCAGCACAGCAGCAGGGCTTCAAAGGTCCAAGAGGATGCAGCAAGCTTCGTTCACAGTTTCTTGTTCGGGTGTTTCTCCCAGTGGTCGCCTCTGACTCTAGTCCCAAAACCCTCGCCTTTTAATCAGGTTTCTCCCATTCATGCACAGCCCAGTCTGTCAATCACACAGCAGGGTGGCTGCCCTGAAATGAGAGCCAGCCAGCCAATCAGGACTGGTTGCATTCAGGCACTCCTAGAGACAGAGGGCAGGGGAGTTTCGGGAACCTACCTCACATCCTGCTTTTACAGACACACTCGAGCCAGAGGCGGGTGTCAGAACTGAAGCCTGCCAAAGCCAAAACAAACAAAGGGCTGAAACCTGGCTCAGCACGCAGAGTAAAACTCAAGAAAGACCTCACAAACTGGAAATGGTGAAAAAAGAAGCCCGGGTCCATTTTGACAAAAATGGTCACCCCTGAGTGCAATACTGCAGCTGAGGATTCAGCCTGCAGTAGAAAAGCACAATGGTAGGAAAATTAAACCACTGCCACCAGCCATTTGAAGTAGTGAGGGCAACATAAAAAATGTTACATGAGAATGTAGGATAAGGGGCTACTAGGTATCCTCCCAGCACTCCACATAAAATGGGGTGTGCTGGACCTACAAAGAGAAAAGGTAAGTAAAGTCAATTTCACTTTACTTTTCTTGGGAACAGTAGTTCACACAAGAAAAGGTATTTAAACCTTATTATAAATCTAAAGGATTTCTCAGTGAGACTGCATTGAGGTTGCTGTGTGTCACCATACAAAAAGTAGATGCATATGGAGTTTGTCAGACTCCAAAAACAGAGGAAACATATGATCCAAATCAGGTCAAAACACATGAGAGAGCTGGGGGTCTCTAAGGTGGAAGGGAATTAGCGCAGAAATGAGAATTCTCCCCAACAATGTTGACTTGACCTGGCTCACCTACAAGGCAGTTGGCAGGCAGGACAGGAAACACACAATAAACAGTGCTAGGTGTGCACTGTTAAGAAAGGCTCAGCAATTACTAATGTAAAGCATTTAATTGTTAGCACCTGAGTTTGTATGCAAACATTTTTATGTTATTGAAATGGTGTTGATATGTTAGCACTTGCATCTCAGGGTAGTGATTGGAAGGGTAGAAAGGGACAGGAGACTGTTCATTCTCACAGCAGACCATAAGTGTCTGGTTTATTGTTGTTGTTTATTGTTTATTTGATTTCTAGAGCACCTTCACCAAGGCGCTTTGCAAAATTAATGTATTGGTACATAGAATGAAATGGTGTCCATAATACCACAGACGGAAGAAACCAGAGAGAAAATAAGACAAAGAAAACCAGCAGGAAAGAAATAGCAATGAAAATCCGTAATACAATCAAGGTGAGTGGTCCAACAACAAACTGAACTAAATGTTGTCAGACAAAACAAGCCACCCCTAAAATATAGCAGTGGGAGGAAGCACAACTTAAAACATGAAAAGACTAAGACACAGCCAAATAACCTGACCTGGTCAATGATCAGTGTACAAAGCGTGCACAGATCTGACAGCGCATCAATGCAGAAGAAGGTCCACAACAGGTCCAACACATATGAGACCCCAACAAGGTAGTCGGCTGGAAAGAACCCCAGCCTGCTTACAGCAGCTGGAGCTGGTTTCAGATGTGAAGGAGAGAGTTAACTGCTTTTAACATTGAAGCTTCCTTGGAAGAGTCGCTTTAAAATGTGTAAATAAGTTAGATGCCCCAACACAAGTAAGTTTGCCCCTGTCCGCACAGTCTCTGAAGTTACCCCCTCTCCCAACACTTACTCCCAGAAGTTTTGGTCTAGTTGAACCCCTGCCCTGACTACATCCATAATGGAGCCCAGCATATGATCAGGGTCCAATCACTCAACCAGCGGATGGCTTCTCTCTCTCGACTCACCCGGCAGCTTGCCTATCATTATGGTTGCTGAGCCGCACAGCCAGGTTCCTCAGTTTGCCCGTCATTTTCTGTCACAAGTAACTTACAAGATTTGCAATCTGTATACCCACCCCAAAGCTGCATTGCATTGTGATGGGTGGGCAGCATGAAAGGCAATGTGAATGAGCACCTCTGAGACTTACTACTTGATGTCACAACAGAAGAACAGAGACACAACCACAACAAAGCCATTAAAGAAACACATGCCCAACACAACAGTAGCATATCCCATCACAACAAAGAATACCTTGCTAGCAGGTGTCTGATATGTGCCTCGGCCGAGCATGTGCCATCCTAGCACTTGTCTGAACTAACGCAGGTAAAGGACCTGTCATTGTGGGGATGCATGGTTGGTCGGGCCAGGGGTGGCCTGGGGGAGAGGTGACCAGTTGATGCCAGCAGGAACTGGTTTTCCTGGCTGGCTTCGCAAGCTTGGGTCTGGCAGGAGTATAGGGTGCGCAGTGGTGCCAGAATTTCCCCATAAATGGAGGGGCCAGAGGGAGAGCAAAGCACAGTTCTCTGCCTCGAACTGCTGTAAGGGTCCTATGGCGCCACGTTCCTGTCACATGGCTTGAGCTGCCGCTGTTGCCGACCTGGACGCTTTGCCAGTTTTCCTGCTTCCTCTTTGAGCCTGCTCGCCGTGCTCACCGCCGATCTGGTCGCCATCCTCCAGGTGGAGCGGTGTTGTTAGAGAAGACTGGGGCACGTATCCGACCTGGAGGGACGACGCAGTGACGTAAAGTGGCCCGCTGGAGTGGGGTGGGGGCTGGTATGGTGCAGGTAAGGAGGAGGTGCTGAAGATGAGCCAGCGGGCTGGGTAAAGGCATGCTGTGCAGCACAGCAAGTTCCTGGGAGGAACACAGGTTGCTAGGCAACACCATAGCCTTTAGGGGATGTTGCAATTGTAAGATTGTTTTGAGTGATTAAGTGGGCGAGGCGAGGCAACTTCGCTTCAAAGGGTTTGTGAATATTGAAGCTGAAATAGCAGTGATTCCGTTTATTCAAGTGTTTATATTTACAAAGAGTACTGAGTGTCGACTGATTTTTTGAGTTTGTTGAAAGTCTCTTTTGGGAGCGCCCGGCAGCAGCACAGTGCACAGGAAAAGGGAGGAATATCTAGTTTAGATCACAGGGTGTTGGTTTTGCAATTGGGGTTGTGTGGTTCGATTTCTGCGCAGGCTAGCAGATTGCAAAGGCCATGGACCCCACTAAACTGGTGGCAGTGATTGCTTTCCTGTAGAGGAGGGACCTGGATGCAGTGCTGGGTTCTCTGTCTGTGAGTCCGGCTTCAGGGGAATCAAGGGAAGGTGGTGAGAATACGGGAAACAGTATGGGGGCACACTGCATACACTCCATGCCGAAAAATTGTGGCTCCCTACGCTGCCTTTCCCCCAGCAAAAAAGAGAAAGGGGGTATGTGGGATGTATTGAACCACTCCGCTATGCTATGCGGAAACACCCTACCAGTTATGGGGATCGAAACAGCAACAATGGCGGCAAAATCCTTGTGCGCACCAAAAACTTACAAAAAACGCATGCCTCAGCACACAAAAAGGGGGATGCACAACATGCCACCCATGGTGCATGTGCAGTGGAATAGAGCACATCCTACTGAAATGTGTCACTGGGCTCCACAACAATTGAAAGTGGAGTGCACAGAGAAAAGTAGCACTTTGCAAATGAAACCCAAAAATGTGCCTACAAATGACATTTGTTTTGTTCCCAGAAAATCCAAATTGCCTATAACACAACACTTTCCAACATTCACAATCTTGCCTGGTGCTAAAAGTCATGTATCTAATGAAGCATTGTAAACATACAAAGTCCTGATATGAAGAGCAAAACATTTATCAGAAAACTGGATTGTCTGAAAACTGACAGCCATGCCAGAATCTGGGTGCAGTACCCTGGGCCTCCTGAATGACAGCTGTCAGAGGAGAACTGAGGAAGCTTCAATTTGACCTAAAACTTAAAGTCTGCTGAATTAGCAAATCTAAACTGGATGGTTGCCCAAAAAGGAATACAGATTTTAGTTGTGTTTTGATTCCACAGATTTTAAGGTCAAGAAAGAAATGTATTTGTATGTGATACAACATATGTGGGTTTTGCTAAGTTTAAAAAGTAGTTAGCTTGGCTAAAGTCGCCAGGACTTGAAAAGCAGGTTTTTCTCCAAGAAGGAAGGCCTTCTCTCAGCAGGAACTCACGGGGAGGTGTTAATTGCGGGGTTTGAACAGAATCTGATCCAGAGGGCAAAGGAACAATGGCCATCCTCCAACCCAGGACATTGAAGGTGTGAAAGGCTATAAAACTGCTGCAGCACAGGAAACTCCTGGCTGACAGAAGCAAATTCCAAAGGAGGGGGCCACC
This sequence comes from Ambystoma mexicanum, assembly GCF_040938575.1. Taxonomy (NCBI): domain Eukaryota; kingdom Metazoa; phylum Chordata; class Amphibia; order Caudata; family Ambystomatidae; genus Ambystoma; species Ambystoma mexicanum. The sequence continues at coordinate 538,017,387 of NC_090930.1, forward strand.
ACATGCTTCAAGAAGTGACAAAGACTGACAATTTGGTGTTAACAGGATATGTAATGGACATTTTTAGAAGGTGTATAACTTATTATCAAAAGGGGTGCAAAATCTGAAAATGGCAGATTAATTAACCTAATTTTTAGCACTACCTTTGAAAACTTAGTACAACCGTGTAGTTTATTCTGAACAGGAATGGCAATAAATGTAGGTTTATGGGATCTGTATTTCCGCTAGAATTGTGAACCTTCATATACTCATTCCCATGTTAAACACGCACATTTGTGGAAACTTGCATAAAAATTGAAAAGTGTGTTCATAGCGAAAAGGGCAAAATTCCGTAGAAAGGGGAAACATGAGCCCATACCTACGGGGTTTTGAGGAATAGCTGCTATGTAAAATATGCAATCAGGATATGTCATTTTTATAGAGTTTGCACATGTGTAAATATGTATTTTGCCAAAATTAGACTTTGTGTTCCAGTGGCTAGGGGTGGATTCTCAGCATCATAAAATGACACCATATAGATGACACCCTGTTTCACTCCTCCTATAAAGGCAGAGAGTAGACCCTGACCTAATCATCTTTCACAGGGGGGAAGCCTAGCTAAGCCGGCCCATACACCACCTTTGTGATGTCATTTTTAAGGCATAAATAGAGACAGCAGAGAGCAGATACGGACTCACTGATCGAGCCACCTTCCTGATTCCGGCGAAGCACTCTGATCCAGCTTTCTGAAACTCCTAACCGTCAACATCCTTCTCTCAAATCCCCCTTCCAAAACCCGACCATCCAATCACACACAGCCTCCCAACCCCTCCCGAAGCCTGCCAATCTCTCTGCTCGCCCACTATTCCCATCTATCATCACCCAACCTAGCCCCCCCCAAACTCTCCACCACTGCACCCTCCCCCTCCACCACCAAGATCATCACTGACTGCCGATGTGAACTGCATCCTATTTAACGCCCGATCAATAGCAAAAAACAAACATTCCATCTTTGACCTCCTCACCTCTGACAAACCAGACCTAGTTTTCATCACTGAAACCTGGTACTCTGACAATTTCGGCCCAATCGCCAACGAAGCCTTTCCCCCCAACTACTCCCTCATCCCACTGAACCGTCCGTCCAGGGGAGGAGGGGTAGCATTCGTCTTGAAATCTCTCTTCCGCGCCTCAATCATCGATAACCAACCCTCCATCCCATCCTGCGAATCTCTCCTTGTTAAACTATCCCTCTCACCATCGCTCTCACATAGCTTCCTAATAATCTACAGACCCCCAGGCTACGATAGACACTTCGCAAATAACCTTTGCGACTCTATTGCCACCCTCCAACTAAACCATCCCATCCTCACCCTTCTTGGAGACTTCAACATATGGCTCGACATCCCCACCAACCCTATGACATACTCCCTGGTTGACGGATTAGATGCAATTAACCTCCAACCCCACATAAACGGACCGACCCACTATAAAGGACACACTCTCGATGCCATCTTTAGCTCCAACAACCTGATTCAGCTAATGCCACCCACCCCTATCATCTGGTCTGATCACTTCATTCTCCCTTTCACCATCCACTCACCCGAACCCCCCCCTCACTCATATCCGAACCTCCGAACATAGGCAAATGCTGGAAGAAACTAATAATCACTCCAGACCTAGCCGAAGTTCTCCTCCAGTCTCCACCACCATCCTGCCCTCTCAACAACCATCTCACCCCTGAGGCCCTTGATTCATGGCTTAGCGCATCTCTGATGCGCCTCACCCCCTCCTGCAAACCATCAACCCGCCGTGGCCCTTCCCCCAGATGGTTCACTCCTGAGCTGAAGACCACTAAACGACTATACAAACACCTAGAACGCAAATGGCATAAAGAGAAAACCCATGAGAGCAGGACCACCTTGGCCCGACACCTGTATCGGTACAAAGCCGAAATCCGGAAAACAAAAAAGGCACACTACAACTCCCGAATCCTAAACTGCAAAAACCCAAGTAAAGAACTCCACAAAATTATCTCCGAATTCACCAATCCAGCTTGTAACACAACCATCCCGACCGCATCGCAATCACTCTGTGACTCACTCTCCCTCCACTTCCACTCCACAGCTATAGAAAGGACAAATACTCTAACCTCCAAACTAGCACTCCTACAGCCACTAGACAATCCTCAGCCCGTACCACCCAACACATCAGCCGCAACCTCCACACAACCAACGTTCGACTCTTTCAGTCCATTAACAACAGAACAGTTTCTCAAACTCCTATCTGCCCGCAAACCGTCCGGATCTCCATTAGATCCATGCCCAGCCACTACCCTTAAAGAAATCTTTGCCTCCACCTGCGCAGGAGAACACGCAAGATCCATCATAAATGCTTCCCTCTCTTCCGGTACCTTTCCAGACGCATTCAAATTGGTGCACGTCAAACCCCTGATTAAAAAACCCTCGCTCGATCCGCTCGAGCCCAAAAACTACCGCCCCATATCAAACACCAGGTTCCTCGCCAAACTCATTGATCGAACCGCCTACTCTCAATTTAACGCCTTTGTTGAAGCCAACAAACTCCTAGACCCCGCCCAATCAGGCTTCAGAACCTGTCACGGAACTGAAACCACCCTAACCTCTATCTTGGACGACCTTAAAATGTCTGCTGACTCCGCGGGATGCGCCGCACTAATCCTTCTCGACCTATCAGCCGCCTTTGACACGATCAATCACTCAATACTCCTTGATCGCCTCCACTCCCTAGGAATACGTGGAACTGCCCTCAAATGGATAGCCTCATTCCTCAAGGGCAGGCACCAAATAACGACACTCTCCAACTTTACCTCCCAAGCCCGACCAGTCGACAGAGGAGCCCCACAAGGAGCGTGTCTATCTGCTCTCCTTTTCAATCTCTACCTGATCACCCTCCCACCGATAATTCGTGCACACAACATCCTATGTTACAATTACGCCGATGACACACAACTAATTCTAAAATTCTTGAACACGAATCCTAACTCACGACCTGACCTGGCAGCCTGCCTCCTTAACATTGAACGCTGGATGACCCAAAACCACCTCCTGTTAAACCCCTCCAAAACAGAAATCATGGTGTGCGGCAACCCAGATCTTCTCCCGCACCCACTGCCCTGGCCAACCGCCATGGGCAACTCGCCGATACCCTCCAAGACAGTGAAAAATCTTGGATGCACCGTAGACTCTGACCTAACACTCTCGCGCCAAGTCTCAAAGTCCTGCCACTACCACCTCAAAAACCTTAGGCGCATCTTTCCATATCTATCATTTCCTAACAGAGTCTCTGCGGTACAATCAATCGTCATCGCTCGGCTTGACTACGGCAACCCCCTATACCTCGGAATCCATGCCTACCAAATGAACAAACTTCAAAGAGCACAAAATGCGGCGGCCAAAGCATTACTTGCGCTTGGTCCAAGAGACCACGTATCCCCAGCCCTCAAGACACTGCACTGGCTTCCAGTAGCCCGTAGGGTAGCTTTCAAAACCTTATGCCTCACCCATCAAGCAGTACATAAAACTGGACCGCAATATCTTCAAGAAAAACTAATAGCTTATCACCCCACTCGCACCCTTAGATCAAGCACAGCCGGCCTCCTAGTAATTCCTAAGACAAACTCAGTCAGGTTGGGCGGAGCATCATTCTCAGCCCTAGCCCCAACCCTGTGGAACTCTCTCCCACCCCACATCAGGCTAACCGAGGAGCTAACAGCTTTCCGCAAACTACTGAAAACCTGGCTCTTTCCCTAAAACCAACCGGTTCCGTTCTAGCATCACCAAAATAACACCGACCCAGCGAAGCACCTATAGCAAAAAAAGCAAAAAAAAAAAAATCGACTGTATCACAAATTGACGAAATAAATTAAAACGAGTAATGTAGACCTATACAGTGAAGTCAATAATACGAATTGATCACTGGATAAAAGAAAAATAGAGCATAGACGAGCTTGGAAAGCCGATGTGTGTGGTGAACAGATAACTGTGGAGAGCGGACGACTGTGGAGCGCGGACGACTGTGGAGGGCTGATGACTGTAAAGGGCGGATGACTGTGGAAGGCGGATGACTCTGGAGGGCGAATGACTGTGGAGGCCGGATGACTGTGGAGAGCGGATGACTGGGTAGCGCGTACGACTGGGCAGGGCGGATGACTATGGAGGATGTATACCTATGGAGGGTGTATGCCTGTAAAAGATGACTGTAGAGTGCGGATGACTGTGGAGGACTGTGGAGGGCGGATGACTGTGGAGGGCGGATGACTGTGGAAGGCGGATGACTCTGGAGGGCGAATGACTGTGGAGGCTGGATGACTGTGGAGAGCGGATGACTGGGTAGCGCGTACGACTGGGCGGGGCGGATGACTATGGAGGATGTATGCCTATGGAGGGTGTATGCCTGTAGAAGATGACTGTAGAGTGCGGATGACTGTGGAGGGCGAATGACAGTGGACGGCGGACGACTGGGCAGGGCGGATGAATGTGGAAGGTGGATGACTGTGGAAGATGACTGTGGAGGGCGGATGTCTGTGGAGAGCGGATGTCTGTGGAAAAAGGATGACGGTGGTGGGCGGATGATTGCGGAGGGCGGTTGACCGCGGAGCGCAGATGACTGCGGAGGACAGACGATTGCGGAGGGCGGACGATTGCGGAGGGCGGACGACTGCGGAGGGCGGACGATTGCGGAGGGCGGATGAGCTGAAAAAATCGCTTTATGCAATTTTTCACAGTTTGGGCAGATCTTGAATATTTTGGTGTCTCGTAGTTTAAAGATGAGGGGTCAAGCATTTGTCATCTTTAAAGAAGTCAGCAGTTCCACCAATGCCTTGCGCTCCATGCAGGGGTTTCCATTCTACGATAAGCCCATGGTAAGTGCATGTGTTCATTAATGATTAGTTTAATAAAGCTCCTGCATAAAAAAGCCCACTTAAGGCTGTGGGTGCAAACATTAACTGATGCCACTGTCCTAATACCAGCAGGAGCTTGCCATTGCACATCCTCCACTATACCTGCATCTAGAACTGTACCTGCACCCTCTCTGTGAAAGTTGAATTCAGAATTGTTCCCACCTGCATTAGAATTATACCCAATCTTAATTAGAAGCTGCGCCCAATTAGCCTCTCTAAGAAAGTTGAATTAAGAACTGTTCCTACCTGCATCTAGAACTGTACCCTGCACCCTCTCTGAGAAAGTTGAATTTAGAATTGTTCCCACCAACATTTAGAAGTGTACCCAATTGCATTTAGAAATTGCACCCAATACCCTCTCTGAGAAAGTTGAATTTAGGACTGTTCCCACCTGCATTTAGAAGTATATCCAACTACAGTTGAAGTTGCGCCCATTAGCCTCTCTGAAAGTTGCTCAACTCAGTAGTATACCCAACTGCATTAAGAAAGTGTACCCAATTGCATTTAGAACCGTACCAAGTTGCACTTAGAAGTATATCCAATTGCTTAGAAGCACCAATTAGTCCTTGACTAGTTGAGCCCAGAAGTGTACCTATAAGTGTGAGTCACCGACCCTAGAACTACAATCAGAAAACCCTCCCAAATCAACCTCACACCAATCATGAGCGCACCAACTCCACCAGTGCCCATCAGAAACCCAAGACCACTCATCTCCTGAACCCCACTGCCCACCCACCAGCACTGCCCGTGCCCGCTCCCCCCACTACCACACCCCACCCCGCAATCACCCACCCCCCGCCTTGCCATCATACCCCTGCCACCTCCCCCCCGACCGCACCCTTTCCCCTCCCTAAAAACTGCGCGCCTAGCCCTAGCGAGAACCAAAGCTGCCTCTGTCTCCCCCTCTGACCCCCCTACCCTCTCTCACACCAATCGCAGCAAAGAAAGCGTGCGGACTGGACGAGTGTGCCGACTGGACCAGGGTGTGAACTAGACGATGATAATGACTAGACGAATGTGTGGAGCGGACGAGTATGAGGAACGGACGAATATGTGCAACGGACGATACTTAATATGCTTTGGAATGAAGGAAACACTTGAAAACATACATCATACCACACCCCACGCTTACTCTCCCCCTTACACCACCACTCATCTAGAACACAGAGATACTATGACACCATTCGGTATCACTGTTCTCATATCTACATTCTCCCGCTTACTCCACATCACTCTAAGTAATCATTGCTGGTTTCACACCCCCCAGCCAGGCGTTCTCCTCAGGCCTAACGCAGCCACACTCGTTCTGGGTAAAACCGACCAGAGCGAACACATACTCCTGACCGCTCAACCACCACACCTACAGCTAAGAAGCAGCTACCACTCGATTTCCGCACCAGCTGCACACATACCTGGTGCGCACACGCACTTTTGGACTCCCTCTACTCTCTCTACTGACCTGAACTTCGGTTCCCAAGGGCGTTCAACCTACCAGCGCCTTCAGACCATACCAATGGTATATAAGGCGCTATATAAATGCAAAATAACAATAACAACAATAACAATATACTAAGAAACCTATTGTCATTCCTTACCTCTATGTTACAAAAGAGAGTGGGATAAAGTCCACAAGAAAAGAAAGAAGTGTTCACAAAATGATAAATCAGGATGTTATGGCCAGGGACTCCTTTCCCCATGTTTTTAGCATGGAACAAGGTGGTACTCTGGAGCACAGGACACTCCTGGGCTTCTGTGGCACGGTTTTACAGTTCCTTTTCTCTGTATCAGGGCCTACTGTGCCCAAGACTCTTCTTATACAAAGTCTCTTGCTTCAGAGGGCCTGATATGCCAAAACATCAAAACAAAAGTTCCTTCTGTTTTACGTCGGGTGATTACCCTTCACCCTTGGATCCCCCTCAGCCAGGCTCCGATCCTTCTCTCAGTCATCAGTCTCCCTCAGTCAGGTTCAGACCAATCACTCACTGTGGACATCCCTCAGTCAGGTTCATGCTTTTCATCACAACGATGTTCAAGCTTCTTCACAATTTCCCTCTTGATTGTGGGATGTTTGAACCCACTCATCCAAGCCCTGCTACATCATTGTGCATTACTGGCAGCAGAAACATCATAATGGCCGCCGGAAAGCATGGTGCTCACCAGAAATCATCCAAAAATGCACAGTAAAAATCTGAAAAATAGTCTGCCACCCACTTTTGCCTATATTAGTGAGCACAGGAGGTCACTGCCTAAAACCACCATTGGGCTACACACACAGTAGCCTGAAACCATTTGGGAATAGCAATACTGATTGCCAAAAGCAACCCAGAGCTGATGGGAATTCATTTTCTTGATGTCAAGAATTGCTAGAATCATGGCTCACAAAACAATTAAAAAGATCCCACCTCCTTTTTGGGGGGTCAACATCATTCTCCCGCAAGAATCTACAGGAATCTGAGGTCCACAGAAGTGCATCTATATTTGAACAAAGTATATTTTGAGGATTGCTTACTGGTAAGGCAGCTGTCAAAAATGGGTGCAATACCGGTGCTTGACACTGACCAGGACCGAGGCCTGTATTTCAGGAGCTAAACAGTAACCTGAGTTAGCTGAGTCTTCAAAGGCTGGCTGTTCCCGGGAAGCCTTCACACCTAGTCTTCTCAGCAACAGCACAGGAAATCACATGGTCCTGTTGATTAATAGGGAGGAGATTTTCCCTGCAGCCTGGGGAAAGGAACAATAGACTCCTGCAATTGAATAGAATATGCTGATTTGGGTGTGCCTGAACAACACTGCTCTGGGGGAAGGCAAGACATCTGATCTCTGAGTCAAGCCAAGTATCTAGGGGCGGGGACAAACCAATGGGCGTACTGAAGTAAAAGCAAATATATGTTTTATGAGAATACTGATAACTAATTATACCAAGCAGACAAAAATGTACAATTTGGAGATTCTTAATATGAAAAATCACTCACAATTTGACACTAAGCTGGACGCTGTGGGAGGTTCTGAGGCCAAGCCCTGTAATTATTAATATTGCAGACACAGTGTTTATGCGAGAAAAATGAAAACTTACTGTAATATGCCCAGAGAGGGTGTGTACCTACGTGTAAGATTTGATGCAAAAACCAATATTGAGAAACCCATCAAAAGCGCAAAATGTGGTCATTTCTGAACCCAAGCTCGTAGACTGAACCAAACTGTACCTTAAGCAATCTGTCATGCAATTTAGGTAATATTAACAAGTTGTGTATATTGTGAATATGTGTTTTATGAAAAAGAAGATATGCTGTACCGACACAAAGGGGAGTGTCCTATCCTTGAGCCATAAAGATGATACCTGATGACTCATTCTGACTCACAACTCCGTTCTCCAGTCAGAGGACAGTAAATCCTTTAACCTATCAGGATTCTCAGAGGGTTGGGCATAGGAAGTCAGCCTCCACACCCCTTTGAGAACACATAAAAAGAGACTGCTGAGACCCAGATAGACACTAATTTTTCCACTACTCATCGATTGCTGCGCAGCACGCTGCTCGACCATATCCAGACAAAAACTCCAGACTCCTGAGGCTCCAGAACTTAGATCCAGATAGACTCCAGAACCAAACTCTAGAACTAAACTCTAGAACCTTAAGCAGGGGCCAAACCCAACAGCTGAACTCTTTTCAGGGGCCCCAGAATCCAGCAACCTAACCAAACTATTCAACAGCCGGGCAAGCTCTTTGATTCTGGCTAGAACCCTGTGCCAGAACCATATCCAGACCCAGAAAGCAGAGCTGTACCCAGAACCCGGCAGACCCAGACCAGACCACTGTGCAGTGCCGATAGCAGACCAGAGGCCCCGCTGTGAGCCGAACCAGTGCCCGAGACCGTCCCGTGGTGAGAGAACCGCAGCCCAAACCGGACCAGATCTGTGACGAGGTCCATTCCCTTCCAAAACTAGGAGTAAGTATCTAGAACTGTCCAGAACCCATCTCTTAGTTTAAAGTAATCTTATTCAAACCATTTCAACCTGTCCAGAACTGCATAGGAATCGTGTCTCCATTCTGTGATTTCAAAGCTGCAAAAGTGTCATCTGTCATACTGAAATCTTGACTTCATTTCTGGAAATCTACCTCGACAAAAACGTGTGTATCTTTTGAACCGTATGTCCTAGAAGCGATTTAATTGTCATTTTAAAGCTAAGATCCTCAGCTTTCCAACAAACCTAAAACGACCTTCTAACTCCTTATAGTTTTTCCGTAATCGCGGTTTACGCACTCAGAAAAAGTGCCGCGAATTGCAATCACATTTAAAAGTATTTGGCCTGTGTTTTAAAATCATCCCTGTTTCTCTAAGCTTGCTGGGGGGAACGGGAACTGAACTGCTTTTGATTGTATTCCTGAAAACCTGTGTGCCCTCATTTCCATCTCTTCATATTGCATAGGGGGGAGTGAGTTGTCACAAGGGAAAAAGTGATCATATTATCTCTTGCTGAATCCATATCGAGTTTTATTTCTGTGCCTGCATTCTTTCCCATCTTGCATTTCCTTGAACCGTAAAAGTATTCTCTGCTACTTTATCCTTCCTATTCCTACACCTTTCTGATTAAAGAGTTGTCGCTATTGTAATATTACCCAATACTAATCACGGTTCATATTCATAAGTGTGCTATCAAATATTAATTTATTCATAAAAGTGTGATACATATATATTGTTGAATTGTTCCAATAAACCTTTTAATTTGCAAAACAAACCGACTTCTTGGCTCAGTGAGGTCAGGGGGATTCAAAGAGAGGGGCGTTATATAAGGGTTTATCATCCAGATTTAAGAACTTGACATAAAAATATATGAATAAGGGTTTCCATTGGGCATCCCAGACAAGGCATTGACTTAGTTGGAGTGCTTGATTGAAGTCACTTACAAAGTGGGGGCTCGTCTGGGATGTCTGGATTAGATCTACCACTAGTGCAGCTTAATACAGTGTGCTAACTGACAGGATACATACATCCTGTTGGATCACCATGCTGTGTTACGCTGTAAAAGCACTCCTCAAAGGAACGCTCTAAGGAAATGGTCTGTTTTGCAAAATGAAATACTAACTTCTGTAAATCAGGAAGGAAATCAATTTCCAGAATGACGACACTGGTAGACATCAAAATAGCAAGAGAGCACCTCTTACATGAGCTATTTGTGAGAGGTGAGTGGACTCAGCAGGACCAGACGGTGTGGTTGCAGGCAATCGCACCCCATATCACTGCAACAGGGTCAGATATATGGAGAGATCAGGGTCCCTTACATGTGGCCCTGAGTGAGCTATACATGGCCCCTAAGGCCAAGGATGATTACAACAAGATTGCCAGGGTAGCAGCATATTTATATTTATATATGGGAGCCATACAGGACAAATGTGCGGAAGGCCACGATTTGGCAAGTAGGCAACTGATGGCATTAGAGAAGGCCCAATCTGGCCTGGTCTCTTCTGAGCAGAGGCTGCAGAGAAGCCAGGAGTCAGAAAACAAAAGTAGGCAGTATGTCATTAAAATCAAAGAGGACATGGGTATCCTGCAACAGGAAAAGGTAGACCAGGATACCAGAATTCTGGCCCTGCAGAAGGAGTGCCAAGAAGGTTTGGACTCCCTACTGCAGAGCCAGAAAACGGAGCAACAACTATACTTCAACAGGGCATGCACAGAGCAGGTAGCCACCCTGCAAAGCCACCTAGATAGAGTGAAGGCAGAGAGCAACAAATTGATTTTGAAAGACCTGGATACCCAGGCAGAGTTTGGTGAGGAGCGCCAGAGAGCTGGTGCTTTTCAAAGGCAGAGGGACGACCTGGCGGCACAGATGCAGGCTCTTACTCAGGAAAGGGACACCTTAGGCCAGGAAGTCTGCCACTTAAAAAGGAGAAAAGAACATCAGAACTTGGTAGAGCACACCAGAAGGGTGGAAGATGCTCTGGCCAGAAAGGAGCAGACCAGTAGGGACGGTACCCAGGAGGTAACCCTCCTGCAGCAAAGACTGACCCAATACTCCAGGACCAACCAGGAAGCACAGAGGGAAAATGAGGCTCTCTGTCAGCACAATGATAGGCTCCAGCAACAGATAGCCATGCAGGAGAGACTGATAGAGTCTAGTAAGGCCTTGATTGAGGAACTGAAAGCACAGGCTCTTGCATGGCAGCAGGGAGCAGGGGCTGACAGAGATGAGGTTCGCTGGGAAAGGGAAACACCTGAGCATAACCTCAGGAGCCCTAGTACCAGAGGCCTTCATCTCTCCCAGTCCTTGGACTCTGCCACCCCCGTGTCCCATGGTGCACATGAGCCCAGGGCCACGGGGATGGCAGATTACAATCCAGCCAAAAGTATGGGGCTCATAGGCCAGTACCTCCCAGGAATAGATGGGTGGGCATCAGGGTATGGGCACCCAAGTAGAGTGCAATTTAGTGGGGAACCCCAGGAGAGTAGGCCCACTAAGGGCATCCTGAAAACCTCTGCCCAGTTAGGTCAGTGGGGGGGGTACCCATCAAATCCTGGCAGCAAGGAGGAATCTGAAGACTCCTCTGAGCGTCACAGGACACAGGAGACCAGGTCCCCAAATTCTGCCAGCCATTCCCAGGCTCGCATAATCCGGAAAAACCTGGAAGATCAGACGGGTACCTCTGGGAGCAGTGCTTCTGAGTCAGAGGATGAATGGACCAGGGTTACCCGAACCAAGAAGGCCAATAAGGCAAAAAGGTCCTTGCTTAAGGACCCCTTAAAACAGATTAAGGCAATCAGGAGTGTTATCACGCCTTATCACAAGAACGCCAAGTATTCTGTGTGGGAACACTTGGAGCTCTTTGAGCAAATGATGGAGACTTTCTATTTGAAAGACAGCAGTAGCTGCATGCAATACGTCAAATGGACATTCTCCCCAGAATACTCCAGTTTCTTTGAGGGGCTGGAGGACCAAAATCATGCAAGATGGTCCACCTACAGGGCGGCCATCTTAAAGCACTTTTCTGTTCACAGAAATCCCCAAGAGGCTCGCAAGGCAGCCTACAATTTGCAATGTGGGGAGGATCAGGCCCCACAAGAATTTGTGCAGGAATTGAAGCGTGCCTTTGCGCAGACTACCAAAGGGGTGCGCACGGACAGCAAAGAATTTGTTAACACTTTTTTCCATGCCTTACCCAAATACATCATGTCCCAGCTAGTGAGAGATTTTCATGAGAAAAGGTTGCTAAACTGGGTCATTGAACAGGCCACCCGAATCTATGAGGTGCAGAAGCCCATAGAAAATAAAAGTAATGCACAGAAAAGCCCCAAACCGACCAGCACCCCTGCTGCTGCCAAGGTGGCAGAGGTAAAGGTTGCCCCCGTTTTAGATTTGGAGATGGGGGGGCTAAAAACCTGCCTGCACAGAATAATTCCAAGCCAAGAAGGCCCTCGGGCCAGTCACAGACAGGGAGTCAAGGAGGTAGTCCCCCTGATTATGTAAGTCCCCGCTACAAGGGAAACCGACCCATTCTGGGTTATGTGTGGACTCCTCCAGCCCAAGGGGGGAGATCCAGCAAAGCACCTAACCCAGGGAACTTCCCTCCTAACTTCCCACAGGAGGGCAGAAATTCCGCAAATCCTGGGCAGAACTTTTTCCCCAGGTATCCACCCAACTTCCAGCCCCAAAATCATCCATCCTTCTTTCCCCAATTCCCTGAGCCCAGACAACCTAATCCGGGAGAGGGGAGGCGAAGGATAGAGGGGTATCCAAATCTTCCCAACCCGGGGTACTACCAGAGAAGGGATAGCTACCCTTCCCGGGATCAGCCCAGGGGAGAAAACCAAACCCTGTATCAGCCTGAGCGGGTTTCACAGTTAGAGCGCCAGGTCCAAAAAATGGCACGGGATTTGGGTCACATGCTGATGGCTCAACAGAACCCTCAGATGAGCATGCCGGCGCAGAATGCCCCAAACACTGGGCCTGGTGCTCCAGAACAATGACGGGGGCAGCACCCCAATAACCCACCGGTTCCCAGGGAGGAGGCACAAGGGGAAGGGGGGTGTAAAGCCTTTGAGGAAGCTTCCTTCCCCACTTGTAAACAGCCCCTGGAAACCCAGGAACCGGAAACAAAAGCTCCTACCCCTGAAAGTCTGCCACCCAAGGAGCAGAGAGGAGTTAGGAGAAACAAAGGACCCAAACAGACCCATTTTGTGGAGGAGGTACAGATCTTCCAATTGGAGGGAGAGGGATCCTCAGAGGAACCTGGAAAAAGGATCTTCTCCTTCAGAGATGGGGGAACTCCTCCCAAAGAAAAATGGGTCCCAAGGGATTCACCTCCAGACTGGGTAGATGTGGGGACTGAGCTAGTGCCACCCGTCATCTCATCCCAGAACCAACAACATCAAAATCCCCTGGTTCAAACCCATCCTGGTGACTGCCTCCAAAAAGGGGGGGGCGGCCGGAACCAGAACCAGGGGAACCCAAAACGTCTCCTATTTCTAGTTGCCAACTTTTTCTTTCAGATTCCCAAGACTCTCCACAGAATTCTGCCCAAATCTCTTCTCTTTGCATGTCCAAAACCAGAAAATTGGCCCACCAGTTGTCCAAAAATGTGCATTATCTGTGCCCCCTTGAGGAGAAGGAGGGAAGATACTATGCCCCGGTACAAGTACAGTGGCAGGGTACAATTTCCCAAGCTGGATCCCAAGCTACCCTTCTGTCCAGAAGGGCCTTTGATGAACTAAATGCAGGAAGGGGGGAGAATTACCGTATTCCTCTCACCTCTCTTCCTGGACAACTTCAGAACTTTGACGGGAAGGAAATTTCCATCGAGGGGACTGCGGATTTGGACATTAAAATTGGGCGACACAAAGTGAAACACCCGGTCATAGTAGTGACTCCAGAGGGCACCCCTTGTTTACTAGGGAATTACCTCCTGAGAAGGTTGTCATCCCTAATAGATTGCGTAAACAAGGTCCTCTGGGCCCAGACTAGCCGACCAATAAAATTAAAACAGAGTGTCAACCATGTTAGTTTAAACGGCACATGCCACATGGTTGAACACAAATCTGACCAAGTAGAATTTCACTTCCAGAACAACCAAATTCCAGATGTGACAGTAATAGCAGTAGGACAACAGACTGGTGATGGGGGGTCCTCTCTATTTCTGAAAATCAACCTTCCTTCCAGTTTAAGGTGGTATTCCACACTGGAAGGAAACACTCTGAAATTCTTTACCAATCCACAATCAAACATTCCCACTCCTATAGTCCAGAGAGGTGTGAAATCAGCTCAGAGCCTGGCTGATGTTCAGCAAATTGGAGAGCAGTTGTTCATCCCTGTTCAGTTAAATGATGGGAAGGACTCTGTTCTCGCCCGAGTGTGTGTGAACAATGGTAAGAGCTACATCAGCGAAGCCATGTTCCGCAAACTCCCAAAAGAGCCTGCCATTCCCACATTCAAACATAGACAAATGGGAAATGGATCTGGAAACACCCAATTCCAAACATCTCCTGCCAAGCAGGTGTATGCTCGAAATCCCTATTGGCAACAAGAGTATTGTCCATAATTGTTGGGTCGTGCGAGACGTCACTGCCGCCTTTTACTTAGGCAGTGGCATTCTCAATCACTTTGCCATTAGTTTGGACCTAATAAACTTCAAAGCTTGGTCCCGATTAGCGGATAATCCCATGGATTTTGATGATCCAGAGAAAGCATTTAGGTCAGCTCAATTGCTACCTTATGCAGTTGAAACTCACATTAAAAAGGAAGCCACCATCCCCGAAAGGACCCGACAATTCTCCCTGGAAGTGAAAGTTAAAAGAGGACAAAAATTGAAAAACCCTGATGCTTATATTCATCTAACTGCTTCTCTCCAACAGCAAGGGTTGGGGGTAAAGCCAACACCATTAGTCAACATACAACATGACACCATTCCAATAGAGGTGGATAACAGCGACTTAAAGAGTATCACTCTAGCCGCAGGCACCATTATTGGAATGGCGGTTGATGACTGACATTTCTCCATTGATTTAGGAAATGAACTGTTAGGACCAATCCCCAAGGACTGTTTTGACAGTGACAGTGATGACCATACAACACCAGACAGGATGTTTACCCGGCATGGGGGGGAACTTCCTGGTGTACACTTCCTGCCCTTATGGTAAGGAAGATGTGACTTGTGACTTCAGAGGGGATGAGGTGATTTTCCAGGTCCATGAGGGCTACCTTTCCCACCTGACGCCTCCAGTCCAAATCAGCACTCTGACCAGGGACTTCTCCACCCAGCTGGAGGAGGCCGCTGAAATAGGGAAACCAGAAGTCTTTCCAGGCTTCAGGCAGATGGTTGAATAGAGAGTCAACCTAGCTGATGCCTGTGTGGCTCTGGAGCAGAAGCAAAAGTTGAAACAAGTTTTCTTGGATTTTCAAGATCTCTTTGCGGTGGACTCAAATGACTGTGGTCGCACCGACATCCACACAACAGCAATTCCCACGGACCCTGGCATGACTCCAGTGTTTGTGAAGCAATATTGTTTGCCTCTGGCATCCCTGGAGTCCCTTACTGAGATAATTAAGAACCTTGAGTCCCGGGGGATAATCCATCCAGTACACAGCACCTTCAATAATCCGGTGCTGGGAATATTGAAGCCAAACGGCCAGTGGAGACTCTGCACCGACCTTAGGGAGCTCAACAAACGGGTCCATACTTCCCGATGGCCTCTTCCCTACATTGACCAAGGGCTGGCCCAGATCCAGGGGTCAAAGGTATTCACTGCAATAGACCTGACCAATGGATACTGGACTGTGCCTGTCAGTAGGGAGGACCAATACAAACTTTGGGGGCCAGCAGTACACATGGACCCGGACTCCCTTCGGATACCTCAACTCCGGCAATGAATTCAACATTTTCCTGCACAAGGCCATGCCTGACCTGGGTGCGAGGCGTAACCTGACTTATGTAGATAATGTCCTCATCAAAAGTTCATCTGTGGAGGAACACATAGTGGAGATCTGTTATGTTCTGACACAGTTGAGGGCCGCCGGAGCAAAACTTTCCTTTCAGAAAGCACAGTGGTGTAGAACCTATGTCAATTTCCTAGGGCATGTGATTACTCCTCAGGGTCTCTGTCCCCAGGAAAAGAAAGTGGAAGTACTTCAGAAATTGAAGGACCCCACAACTCTGCGGCAAATAAGGAGCCTCCTTGGACTGACTAATTACAGTAGAAAGTTCATTGAGGGCTACGCAGAGATCACTAGACCCCTGATTCATCTCTTGAAGGGGGGGTCAAGTGGGAATGGGGTCCAGAACAATCCGAGGAAGTAAGACAGCTAAAAAGAAGCCTCTCACAAGAGCCGTGCCTAGCTTACCCTGTCAGAAACAAGGAGTTTTTCTTGGAGACAGGGTTCTCTAATACATGCTTGACTACAGTATTATATCAAAAGCATGACAAGGTCAATAAACTAATCTCCTATGCGAGTAAAACTTTATCCTCTGTGGAGGAAAAATTCAACGATTGTGAGAAGGCACTCCTGGCAACGGTGTGGGCATTGAAGAATTACCGCCCGTTTATCCAGGGGGAACACATCATAGTGGAGACTCCACAGCAGCCTCTGCAATATCTCCAAAGTGACAGAATCCGGGCCAGAAATGTGAGTAATTCCGAATTACTTCCTGGATTCTGTCAATGCAAGGCTTTCCTGTGGGTGTCAGATATGGCCAAAACAAGAAGAGTTCCCTAGCGCAAGGTCTGGCTGACTTGCATGATTGTGCCAGAGAAAACTGTCTCGAGGACGAAAGTCTTAAAATCAAGGACAACATGGAAGCATACCTTAATTCCCCACACAAAGTCTTTGAAGAAGACAAGTGTGAGGGAATGCCCACTGTCTATGTGGATGGATGCTCTTACCATGTTGATAACGGGTAAAAAGAACTTGTGGCCGGCGTAGGGAATGCATGGGTGAATGAGTCCCCAGAACCCTCCGCTGGGTACAAGATTGGCCCCCGAAGTAATCAAGTAGCAGAGTTGATGGCTGTGCATCAAGCCATCCTCACTGCTGTCCAACATCGACTCCACGAACTGGTCATAATCACAGATTTGGATTATGTACGGAATGGGTTCGTGGAGCACCTGGTTAATTGGAAAACCAGAGGCATGCTATGTGCTAATAACAAACCCTTGAAACATGGGAAGTTAATCCAAAACATTGATGATCTGGTCACCTCGAATGGGGTGACCATCTACTGGAAAAAGATCAAGGGTCATTCCAAAGTATGGGAACCAGACAAAACTGGAAATGACTTAGCTGATCAGCTGGCCAAAATCGGGACCCTCCAAGGGAATCTAATAGAGATTGAGTCCCTATTGGGGGAAATCCAGATCACTGCTATCACTAGGTCCCAGACAAATGCTCACAATGATCTTTCAACTGCACAATGGAGTAGGGAGACCCCAGATGCTGATTTGATTACGGCTCAGAAAGGGGACCCAATAATTGGTAAGGTTTACCAACACATCGAGGACCCTGAGAACTTTCCCCCAACGGATACCGATTACATTGGGAAAGAGGACCTTAGAGTGTTGATGAAATGTCCAAAAATTTTCCGAATCCTAGACGGTTTGTTGGTAAGGAAATCCCAAGCTGGTCATGATCAGTGGGTGGTTCCTACCTCATTCCGAAGCCTGATGTTAAGTCACGCCCACAATGCGGCCACCGCCGGTCATAGGGGGATTCAGACAACACTTGAAATCTTAAGAGAGGTTGC
The DNA here is from genome assembly GCF_040938575.1 of Ambystoma mexicanum. Taxonomy (NCBI): domain Eukaryota; kingdom Metazoa; phylum Chordata; class Amphibia; order Caudata; family Ambystomatidae; genus Ambystoma; species Ambystoma mexicanum. The sequence goes on from NC_090930.1 coordinate 538,035,030, forward strand.
ATACTGGCCACACATGGGGCAGGACCTCGACCAATACTTGAAGGGGCGTCTTGTGTGTGTACAATTTCAGCCAACATCCCTCACACACCGTGCGCCTCTCCAAAAGAGGGGGATGACACTGCCATGGTCAGATTTGCAAGTCGATTTCATAGGGCCCGTGATTCGCTCCTCTAGGGGGAATAAGTACATGTTGACTGTGACATGCTTATTTACTAAATGGGTGGAATGTCTCCCGGCCCCAAACTGCAAGGCAGAAACAGCAGCTGCCCTGATGATCAACCACATTTTTTCGCGTTTTGGACTACCCCAAAGGATTGAGTCAGACAGAGGTAGCCATTTCACCAGCGAAGTAATGACAAAGATGTGGGAGATACTGGGGTTAAAAGGAAGCTACAAATTGCTTACCGGCCAGCCTCTTCGGGCGCAGTAGACCGTTACAACAAAACCATTGTGAGCATCTTAAAAAGGTTTGTGGCAGATTCTGGACCAAGTTGGGATATCCGATTACCTCTTGTCCTAATGGCCATCAGATCGACCCCTTCATCTGCAACTAAAATGTCACCGTTTGAGCTGATGGCTGGACGCAGGATGGTGCTTCCCCAGCATCTGCTTTACAGGACCCAAGAGCAGACACTGATCAATGCCTCAACAACTCATTAGTATGTTGAGAATTTAAGGAAACACCTTCAACATGCTTTTGCCTATGCTCAGCGAAATCTAGAAAGATCAGCTGATAGCATGAAGACCCACTATGACCTGAAGACCACCAGGAAGGAATAAAATGTAGGAGAACGGGTTTATCTGTACAATTTCCAAAGGAACCAGGCCAAACAGCGGAAATTTCTGCCTACTTGGAAGGGACCTTTTGAAATTGTAGACAAGAACGAAGGCAGTTTGGCAGAGGGGGAAGATAAGTGGGTCCACATTAATCAGCTAAAGTGTTGCCATCCCAGGCACACTCATCAGCAACTGGAGCAGTCCTCTGGAACCCCAGAGGGGGCCGCTCCAGATGAATACATTTCCAACCCTAAAATATTCCACATATAGTGTATGAAATACCATAATAAGAATGCAAATGTCTCCTGATTAAAAACATGCATATGTTCACCCCACAACATTAATAGTGGTGGGGAAATGTCTACGAATATGTTTCTGCCGCTTTTGCTTTGTCATCCTAGGAGAGATGAAACCATGGAGACTGCCCAAGGAGGGCGACCCGGGGACCGGAAGCAAAGATCCGAGGGGTACCGCCCAATACTCCCATCAGGACCAGCGAGGAGAACCGATTGATCCACCCTGATGGAGGAAAAGATGCTGAACTTTGCCATCTGCGGAATCAGAAGAAGATGATGATGCGGACATCCCAGTCTTGCGAAGTTCCATCGATGAAAGATCAGAATGGCCATCGCAAGAGGGGGGCTTGTGCAATGTTTGAACCCACTCATTCAAGCCCTGCTACATCATTGTGCATTACTGGTAGCAGAAACATCATAATGGCCGCCGGAAAGCATGCTGCTCACCAGAAATCATCCAAAAATGCACAGTAAAAATCTGAAAATAGGCTGCCACCCACTTTTGCCTATGTTAGTGAGCACAGGAGGTCACTGCCTAAAACCACCATTGGGCTACACACACAGTAGCCTGAAATCATTTGGGAATAGCAATACTGATTGCCAAAAGCAACCCAAAGCTGTTGGGAATTCATTTTCTTGATGTCAAAAATTGGTAAAATCATGGCTCACAAAACAATTAAAAAGATCCGACCTCCTTGTTGGGGGGTCAACATCATTCTCCCGCAAGAATCTACAGGAATCTGAGGTCCACAGAAGTGTATCTATATTTGAACAAAGTATATTTTGAGGATGGGTGCAATACCGGTGCTTGATACTGACCGGCGCTAGCGATCTAAATTCTGACAGGAGACCTGTATTTCAGGAGCTAAACAGTAGCCTGAGTTAGCTGAGACTTCAAAGGCTGGCTGTCCCCGGGAAGCCTTCACACCTAGTCTTCTCAGCAACAGCACAGGAAATCACATAGTCCTGTTGATTAATAGGGAGGAGATTTTCCCTGCAGCCTGGAGAAAGGAACAATAGACTTTTGCAATTGAATAGAATATGCTGATTTGGGTGTGCCTGAACAACACTGCTCTGGGGGAAGGCAAGACATCTGATCTCTGAGTCAAGCCAAGTTTCTAGGGGCGGGGAAAAACCAATGGGTGTACTGAAGTAAAAGCAAATATATGTTTTATGAGAATATTGATAACTAATTATACCAAGCGAACAAAAATGTACAATTTGGAGATTCTTAATATGAAAAATTCACTCACAATTTGAGACTAAGCTGGACGCTGTGGGATGTTCTGAGGCCAAGCCCCGTAATTATCAATATTGCAGACACAGTGTTTATGCTAGAAAAATGAAAACTTACTGTAATATGCCCAGAGAGGGTGTGTACCTCCGTGTAAGATTTGATGCAAAAACCAATATTGCGAAACCCATCAAAAGCGCAAAATGTTGTCATTTCTGAACCCAAGCTCGTAGAAACATATGACTTGAACCGAACTGTACCTTAAGCAATCTGTCATGCAATTTAGGTAATATTAACAAGTTGTGTATATTGTAAATATGTGTTTTATGAAAAAGAAGATATGCTGTACGGACACAAAGGGGAGTGTCCTTTCCTTGAGCCATAAAGATGATACCTGATGACTCATTCTGACTCACAACTCCGTTCTCCAGTCAGAGGACAGTAAATCCTTTAACCTATCAGGATTCTCAGAAGGTTGGGCATAGGAAGTCAGCCTCCACACCCCTTTGAGAACACATAAAAAGAGACTGCTGAGACCCAGATAGACACTCATTTTTCCACTACTCATCGATTCCTGCGCAGCACGCTGCTCGACCATATCCAGACAAAAACTCCAGACTCCTGAGGCTCCAGAACTTAGACTCCAGATAGACTCCAGAACCAAACTCTAGAACTAAACTCTAGAACCTTAAGCAGGGGCCAAACCCAAAAGCTGAACTCTTTTCAGGGGCCCCAGAATCCAGCAACTTAACCAAACTATTCAACAGCCGGGCGAGCTGTTTGATTCTGGCTAGAACCCTGTACCAGAACCATATCCAGACCCAGAAAGCAGAGCTGTAACCAGAACCCGGCAGACCCAGACCAGACCGCTGTGCAGTGCCGATAGCAGACCAGAGGCCCCGCTGTAAGCCGAACCAGTGCCAGAGACCGTCCCGTGGTGAGAGAACTGCAGCCCAACCCTGACCAGATCTGTGATGAGGTCCATTCCCTTCCAAAACTAGGAGTGAGTATCTAGAACTGTCCAGAACCCATCTCTTAGTTTAAAGTAATCTAATTCAAACCATTTCAACCTGTCCAGAACTGCATAGAAATCGTGTGTCCATTCTGTGATTTCAAAGCTGCAAAAGTGTCATCTGTCATTCTGAAATCTTGACTTCATTTCTGAAAATCAACCTCCACAAAAATGTCTGTATCTTTTGAACCATATGTCCTAGAAGCTCAGATCCCCAGCTTTCCAACAAACCCAAAACAACCTTCTAACTCCTTATAGTTTTTCCGTAATCGCGGTTTACGCACTCGGAAAAAGTGCCGCGAATTGCAATTTGGCTCAATTTCACCACTTGTAAAAATAGCTGCTTCTTGCTTTCCACTGCTGAAATTCGTTTTCACTCTGATAATCACCCATGAATCATTGCTAGTGTTGACCTGAACTAATTCAAAGTAGCTGTCATCTACCCTGAATCTCCTATAGGGAATTAAAATAATTTTTAGCACATTTTTCACTTCATTGCAATCACATTTAAAAGTATTTGGCCTGTGTTTTAAAATCATCCCTGTTTCTCTAAGCTTGGAACGGGAACTGAACTGCTTTTGATTGTATTCCTGAAAACCTGTGTGCCCTCATTTCCATCCCTTCATATTGCATAGGGGGGAGTGAGTTGTCACAAGGGAAAAAGTGATCATATTATCTCTTGTTGAATCCATACCGAGTTTTATTTCTGTGCCTGCATTCTTTCCCATCTTGCATTTCCTTGAACCGTAAAAGTATTCTCTGCTACTTTCACCTTCCTATTCCTACTCCTTTCTGATTAAAGAGTTGTCGCTATTGTAATATTACCCAATACTGATCACGGTTCATATTCATAAGTGTGCTATCAAATATTAATTTATTCATAAAAGTGTGATATATATATATAAATTGTTTAATTTTTCCAATAAACCTTTTAATTTGCAAAACAAACCTCCCTCTTGGCTCAGTGAGGTCAGGGGGATTCAAAGAGACGGGCGTTATATAAGGGTTTATCATCCAGATTTAAGAACTTGACATAAAAATATATGAATAAGGGCTTCCATTGGGCATCCCAGACTAGGCATTGACTTAGTTGGAGTGCTTGATTGAAGTCACTTACATGATGTCCCTCAGTCGGTTTACTATCGCCTTTCAATCACAATCTCCTTATTTGTCTTATTCACAAATTTTAAAGTCTTTTTAAACATCCCCCTTGGTTTAGTGAGGTACCTCTCATCTGGGCTCAGACCTTCCTTCCAAAGCAAAGCACTTACCAATCTTAAACAGAGTCTTCTGAAGGGCAATCTCGTCTCGATGGGTCACTCTGTTAGGCTACGGCAAGTACAGATTTTTCAATATCACAGTTCGCACTGCGTTCCCCTCAGCCGGACCACTCTACCTCTGGTACCAAGTTTGTTCACAAAAGACCTCTTGTATAATTATCTTCTTAATGTTGCCACTGCAACCTTGTGCCTAACACACTCCGGTTGACTATCAGGTTCTTCCGACTCACCGGCTGTGCTGAACTCGTTGGCGATTCCTTTGCTGCTGGAGTCAAGGATGGTACCGCGATGGCCACCGCGTCTCCCCGCCCTGGCTATCAGTGCAGGAGGGTTCCATGTACCGCTGACACCCATCACATCATTTACCAGCTGCGATTCCCAGTCTTATGTTTCTTTCATCGGAGGCTTTGTGGGTCTGGGTTGAAAAGGGCAAGGGCAGCTCCCTCTTTGACGTCCTCTCAGGTCTCGCCGTCTTTCTCCTCCATTTGAACTGCTGTCCTGCAATGGCTACTTCCTCGTGCCTTCGGCCTTCCTCAGAGTGTGCTCTTGTCAACCGCCTTTTGTCCCAATGGGGAAGGGAAAGGTTAGTCAGGTGTGTGTAGTTGTCGGCAATTGTCTGACTCTGCCTGACCCTTGTATTGGGACATGTCAGGTAACCGGCTCAGGTATTAGTCTGTTGTCGTTCACGCTGTGAGCAAGTGTTTGTGTTGGAAAAGGAGGGGGTAGAGTTTTTAAGTATCCTACTAGGCAGGATGGGGATAAGGTGTCACAAGGAAAGGGATAATGTATCTCACCCTTCAGTGTCCCACCACAACTCCCCAAGGACCCCTCATCCAGGTGATCCTCCCGCACTGCTCCACCCCCAGGAACTGGATCCAATAGCCATGGCCGTGTCCTGGCCACCTGGATGACAGATCCCTGGAGACTAGTAAGTGAAACACCATCAAAATTCTCAAAAGTGGGACAGCCTGGCCACAATACCATCGGCAGGTGTGGCGGTGAGCCTACAACCAGTTCAGGAGCAGGGGCTGACCTGCATGGGGGTACTGGTGCCTGAGGGGTCCATCAAATAGCCCCTGGAGTGCAAATGGGTGAAAGGGCACAAGTTACGGATGGGGTTCACAGGCACCCTGTTCTCCCGGCGGGGGGAATGGGCTGGCCTTTTGGGAGCTTTTTCAGGCATTGGCATGGGGGGCCACAACAGCAATCTTGGTTTCCACCCAGGGGGCAGTTTTTCCTCAAACAGGGGGGGCACAAGGGGCAGAGATTTTGGCTAGCCTCCAGATCAGAACTGACCTAGGCCTGACAGATCAGCCTGAAGGAACTGCGGGAGGGCAGGCATGACAGAAGAGCACTGGGCTAGGTGGACTCAGCACTTCAGGACCCAATAACATGGTGACCCCGGGCAAGGTTTCTTTGGCAACAGCAGGGGCGACAGGGCTGGCCACGGAAGGGACATCGGTGACAGGGGTAGGCACACCCTTGACAATCAGTACCAGTGGTGGGGTGGCATCGGCAGGGGTGGCTGTCACAGTTATAGTGTTCAGTGGGTCGTGGCATGGAATAAGGTGCCACCCCCCACTAGCCCAGGTAGCAGTATCGAGTATGCTCATGTGGCACGTGTCCTTGACACCAAGGAAAAAATATGGAAAGAAAAGTACATTTACATGTTTTCCCTGCTGGATTACAGGCGGGAAGAGGAGATTGGGTATTGTAAGGAGTAAGGAAAGTATAAAAAGTTTTTCGTGGAGAGGTCCTTGGCCAATTGGGTGACGGGCTTTGCAGTTTTCCCTGCTAAACTGTTGGAAAGATTTCCAGAACTGCAGCAAAAATGACTGCCTTATAATCATCTTGTACTGACCATCTACCATGACTGTGCATTTGGAGCTTGGTTAGTCTATGATGAGAGATTCAGAAGTGCCAAGGTGGGAATGCATTGTTGGATTGGGGAACTAGTGCAATGGATCGATGGGCTAGCTGCACAGCGTTACCCAGGACTTAGCAAGAGACTTGGGCGACTAGACCAGCGCAGCCCTTTTGGAAAAGAGGGGGATTTAAGGGGGGCAGGGGTTAAAAAGGGAGCATGTTGTGCCTTTAACAAAACCTTGTGCACAAGGCCGGTCAGTAAATTCAAACATGTATGCTCATTCTGCCGGATGTTGGGACTTTGTGAGGTCAAGTGTGTCAAGAGCAGCAAGGAACACAAGTAGTGCTGGTCGATGTATTATGCGCATGGGCAAATGGGTACGACAGGGTCGGGGACGCTAGGATGTTGGTGGAAGGATTCTCGCAGTGTTTTTGGATTCTAGTAAAGGGTTTCACCCCCCTCCCCCGGTCCCGGAGAACCAGAGGTCCGCCAGGACACAAACAGTGCCATTAATAAACATAGTGGAAAAGGAAATGAGTTTGGGGAGGTTCGTGGGACCATTTTCATCCCCCACCGCCTTGAGTAATGGGTGTGCTCACCAATGGGCTTCGCTCTCAAGAAGAAACCCAGGAAAGTACTGGATGATTCATGAACTATCATTCCCTAAAAGGGCTTCTCTAAACGATGTGATTGATGACTCAATGAGATATGCCTCTTTCATCGGAGCCCTTGTAATGGTGAGGACATTGGGCAGGGGGCGTTTCTGGCAATGCAAAACATTGGGCCTCATTAGGAGTTTGGATGTAGCCATAATGTTTTTAGCGGCATGGCTACCCCCAAACCGGGTACCGGGTCCGGGTCCCAGAAATAGGGAATTACCGGGCCATGCCGACTTTAGCGGGCCGGGTAATTCCCATTCTCGGGACCCAGTACATCTACTTTCCCATCTGAGCCCCCATAGGGCTCAATGGTAAAGGGGAGGATGCTAACAACGGGCCCGTTATTGATGGGCCCGTTGTTAGCATCCTAGACTGCTAGCGAGTCCCGCTATGCACAACTGGTCTGGCCAGGCGTCCAGAGCGGGACCCGCTGCAGAGCTCGTAATGGGGCAACCCCGGTATGAACGGTGCCGGTGCCTTACCAGCACCGTTCATACCGCGGCCGCCCTCATTGTAATGAGGCCCATTGAGTCGGCTTTTGCAACTACTCCCGGTGCACCCCGGCGATTACCATCTGTTGTGTTTTGTAGGTAGGGGGTGCACTAGTATGATAAATGTATGCCTATGGGGTGCTCTATATCCTGTGCTTAAAGACTTTTAGCATGTTCCTGGAATGGCCCACAAAGAAAGAGTGTAAGGGAGCGTAGGTTTTGCATTACCTGCACAACTTTCTTTTTCTGGGTAGCAAGGGCACGGATCAATGTGTACAGGCACCGAGGGCCTTCCAGAAAGTGGCAGACATCCTGGGGTTCCGCTTGGCTGCAGAAAAAATGGAAGGCCCCACAACAACACTGTGCTTCTTGGGGACTAAGAATGACTGAGTTGGGCGAATGCCGCCTCCCTCCTGACAAAGTGTGGGATTTTAGGGAGGTGGTAACCCTGGGGTAACTATAAAGCTTGGTGGGGCAACACAACTTTGCACTGAGGATCATCCCAACGGGGAAGCCGTTCTCTAGGGCAATTGCTGGTACTATGTCATGATTGACTAAAGCAAATCATCATACTAGGATGTCAAAAGAACTAAAACAGAACCTGGTAGTGTGGGAAGTGTTTCCCAAACACTTTAATGGGGCACAGGTTTGGCCAGCAGTGGTGAAGAAAAATGCACAGTTGGGGCTGTACATTGATGCCACGGGCAGCGTGGGATTTGGAGACATACTAGGGAAAAAATGGGGTGGGCAGCATTGACCCGCCGGGTGGGCCAACAGCGGGCTGACCAAGAACATTACCATTTTAGAGTTATTTCCAATAGTGGTTGCATTAACGATCTGGGGCGATGAACTGAGGGGTAGGGACATGCTGTTCTGGTCCAACAGTATGTCAGTGGTTTGCTCGATCAACAGGCAAAGAGTTGCATGTCCGATGGTATTGAGGTTGTTGAAGAGATTGGTACTGTTGTGTCTTTGTGGGAATGTGCGCTTTCAACCAAAGCACGTACCTGGGTTTAATAACAATGCAGCGATGCTTTATCCTGTTTCAAGCTACAGGAGTTCCAGAGGTACCTGCCAAGGGCAGACCCGGTGATGACCCCCATTCCCGAGATACTGTGAGGGCTTGGTGCCCAGAGTTAGCCTCACTGCATGAGGTGTCAGTGTCAAGAAAAACTAAGCTGGGTTATGAGAAAGCATTAAAGGAATTCGGGGAATGTTTCTGTGCACAAGACCGATATTTTTCCTAGGGATGCAGTGGTTAATTTCCTGGGCAAAGTACGGTCTGAGGGAAGGTCCTGTGGAGTGGCTAGGACTCCGATGGCCGCCATTGGGTCCTTTGCAGGATTGCTGGGAAGGGTGCCACCATCTGGGGAGTTCGCAGTTCGAAAGACGTTGACAGGCTGGAAGAGGGGAGCAGTCAATCCAAGGGACAGAAGGCACCTTCTGGATCCTGGGAAACTGGCCTCTATCATTATGGGACTAATGCGGATCTGTAGGGACGAATGGTAAATATAACTATTTATGGCAGCATTCTCTACTGCATTTTTCAGCACCTTCATGATTGGGGAGTTAGTGTTGAACTCCACGTCCAATCAGGTGGGGGGCTTCTCGACGGGGGACCTTTCCACTGAAGGTAGCTGTGTGGTACACGTTTGGGTGAAGAGGTCCAAAACAAATCAAGAGGGAATAAGGGGTTAGAGTTACGATGACAAGTCATGGCATGACAGAACTCTGCCCGGTTAGATTTCTGTGGGCATTTTTGCGGCACAGAGGTATGGGTGCTGGCCATTATTCCTGCAAAAGGATGACTCATCGTTATCCAAGTTTCAGTTCAGAAAAATCTTTCAGAGGTCCTTGGAGGGTGCAGGGGATGGGGGGTTGGGGTTCGCACCACATTCCTTTCGGCTTGGGGCAACCACCACAGCGGCAGGATAGGGGTGCGAAGAAAGCCAGCAAAAGGAGATCGGGATATGGAAGTCCTGCACATACAAAGGGTACATCAGGCCACACATTCTCTGCTAAACGGTGCAGCTGGGTAAGGTGGGGTAGAGGAGACTGGAGGCCTATAACCGGATGTATCTAACATGTTGTCTTTGTCATCTTGCGCAGGATAGAGGATGTTGAGGGCGGTGGTATGGGTTGTGGGCCATTCATTTGTTTGTTCGGAGAATGGAGCAAAGGGTCCGGGAATGCCCAAGGTTGTTATCCAATGTTCTAATCTTCAGCATATACTGGATTTGTTTGGAGGGTTTATAGGTGTGCCAAGTGTGTGCGCTGGTGGAGGTGCAGAAGAGGAAGAGGGAGTTGCTGAACCCCAATTTGGTGGTCTTACACGTGGGGGGTAATGACTTGGTTCGGCTAGGAAGAAGGGACCTGATGGAATGTTTGTTATCCCTTTTCACATGGTTTGGATGCTTCTGCCCAGAGGCGTTGCTCACCTGGTCTCAAATTACACCAATATTGGACTGGAGGTGTTCAGTCCGGCACACTCTTTGAACATTTCTGCCCGAAAGCTAAAGAATGAACTTGCCTGGTTGGCTGCACGCAACGGGTGCCTACAGATCATGGTATGGCCTGATGAGGGGCCCCATAACATGTCATGAAGATGGGGAATACTTGTCCCGAATGGTCACAGAGCTTATGCTGCAGAATTGTTGGCCGTAATTGAGCACAATTGTACATGTGGGGGTGGTTCACACACCGGTGGGTTCGTGCCCCTGTGGCAGGTGGGGGAGGACCATGTGAACACTGAGATACCCTTCTCGGGGACTCCAGAGCTGGAATAGTGCTGAGGGGAGGGCACAAGGCTCCCCCCCAAATCATAATGGGTATACAGCCACCAGAGGGTCCTGGCAGATGAGGGGGGTGGGATCAGGGGGGCAGCTTGGGCCAGTAACAAAGGGGCTGCCTCCTGGTATCACCCCCAAGGGCATGGTGGGGAGAGGACAGGGCCTCACCACCATGTGCCACATTTGGGGGCAGGAGTCAGGGTCCACCTGGACCACTTGTTAGGTTAAGAATGTTGAAATGCAATGATTTTGTTAGAATTGGTTTTTGTCAGTGCAAACCTGCATTTCATGTGGCTTTGTGTGTAAATGGGCACTGTGTTCAAGTTTTTCTTTAGAAGGCGCTCTCCCACTTACCGTAGCAGTGTTCCAGTGTGAGCAGTCCCAGGGGAATTGGTAGGCTCTGCCAACAGGGGGGAGCAAGCGTGTGGCTGAGGTGTTTTCACCTCGATTCCTGGCAGAAAGCCCTCACAGTTACAAGTTGGTTGGCAGAGTGGGCTTTGATAAAGGGTGCCCCGGTGTGGCGGAGAGAAGAGAAGCTCCTAGGGGAACCGGAGAGAGAGGAGATGCTCCCGGGGGACCCAGAGAGAGAGGAGATGCTCCCGGGGAACCAGAGAGAGCAGAGAAGCTCCCAGGGAACCAGAGAGGGCAGCGAGGCTCTGTGTGCTGACGGGATATCCCCTGAGGCCGTCCTTGTTTCGGACTACCTAAACCTGGTTTGAGAGTGTGTGTCCACCCGGATCATGAGAGTAAGGTCAGCCAGTATATTCCTCGCTGCCGGCGCTGCTCTATTAAGACAGGGCCGGGGCGCTCTCACGCTAATCCGCGGTGATGACTTTGAGGTAGGAGGGAGAAAGTGAGGGGGAGAATCATATATTTACAAACTGTGTGGCAGAATACTCTTCGCCTGCTTCGCACAGACTTTCTTGATAAAGTGTGCAATTCCTGTCACAATGAGGGGAGAAACGTATATTTACAATCGGTGTGGTAGAATACTATTCGCCTGCGTCGCACAGGTGTCCTTGGTAAAGTGTGCATTTCCTGTCAAAGTGAGGGGGAGAAACGTATATTTACAAACGGTGTGGCAGAATAATATTCACCTGTGTCGCACAGATGTACTTGCCAAAGTGTGCAATTCCTGCCAAAGTGAGGGGGAGAAACGTATTCAAACTGTGTGGCTGAATACTCTTCGGCTGTGTCGCACAGGCGTACTTAGTAAAGTGTGCAATTACTGTCAATGTGAGGGAGAAATTATACTCAGTCCCTCTGCAAGGGGCCCCAGCAGGCGTAGTTCAGGGTGAGGAAGAGACCTATGAGATATGTTAATCAGATAAATAAAAAGGATTACAAAATAGAATAGGAATATATCAAACAAGGGAAACCCACAAGCAAGGGAAAGTGAGGGGATTGGTCACAGACCCATTCCCAAAATCCCCCACTGTGTTTCCTCAGATGCTGACACGCGCCTGGCAGTTCTGGTGGTCTAACCACTATGGTGTAGTGTTTACTTTCCCCTTTCAAGGGAAAAGTTGGGGTGCAAATGTTCACCGAGGACGAGGGTAGATCACAGCAAACTAAGTGTTTGCAACCAGAGTGGCCAGGACTCTGCCATAACCTGTATTAAGAATATGTCATTTATTTACCAGAGGTGAATTAACTTGCTCCCAGTTAACCCAATCTATGTGATTCACTTATGTATGTACCAAATGTGAACTGACTGGTTTACCAGTGATCCAACTGCTAATATGTAATTGTTTATTTTCCAGAAGTGAATTAACTTGGTCCCAGGTGACACAATCTATGAGATTCACTTATTTATGTACCAAATGTGAACTGACTGGTTTACTAGTGATCCAATTGCTAATATTTAATTATTTACTTACCCCAGGTGAATTAACTTGCTCCCAGGTGACCCAATCTATGAGATTCACTTATTTATGTACCAAATGTGAACTGACTTTCCCATGTATGACCAATGATGCTATGTAATGATTTGATAACGGGGGGTTAACTGCACAAATTTCTGTTTAATAAAAAAAAGGCTTCAAGCTGGTCAACTGAGAATAGTCTGTGAATGTTTATTTAACCATGGTGCACACTAATCAGAGTTAGCCAAGAGGGCTAACCGGTTCACAGAAGAGGGCCTTTACTCCCACAGAGCATACTGTCTATCCTGAGGGCAGACAAGCTCATTCATTACGAGTTTGGAGGTAGCCATGTCGTTTTTAGCGAGACCACTACTCACACTAAAGAGACCATTGTCATTGCAAATGCCGTGGCTGAAACAGTTAAAGTAACCATGGAGCGACAATGCCCGTCACCCTTACTTAGTGAACATGGGGCCAGACCCGCCTAAGAGCCTTTTCAGGAGAAAAACCAGTGCCTAAAGGAGAAGAGGATTACAAATTGTGGGCAGATCTCACTCAGCTCATGCCACACGACTGGAAAGTATCTGACCAAGAAAAGAGGAGACGAGTAATAGAGGCATTGCCAGGACCTGCACTACAGACAGTACAGTCCCATCGAACACTGAGTCTGGATCCGACTTCCCTGCAAGTGATTACCGGACTGGAAGGAGCGTTTGGCGCTACTGAACCAGGGAAGGACTTAATAATAAGGTTTCATGCTACCTCTCTCAAACCGGGGGAGAAATTGTCTGACTACCTGGTGAGGATTGAACAAATTCTACGGCTGGCGCACAATAGAAGAGGAGTAGAGACTTCCCAAATTAACAGGTGCCCTTTGAAACAGAAACTCAGAGGGGCCAAAGAAGCCACCATACCCATTGTGCAACTTAGATTACATGAAAAACTGGACACACCTCCATCTGATGAAGAACTACCTAGGTCAATAAGGGCACTGGAAGAAAAAGTGGGGCTATCAATATCCAGAGCCACCCTGTCCAAAGCAAGAGCCCAACATCCGACCATGCCACTTCCCACCAGAAACAGATTGAGGAGCTGCAACAACTGGTAAAGAAAATACAGGGCTAGCTGCTAAGCAGGGACAGTCCGAATGCCAATCAGCAGCGAGGCAGAGAAGTGTTATCTCCCTCTCGTGACCGAGAATATCAGATGTTTTGACAAGCTCAGGAGTCTCGAGATTATGTTACCCAATCATCTGCACCCTTACCACCAAGGAGATTTTGTCATCGATGTGGGGATCACAGACATTCAACCCGTCTGTGTGATCATGACCATGACTATGCCTGAGTAGCTGCTCGATTTGATGCCCTTAAACCCGCTCCAGCCCGAGCAGTATCTGGAATCGCCCAGTAGGCTGTAGCGGAGGAGCAGCTAGAACCTAGACCTCGGGAATAAGCCCCGCTACAAGAAATGCTTGCATCTCCACAAGGACACTAAGCTCTGAAGTGCCAACTACCAAGTATCCAACAAGGCTCAGAAGGGTCCCACAGCTGACCACAACCAGTTAGTCCGGGAGCTCTGCAACGCCAAGCAGACACTACAGCAACCTGCAACCAACTACGAACTGAAGCCAGTTTTCATTGAGGCATTCCCCCTGGAATCAGAGGGCCCACCATGACCATCCTTGTTGACCTGAAAGGAAGAAGGACTACCGCATTGCTGATGCAAAGAAAGTAGTACTGCTACTGAAAAAGGTTCATCTTGATTATTTGTCATTGAATAAAGCTTGACCAATTTGTAAAATCAAGGAACCTTAGCTGATTTTACTAATAGACTATATCTTGGAAAGATTAACCCAAAGAAAATGTCCAGAAGGAAAACCCACATACACACGAGGGGCTGTGAAAATAAACGACTTTTATTGAAAACACACACTTACAAATATGTACAAAACATTTTTTCATTGATTACAAACAAAGACAAATCATAATGTTTTCGAAAAAAAACAATAATACAACTTAAACATAGTATTGTAGAGAGAAATTCTAAAATTGAACATATAACAAGAAAAAACAAAAAAGTGTTTAGAATGTGCAAGTAATATAGCACATATCTATGTTAATCAACAACTTGTATTCTTTAGGAATATTTGTGTGGAAAAGAATTCCTTGGTTGTTACAGTAATCTTAGAACTGTCTCATTGGGTGGGTTCTATCTGATTCCCAATGTTTGGATGTCTGTTCTGGTAAATTCTATTGGGACAAGGTGATCCCAACTAGTTATCCCAACATCGCAGGGGGTATATTGGTGGGGGTTCCACATCAAAGTGTAACAATCAACATGCAGTATTGTCTCACTGAACCACGATATGTTGGTTCATGAGTCCCCCTTGCTTGAAAAATGACGTTTCGGCGGCCATGGCGTCCATCTTGTAACCAAATTAGAGGGACGTGGAAGCCACCTTCTTCAGGGAGATTTAGTGACCCCACAGAACCCTTGTGGACACACTCTTGATCGTGCAGGCTCTTCGGACTGGGCATAGCAGGATGCAGGACTGTTTGCTGTGCTTGAAGGGAGGGGGGAAGAAACAATGTCGACCACCCTGGTCTGAAGTGTGCTGATTACGCTCCAGAAGTTAATGGTGAAACTCTGGGTACGGAGGTTTGTTTGGAAATCCGTACGTTCCTCTGTGTTGAAGAACCAAAAGTGGGGGGGCTCAATTGGTATATTGCCGTGAGTCCTTCGTCATGCGTTTCTGAGTTTAATCTTCGCCGTGTGCAGAATCTAATCTGTATTGTCTCCCTGCTGCCGAAAGTTGTCTGCCTGCTACCGCATTGCTGGACAATGGTTCCCAAGTCACCATTGTCTATGAGCCCTACTATCACCAAGATATGGCCTATCTACCCTTGGAGCCCTTGGAGGGGTTACACCTGATGGGAGTAGGAGATGAGGCCTGCTGATATCTGGGGTATACCTGTGTGAGGATCCATTTAAGTCAGGAAGTAGCCGGAGTGAACACCACCTTGACTACCTTGTCCCTAGTTTGCACTACAAGGAACCCAAATCCAGAAGTACCCCTAGTGATGGGCACCAACTCTGCTCTGTTTGGTAACCTAGCCAAGATGTGTATGGAAATGGCTGGTCCACAGTTTGCACAATCTCTGAAGATGCACCCAGCCTGACAATAGGAATACCTCAGGAAAAGCCTGGCAAAGACTGATCAAACTGACAAGCCAGTGGGAGATGTGACCGCTCCCAACCACAGCCAAGCAGACATATTGCTTGGTCGGACGCCGATGGTGCCCGGCCATGTACGCCTCCAAGGACACACTCGTTCCATGAGATGGTTATGGAGACCCCTGAGGGTGAAAAACTGCCAGGAGGTCTAATGGTCCAACGCACCCTGATCAGTGACATTGGCCAGCGGATGAAGCATATTAGAGTACCCATCACTAATATCACAGACAAAACTGTCCACCTACCCGGGGACTGAGAATTGCGCCGTTTCACCGTGCTGATTCCGTGGCCCAGGCAGCTGGCACCCGAAGCATTTATCATCCCTTGGATGTGAGAAAGATGAATTTGGGGAATAGCCATTGTCTCGGAACGTGAAAAGGATCATCTACGAAACCAGCTATCCCTTTTCAATTAGTGACTGGGGTTTCAGTGAAGCAAAGGATGTTAAGCATCACATCCATCTGAATGACGTCACCCCCTTTCGAGAGAGGTCAAGAAGGCTGGAATCCGCGGATGTGTAAGATGTTCTGCGTCATCTGGAAGAATTATTGCAGGCAGATATAATCCAGAAGTCAATAAGCCCTTGTGCTTCACCCATCATAGTGACACGAAAGAAGAACAATGATGTGCGGTTGTGCATTGACTACCGACAGATAAATAACAGAGCAGTGCCGAACCAGTACCCCACCCCCCGAGTGGAAGAGGCTCTTGACTGTCTGCATGGAAGCAAGTGATTCTCCATGTTAGACCTACGGAGTGGGTACTATCAGATCCCCATGTTACCGGAAGACAAGGAGAAGATGACTTTCATCTGCCCCTTAGGGTTTTAACAATTTACCCAAATCTCCCAAGGGGTATCGGGAACACCGGCTACGTTCCAACGTCTGATGGAGAAAACAGTGGGGGACATGAACTTACTTGAGGTACTAGTTTATTTGGATGATATAATAGTCTTTGGCAGGACATGAGTAGAACACCATCAGAGATTGTGGAAACTTTTGGATCGTCTCCAGCAGCAGGGACTAAAAGTATCTTTAGAAAAATGCCAGTTTTGCCGGACTAGTGTAATGTATATAGGCCATGTGGTGTAAGCTGAAGGAGTGCAGGTTGATCCCGCCAAGATCGAAGCCATGGAGTCCTGGCCCCGTTCACGAAATCTGGGAGAAATTAGAAGTTTCCTGGGTTTCTGCAATTATTACTGCAGGTTTGTGCCCGGATTGGCAGCGATTACCAGACAACTCACAGACTTGACCAAGGGCTATCCTGCGCCACGGAAGGGGGCCAACAGAAATGAAACTCAGTCCAGGGCCCGATACCATCCCAAATAGGATTTGGTCTGCGATGGAGTGCGGAGTGCGAACACGCCTTTACTCATCTACTCATTGCTGAAGCGCCTGTATTGGCGTATGCTGTCCCCCAACTGCCGTACATTCTACATCTGGATGCCAGTTCTAACTGACTAGGCGCTGTACTCTACCAATTACAGCAGGGAACTATCAGACCTGTGGTATTCGCCAGCCGTCGACTAAGCCCCTTGGAAATCAACTACCCCACCCACAAACATGTATTTCTTGGCACTGAAGTGGGCAGTGACTGAAAAACTGCATGACTACCTGTACGGAGCAACAATCACTGTGAGGACACACAACAACCCACTCACATACATCCTCAGGTCCACTAAATGGGATGCTACTGGCCATAGATGGTTAGCTGTGTTGTTCATGTATAACTTCCAGTTGGAGTATCGCCCTGGAGTCAATAACAAATGCTGACGCACTGTCCCGCAGACGCCACTCCGAGTTCACAGTTCAGAATCCATCCCTATTAAAATGGCTTCTGCAGCCACTATGAAAGCCTTAGTGAGGAAAGGAACAAGTCCGCCATGGGGACTCCTGCGCTTCATCGACTGCCTAAGGGGAACTGCCCTAGGGGTCCCCGCAAGGTATCGTGATGCAACCAGTCTAATGGCTCCTGAACTACCGCACATAAACCAGGCAGACCTGAGACAAAAACAATTACAAGATTCAGAACTACGTGAAGTGCTGCAGAGCGAAGAGAATGGCGCGACAGGGCCACCAGACCACAGGAATATGCCCAATTACCAGATATATTGGAAAGAGTGGAGATCACTAGTGATGAAGGGAGGAGTGCTGTACAAGGAGAGTTAAATCCAAGGGCGTCAGATACACCGGCTGGTACTACCATGGCCATTACGTCGACTGGCATTGCACGCCCTCCATGACCAACATGGGCACCTGAGGAGTGAGAGAACCTTAGAGTTGGTTCAAAGCTGATTTTACAAGCCGCGTCTGAGGCCAGAAGTAGACGAATAATGCCACACTTGTGCCTGATGCATCCCCCGAAAAACTCTCAGCCATCCTGCCACAACACTCTGGACCCATGGACTTAGTTTGTGTGGACTTCCTGAGTCTTGAAATAGTCAATAGCGGGATCCAGAACATCTTGGTAGTAGCCAACCATATTACTCGATATGCCCAAACATATCCCACCAGAGATCAGAAAGCGACCACCATAGCAAAAGTTCTCTGAGACAAATTCTTTGTGCATTTCAAATCTAAACTCATTAAAGAACTCATGCAGATGATTGTGGTCAAGAAAACCAGGACATCCCCCTATAACCTTCAAGGGGATGCTCAAGCAGAACACTTCAACCGCACCGTGCTGGGTATGCTGGGGACACTTAGTGCCAAAAAGAAACTCAAGTAGAGCCATCATGCGTCTATTCTGGTGCACGCCTACAACTATACAAGGAATTTGTAAGCGATATTCAATCAACACTACAGCCAAGTCAATGCCTAGTCTGGGATGCTGAGGAAAACCCTTATTAATGTACTGTTATGTCTAGTTAAGTACTCTGGATGACCACCCTTGTATAACACCCCCCTCTTAGAATCCTCCTGACCCCACTGAGCCAAGAAGTAGGTTTGTTTTGCAAATTAAAAGGTTTATTTGAGGATTTAAACAATATATATATATATATCACACTTTATAATAAATTAATATCTGATAGTACACTTAGACATATGATGTTGATCAACAATGGGTAATCTGGCACTAGCACACTTCTTTACAATCAATGAGGAGTTAGTATAGGATGGATAAAGTAGAAAAAATACTTTTATGGTTTCAAATGGATGCAATGTTCAATGAAAATGCAGTACAGAAACTAACTGATATGGTTTCACAAGATATCATATGTTCACTTTTCCCCTGGTGGCAATTCACCCCCCGCCCCTTATATGCAATGCAAGGAGATGGAAGTAACACACACAGTTCTCAGGAATTCAATCAAATACAATACGCAATTCAATTCCCACCCCAGCAATCTTAGAGAAAACAGGTATGAGTTTTAAAGCACAGGCCCAAGTGCTTTGAATGTGGTGGCAGTGAAGTGAGAAATATGCTGAAAATGCTTTTAATTCCCTTTAGGAGGTTCAGGGTGAGTGAGAGATACTTGGGATGAGCTCAGGCTCACTTTAGCAATGATTCAGGGATGGTTATTAAGAGACAAACAAATTTTTAGCACAGGAAAGCAAAAAGCTGCTATCTTTTTACAGGTAAAGAAATCAGGCCAAATCGCAAATCGCGGCAAAATTCGCGAGTGCGTGAATCGCGATTATGGCAAAAGTATAAGGAGTAGCAAGTCGGTTTTAGGTCTGTTGGAAAGCCTAGTCCAAACGGTTCCAGAGATACGGACGATTAAATAAAGTTAGTTTTTCGGATTTAAAGTAAACTCAAAATGACAGGTGACAGCTTGCAGCTGCAGAATTGACAGGTGACAGTTGTGCAGCTTTAAAAATGACAGATGACACGATGTCTAGGAGGCAGTTCTACTTAGGTTAAAATAGTTTGGATTAGATTATTTTAACTAAGAGATTGGTTCTGCACAGTTCTGCTAGGTACTCACAATATAAATTTGAACTAGGCCTCGTCACGGATCTGGTCAACACGTCCGGCTGCGATTCTGTCTGCTCGGCGGGTCAATCAGGCACCGGTTCTGCTCACAGCGATCTGGGTCAGCTCTGCTCTGCTGGTCTAGCCTCTCTGGATTCAGCGGCCTCTGGTTCTGGATACTGCTCTGCTTTCCGGTCCGGATCAAGTGGATTCTGGATGTAACACTGCTTTCTGGGTACTGGCAAGAGTTCTAGGCAAAAGAATTCAGACAGCTCGCCCGGCTGTGGAATAGTTTGCAAATGATTTTGAGGCCTGCTGACAAATACTTTTGCTTGCAGTGGGCCTTCTTGGTTCAAGGTTCTGTAGTCTCTGTTTAGCTTGGAAGTCTAAGTGTTGGACCTCTGGATGTGAAGTCGTCGGTCAACATGCTCCGCAGCAAATGGAATTGAATGTCTCTACCTGTCCAGCAGTCTCTTTTTATGTGCTTTGAAAATGGGTGTGTGCCTGGGCCTAGCTAAGCCTGCCCCTCTCTACTTGCCATTGGCCCAATTCTCCCCTCTCCCATGATTGGGGGAAGGAAATGGATTGTCATCATGATGAGGTCTGTTTATGGGTTAGAGGATCCTCCCCTGGTCAGTTTGCCCACAAATCTATATTTGATTCAAATACATCTTTCCCAGATATACAATTTGTTGAAATTACATGTGCACATTATATATTCCTTATGGTCCTTGCTTGTCCGCCTCTGATCTTCCTGGGGGCTTGCATTCAAAAATGACAACAATTTGCGCTTTTTAACTGGTTTTGCAATATCGGACATTTACCCAAAATTACACACATGTGCGCAAGGAGTATGGACATTAATTGATGAAGTGTCAGATTTTTAACATGCAGACATTTGGAGTGAGACCCTATTTTCCGCTAACAACCCCCCAGAATACACCACAGGGTCCTAACGCCTCTCAAAATGTTCACAGAAAAATCACAAAAATAATGATATTACTTATATAATTCTGACAAGTCCGCACTATGAGTTATCTATCTTTTTAAAATTATGCCCTGGTCAAAAAGGGGTTTGGCTTCCCACATCACAGGGTGGAATAACTGGTTTATCCACTTCCCCCAAGCTCAGCTGCTAGCAGAGGCACTACCCCTCCCAGTTTCCCCTAAGAGGAAGCCACTTTACGACGCCCCCAATATAACATTTGCCTGAGTCAAGGGAGTTGCATTGTTCTGTTCCTTCCAGTTCCCAGGTGCTCCACCCCTAATCTAATCAGAGAGGTGACAACTCCTTTTGGCAAGGGGCAGCAGGATGCAGCTAGGCCTGGGAAGAGTGGCTGAACAGGTTTCTCCTGTCGGGGGTAGTTGTCAGGCAGAATCCAGTTTCACTAAGCCAGGTTTCAGCTAAATGTCACTTTTTGTTCCCAGTTTTCTACATTCAAATCAAACTGACAATTTTTACCTATACATTAAATAATTACTTCCTTCAAGTCATTTCAGAATATGGTCTTACATTCTTCCACCTCTTAGCAAGTCTTTCCTTGGTCTGGTTTTGTTTCATTTGTGCAGTTTTACACAAAAGTCTGGTGGTTTTAAAACGCCGGCTTTCTGATAGTGGTGAGTACTGGTAATGCAACCATTTTTGGGATTAAGAAAATGAATTCCCCACAGTTCTGAGTTGCTTTTTTGGCAATCAGCATTGCCATTCCCAATGGTTTCAGGCTACTGTGTGTGTAGCCCAATGGTGGTTTTAGGCAGTGCCCTCCTGTGCTCACAACATAGGCAAAAATGGGTGGCAGCCTATTCTTCATGTTTTCCCTGTGCACTCTCTGGGGAGTTCTGGCCATCATGATGTTTTCCATGCCAGTACTGCACAGTTGTATTGTAGGGCTTGGATGCATGGGTAAAAACATCCCACAAGCCCCCCCTCTTGCGATGGCCATTCTGTCCTTTCTCAGATGGAACTCGCAAGATCTGGGATGTTCGCCTCCTCTTCTTCCAATTCCATGGATGGCACAGTTCAGCATCTTTTCCTCCCTCCAGTCGATCAATCAGTTCTCCTTGCTGATCCTGATGGGCCCCTCGGGTCTCTGCTCCCGGTCCCCGGTCGTCCTCCTTGGTCAGTCTCCATGGTTTCATCTCTCCTAGGATGATAAAGCAAATCGGCAATACACATTCCTAGACATTTTTCCACCACTATTAATGGTGTGGCGAACATTTACATTTTATACATCCAAATGTATTTTGCAGTCTGATTTTAAAAACAATATATAACAGGGCACATTTGCATCACGTTACTATATTTTTGATATGTGGAATATTTTAGAGTTTGAACTGACTTACTCTGGAGCGGCCCCCTCTGGTATTGCAGAGGGCTCCTCCAGTTGTTGCAGAGTGTGCCTGGGATGGCAACACTTTAGCTGATTTACATGGACCCACTTGTCTTCCCCCTCTTCCAAACCGCCTTTGGGGATGCAGATCTTGTAGGCCACAGGGGAGATTTTGTCTATAATTTCAAACGGTCCCTTCCATGTAGGCAAGAATTTTCACTGTTTGGCCTGGTTCCTTTGGAAATTGTATAGATAGAGCCGGTCCCCCACAGTATATTCCTTCCTGGTGGTCCTCAGGTCGTAGTGGGTTTTCATGCTATCATCTGATCTTTCTAGATTCTGCTGAGCATAGGCAAAAGCATGTTGAAGGTGTTTCCTTAAATTCTCCACATACTCATGAGTTGTGGAGGCATTTATCAGTGTCTGCTCTTGGGTCCTGTAGAGCAAATGCTGGGGAAGCACCATCTTGCGCCCCATCATCAACTCAAATAGTGACATTTTAGTTGCAGATGAAGGGGTAGATCTGATGGCCATTAGGACCAGAGGTAATCGGATATCCCAACTTGGCCCAGAATCTGCCACA
Source organism: Ambystoma mexicanum (assembly GCF_040938575.1). Lineage (NCBI taxonomy): Eukaryota > Metazoa > Chordata > Amphibia > Caudata > Ambystomatidae > Ambystoma > Ambystoma mexicanum. Next base: position 538,057,362 of record NC_090930.1, read on the forward strand.
AACTTTTTTAATATGCTCACAATGGTTCGGTTGTATCTCTCTACTGCTCCAGAAGAAGCTGGCCTGTAAGCAATGTGTAGCTTCCTTTTAACCCCCAGTATCTCCCACATCTTTGTCATTACTTCACTGGTGAAGTGGCTACCCCTGTCTGACTCAATCCTTTGAGGTAGACCAAAACGGGAAAAGATGTGGTTAATCATCAGGGCAGCTGCTGTTTCTGCCTTGCAGTTTGGGGCTGGGAGACATTCCACCCACTTGGTAAACAAGCATGTAACGGTCAACATGTACTTGTTTCCTCTAGACGAGCGAATTACAGGGCCTACAAAGTCGATTTGCAAATCTGACCATGGCAGTGTCATCCCCCTCTTTTGGAGAGGCGCACAGTGTGTGAGGGATGATGGCTGAAATTGTGCACACACAAGACACCCCTTCAAGTATTGGTCGAGGTCCTGCCCCATGTGTGGCCAGTATGCAACCTCTCTTAAGATTTCCAATGTTGTGCGAAACCCCCTATGACCGGCGGTGGCCGCATCATGGGCGTGACTTAACATCAGGCTTCGGAATGAGGTAGGGACCACCCACTGATCATGGCCAGCTTTGGATTTCCTTACCAGCAAACCGTCTTGGATTTGGAACATTTTTGGACATTTCATCAACACTCTTAGGTCCTCTTTCCCAATGTAATCTGTGTCCGTCAGGGGAACGTTCTCAGGGTCCTCAAGGTGTTGGTAAAACTTACCAATAATTGGATCCCCCTTCTGAGCTGTAATCAAATCAGCATCAGGGGTCTCCTTGCTCCATTGGGCAGTTAGAAAGATCATTGTGAGCATTTGTCTGGGACCTAGTGATCGCAGTGACCTGGATTTCCCCCAACAGGAACTCTATTTCTATTAGATCCCCTTGGATGGCCCCGGTTTTGGCCAGCTGATCAGCTAAGTCATTTCCAGTTTTGTCTGGTCCCTCTACTTTGGAATGACCCTTGATCTTTTTCCAGTAGATGGTCATCCCATTCGATGTGACCAGATCATCAATATTTTGGATTAACTTCCCATGTTTCAGGGGTTTGTTATTAGCGCATAACATGCCTCTGGTTTTCCAGTTGACCAGGTGCTCCACGAACCCGTTCCGTACATAATCCGAATATGTGATTATGACCAGTTTGTGCAGTTGATGCTGGACAGCAGTGAGGATGGCCTGATGCACAGCCATCAATTCTGCCACCTGACTACTTCGGGGACCAATTTTGTATCCAGCGGAGGGTTCTGGGAACTCCTTCACCCATGCATTCCCTACGCCAGCCACCAGTTCTTTCTCCCCGTTGTTGTCAAAATGGTAAGAGCATCCATCCACATAGACAGTGGGCATTCCCTCACACTTGTCTTCTTCAAAGACTTTGTGTGGGGAATTAAGGTATGCCTCCATGTTGTCCTTGATTTTTAGACTTTCGTCCTCGAGACAGTTTTCTCTGGCACAATCATGCAAGTCAGCCAGACCTTGCGCGAGGGGACTCTTCTTGTTTTGGCCATATCTGACCTCCACAGGAAAGCCTTGCATTGACAGAATCCAGGAAGTCATTCGGTAATTACTCACATTTCCGGCCCGGATTCTGTCACTTTGGAGATATTGCAGAGGCTGGTGTGGAGTCTCCACTATGATGTGTTCCCCCTGGATAAACGGGCGGTAATTCTTTAATGCCCACACCGTTGCCAGGAGTGCCTTCTCACAATCATTGAATTTTTCCTCCACAGAGGATAAAGTTTTGCTATCATAGGAGATTACTTTTTTGACCTTGTCATGCTTTTGGTATAATACTGCCGTCAAGCACGTATTAGAGAACCCCGTCTCCAGGAAGAACTCCTTGTTTCTGACAGGGTAAGCTAGGCAAGGCGCTTGTGAGAGGCTTCTTTTGAGTTGTCTTACTGCCTCAGATTGTTCTGGACCCCATTCCCACTTGACCCCCCCTTCAAGAGATGAATCAGGGGTCTAGTGATCTCTGCGTAGCCTTCAATGAACTTTCTGCTGTAATTAGTCAGTCCAAGGAGGCTCCTTAGTTCCCGCAGAGTTGTGGGGTCTTTCAGTTTCTGAAGTGCTTCCACTTTCTTTTCCTGGGGACAGAGACCCTGAGGAGTAATCTCATGCCCCAAGAAATTAACACGGGTTCTACACCACTGTGCTTTCTGGAAGAAAAGTTTTGCTCCGGCGGCCCTCAACTGCGTCAGAACATAACGGATCTCCGCTATGTGTTCTTCCACAGATGAACTTTTGATGAGGACATCATCTACATAAGCCAGATTACCCCTCGCACCCAGGTCGGGCATGGCCTTATGTAGGAAAATGTTGAATTCATTGCCGGAGTTGAGGTATCCGAAGGTAGTCCGGGTCCATGTGTGCTGCTGGCCCCCAAAGGTAAAAGCCAGTTTGTATTGGTCCTCCCTACTGACAGGCACGGTCCAGTACCCATTGGTCAGGTCTATTGCTGTGAATACCTGTGACTCCTGAATCTGGGCCAGCCCTTGGTCAATGTAGGGCAGAGGCCATAGGGAAGTATGGACCCGTTTGTTGAGCTCCCTAAGGTTGGCGCAGAGTCTCCACTGGCCGTTTGGATTCAATATTCCCAGCACCGGATTATTGAAAGTGCTGTGGACTGGACGGATTATTCCCCGGGACTCAAGGTTCTTAATTATTTCAGTAAGGGACTCCATGGATGCGAGAGGCAAGCGATATTGCTTCACAAACACTGGAGTCATTCCAGGGTCCGTGGGAATTGTTGTGGTGTGGATGTCGGTGCGACCACGGTCATATGAGTCTACCGCAAAGAGATCTTGGAAATCCAAGAAAACTTGTTTCAACTTTTGCTTCTGTTCCAGAGTCACACAGGCATCAGCAAGGTTGACTCTCTCTTCCACCATCTGCCTGAAGCCTGGAAAGACTTCTGGTTTGGCTATCTCGGCGGCCTCCTCCAGCTGGGTGGAGACGTCCCTGGTCAGAGTGCTGATTTGGACTGGAGGCTTCAGGTGGGTAAGGCAGCCCTCATGGACCTGGAAATTCACCTCATCCCTCCTGAAGTCACAAGTCACATCTTCCTTACCATAAGGGCAAGAAGTGTACACCAGGAAGTTCCCCCTATGCCGGGTGAAAATCCTGTCTGGTGTTGTATTGTCCTCACTGTCACTGTCAAAACAGTCCTTGGGGATTGGTTCTAACAGTTCATTTCCTAAATCAATGGAGAAATGTCGGTAATCAACCGCCATTCCAATAATGGTGCCTGCGGCTAGAGTAATACTCTTTAAGTCGCTGTTATCCACCTCTATTGGAATGGTGTCATGTTCTATGTTGACTAATGGAGTTGGGTTTACCCCCAACCCTTGCTGTTGGAGAGAAGCATTTAGATGGATATAAGCATCAGGATTTTTCAATGTTTGTCCTCTTTTAACTTTCACTCCCAGGGAGAATTGTCGGGTCCTTTCTGGGATGGTGACTTCCTCTTTAATCTGAATTTCAACTGCATAAGGTAGCAATTGAGCTGACCTAAATGCTTTTTCTGGATCATCAAAGCCCATGGGATTATCCGCTAATCGGGACCAAGCTTTGAAGTTTATTAGGTCCAAACTAATGGCAAAGCGATTGAGAATGTCACTGCCTAAGTAAAAGGCGGCCGTGACGTCTCGCACGACCCAACAATTATGGACTATGCTCTTGTTGCCAATGGAGATTTTGAGCATACACCTGCTTGGCAGGAGATGTTTGGAATTGGGTGCTTCCAGGTCCATTTCCCATTTGTCTATCAGTTTGAATGTGGGAATGGCTGGATCTTTTGGGAGTTGGCGGAACATGGCTTCGCTGATGAAGCTCTTACCGTTGTTCACACACACTCGAGCGAGAACAGAGTCCTTCCCATCACTTAACTGAACAGGGATGAACAACTGCTCTCCAATTTGCTGAATATCATCCAGGATCTGAGCTGATTTCACATCTTTCTGGTCTATAGGAGTGGGAGTTTCTGATTGTGGATTAGTAAAGAATTTCAGGGTGTTTCCTTCCAGTGTGGAATACAACCTTAAACTGGAAGGAAGGTTGATTTTCAGAAATAGAGAGGACCCCCCATCACCAGTCTGTTGTCCTACTGCTATTACTGTCACGTCTGGAGTTTGGTTGTTCTGGAAGTGAAATTCTACTTGGTCAGATTTGTGTTCAACCATGTGGCAGGTGCCATTTAAACTAACATGGTTTACACTCTGTTTTAATTTTATTGGTCGACTAGTCTGGGTCCAGAGGACCTTGTTTACACAATCTATTAGGGGTGACAACCTTCTCAGGAGGTCATTCCCTAGTAAACAAGGGGTGCCCTCTGGAGTCACTACTATGACCGGGTGTTTCACCTTGTGTCGCCCAATTTTGATGTCCAAATCTGCAGTCCCCTTGACAGGAATTTCCTTCCCGTCAAAGTTCTGCAGTTGTCCAGGAAGAGAGGTGAGAGGAATGCGGTAATTCTCCCCCCTTCCTGCATTTAGTTCCTCAAAGGCCCTTTTGGACAGAAGGGTAGCTTGGGATCCAGTGTCCACCAGTGCCAAAATTGTACCCTGCCCCTGTACTTGTACCGGGGCATAGTATCTTCCCTCCTTCTCCTCAAGGGGGCACAGACAATGCACATTTTTGGACAACTGGTTGGCTAACTTTCTGGTTTTGGACATTGCTAGCGAACAGATTTGGGCAGAATTCTGTGGAGAGCCTTGGGAATCTGAAAGAAAAAGTTGGAAACTGGAGATCAGAGCCATTGTGGGTTCCCCTGGTTCCGGTTCTGGGCTGCCCCGCCCTTTTTGGAGGCAGTCATCAGGATGGGTTTGACCCTTGGGATTTTGGTATTGTCGGTTCTGGGATGAGATGATGGGCGGCGGTAGCTCAGTCTCCACATCTCCCCAGTCTGGATTGGAATCCCTTGGGCCCATTTTTCCTTGGGAGGAGTTCCCCCATCTCTGAAGGAGAAGATCCTTTTCCCAGGATCTTCTGAGGATCCCCCTCCCTCAAATTGGAACACCTGTACCTCCTCCACAAAGTGGGTCTGTTTGGGTCCTTTGTTTCTCCTACCTCCTCTCTGCTCCTTGGGTGGCAGACTTTCAGGGGTAGGAGATTTTGTTTCCGGTTCCTGGTTTTCCTGGGGCTGTTTACAAGTTGGGAAGGAAGCTTCCTCCAAGGCTTTACACCCCCCTTCCTCTTGTGCCTCCTCCCTGGGAACCGGTGGGTTATCGGGGTGCTGCCCCCGTCATTGTTCTGGAGCACCAGGTCCAGAGTTTGGGGCATTCTGCGGTGGCATGCTCATCTGAGGGTTCTGTTGAGCCCTTAGTATGTGACCCAGATCTCGTGCCATATTTTGGACCTGGCGCTCAAGTTGTGAAATCCGCTCAGGCTGATACGGGGCTCTATTTTCTCCCCTAGGCTGATCCCGGGAAGGGTAGCTATCCCTTCTCTGGTAGTACCCCTGGTAAGGAGGTTTTTGGTACCCCTCCACCCTTGGCCTCCCCTCTCCCGGATTAGGTTGTCTGGGCTCAGGGAATTGGGGAAAGAAGGATGGATGATTTTGGGGCTGGAAATTGGGTGGATACCTGGGGAAAAAGTTCTGCCCAGGATTTGGAGAATTTCTGCCCTCCTGTGGGAAGTTGGGAGGGAAGTTCCCTGGGTTAGGTGTTTGGCTGTATCCCCCCCCCCTTGGGCTGGAGGAGTCCACACATAACCCAGGATTGGTCGGTTTCCCTTGTAGCAGGGACTTACATAGTCAGGGGAGCGGGGGACCCCCTTTGTGGGACTACCTCCTTGGCTCCCTGTCTGTGACTGGCCCGAGGGCCTTCTGGGCTGTGAATTATTTGGTGCAGGCAGGTTTTTAGGCCCCCCCATCTCCAAATCTAAAACAGGGGCAAGCTTTACCTCTGCCAACTTGGCAGCAGCAGGGGTGCTGTTGGTTTTGGGGTTTTTCGGCGCATTATTTTTATTTTCGATGGGCTTCTGCACCTCATAGATCCAGGTAGCCTGTTCAATGACCCAGTCTAAAGATCTTTTCTCATGAAAATCTCTCACAAGCTGGGTCATTATGTATTTGGGTAAGGCATGGAAAAACGTATTGATAAATTCTCTGCTATCCGTGCGCACCCTTCTGGTGGTCTGCAAAAGCATGTTTTCATTCTTGCACAAACTCTTGTGGGGCCTGTTCCTCCCCACATTGCAAATTGTAGGCTGCCTTGCGAGCCTCTTGAGGATTTCTGTGAACAGAAAAATGTTTCAAGATGGCCGTCTTATAGGTGGACCATTTTAAATGATTTTGGTCCTCCAGCCCCGCAAAGAAACTGGAGTACTCTGGGGAGAATGTCCATTTGACGTACTGGATGCAGCTACTGCTGTCCTTCAAATGGAAAGTCTCCATCATTTGCTCATAGAGCTCCAAGTGTTCCCAAACGGAATACTTGGCGTTCTTATGATAAGGAGTGATGACACTCCTGATTGCCTTTATTTGTTTCAATGGATCCTTAAGCAAGGCCCTTTTTGCCTTATTGGCCTTTTTGGTTTGGGTAACCCTGCTCCATTCATCCTCTGACTCAGAAGCACTGCTCCCAGAGGTGCCCGTCTGATCTTCCAGGTTTTCCCGGATTCTGCGAGCCTGAGAATGGCTGGCAGAATGTGGGGACCTGGTCTCCTGTGTCCTATGACACTCAGAGGAGTCTTCAGATCACTCCTTGCTACCAGGATTTGCTGGGTATCCCCCCAACTGACCTAACTGGGCAGAGGTTTTCAGGATGCCCTTCATGGGCCTACTCTCCTGGGGTTCCCCACTAAATTGCACTGTGCTTGGGTGCCCATACCCAGATACCCGCCCATCCATTCCTGGGAGGTACTGGCCTATGAGCCCCATACTTCTAGCTGGATAGTAATCTGCCATCCCTGTGGCCCTGGGCTCATGTGCGTGAGGGGACATGGGGGTGGCAGAGTCCAGGGACTAGGAGAGATGAAGGCCTCTGGTACTAGGGCTCCTGAGGTTATGCTCAGGAGTTTATCTTTCCCAGCGAACCTCATCTCTATCCGCCCGTGCTTCCTGTTGCAATGCAAGAGCCTGCGCTTTCAGTTCCTCAGTTAAGGCCTTACTAGACTCTATCAGTCTCTCCTGCATTGCTACCTGTTGCTGGAGCCTATCATTGTGCTGACAGAGAGCCTCATGTTCTCTCTGTGCCTCCTGATTGGTCCTGGAGTACTGGGCCAGTCTCTGCTGCAGGAGGGTTACCTCCTGAGCTGTGTCCCTATTGGCCTGCTCCTTTCTTGCCAGAGCAACCTCCACCCTCCTGTTGTGCTCTAACAAGTTCTGGTGTTCTTTTTGGAGGTCACCCAGTCCCTGGAGGGCCAGGTGATTTTCTTCCATTTTCCTTTTTAAGTGGCAGACTTCCTGGCCTACGGTATCCCTTTCCTGACTAAGAGCCTGCATCTGTGCCACCAGGTCTTCCCTTTGCCTTTGGAAGGCACCAGCTTTCTGGCGCTCCTGATCAAACTCTGCCTGGGTATCCAGGTGCTTCAGAATCAATTTATTGCTTTCCTTTTTCCCTATCTAGGTGGCTTTGCATGGTGACATCCTGCTCAGCACATGCTCTATTGAAATCTAATTGTTGCTCCAGCTTTTTCTGGCTCTGCAGTAGGGAGTCCAAACCTTCTTGGTACTCCTTCTGCAAGGCCAGAAATCTGGTATCCTGTCAGCCTTTTCCTGTTGCAGCATATCCATATCCTCCTTTATTTTAGTGATGTACTGTCTGCTATCATTTTCTGACTCCTGGCTCATCTGCAGCCTCTGCTCAGAAGAGACCAGGTCAAATTGGGCCTTTTCTAACACCATCTGTTGCCTATTTGCTAGATCTTGGCCTTCAGCACATTTGTCCTGTATGGCTCCCATATATAGATACAAATATGCCGCTATCTTGGCAATCTTATTGTGTTCCTCTTTTGCCTTAGGGGCCATATATAGTTCACTCAGGGCCACATGTAGGGGACCCTGATCTCTCCAGATATCTGACCCTGTTTCAGTGACCTGTTGCGCGATTGCCTGCAACCAGACCGCCTGGTCCTGATGAGTCCACTCACCTCTCACAAATAGCTTATGTAAGAGGTGCTCCCTCACTATTTTCATGTCTACAACGGTCGTCATTCTGGAATTTGAGTTCCTTCCTGACTTACAGAAGTTTGTATTTTATTTTGCAAAATAGACCGTTTCCTTAGAGCGTTCCTTTGAGGAGTGCCTTACAGCGTAACACAGCGTGGTGATCCGACCGGATGTATGTCTCCCGTCAGTTAGCACACTGTATTAATCTGCACAAGTGATAGATCTAACCCAGAATACCCCGGCTCCGAGCCCCCACTTTTGTAAGCGATATTCAATCAACACTACAGCCAAGTCAATGCCTAGTCTGGGATGCTGAGGAAAACCCTTATTAATGTACTGTTATGTCTAGTTAAGTACTCTGGATGACCACCCTTGTATAACACCCCCCTCTTAGAATCCTCCTGACCCCACTGAGCCAAGAAGTAGGTTTGTTTTGCAAATTAAAAGGTTTATTTGAGGATTTAAACAATATATATATATATATATCTCACACTTTATAATAAATTAATATCTGATAGTACACTTAGACATATGATGTTGATCAACAATGGGTAATCTGGCACTAGCACACTTCTTTACAATCAATGAGGAGTTAGTATAGGATGGATAAAGTAGAAAAAATACTTTTATGGTTTCAAATGGATGCAATGTTCAATGAAAATGCAGTACAGAAACTAACTGATATGGTTTCACAAGATATCATATGTTCACTTTTCCCCTGGTGGCAATTCACCCCCCCCCCTTATATGCAATGCAAGGAGATGGAAGTAACACACACAGTTCTCAGGAACGCAATCAAATACAATACGAAATTCAATTCCCACCCCAGCAAGCTTAGAGAAAACAGGTATGAGTTTTAAAACACAGGCCCAAGTGCTTTGAATGTGGTGGCAGTGAAGTGAGAAATATGCTGAAAATGCTTTTATTTCCCTTTAGAAGGTTCAGGGTGAGTGAGAGATACTTGGGATGAGCTCAGGCTCACTTTAGCAATGATTCAGGGATGGTTATTAAGAGACAAACGAATTTTTAGCACAGGAAAGCAAAAAGCTGCTATCTTTTTACAGGTAAAGAAATCAGGCCAAATCACAAATCGCGTTAAAATTCGCGAGTGCGTGAATCGCGATTATGGCAAAAGTATAAGGAGTAGCAAGTCGGTTTTAGGTCCGTTGGAAAGACTAGAATTTCGTTCCTAGCCCAAACGATTCCAGAGATACGGACGATTAAATAAAGGTAGTTTTTCGGATTTAAAGTAAACTCAAAATGACAGGTGACAGCTTGCAGCTGCAGAATTGACAGGTGACAGTTGTGCAGCTTTAAAAATGACAGATGACACGATTTCTAGGAGGCAGTTCTACTTAGGTTAAAATAGTTTGGATTAGATTATTTTAACTAAGAAATTGGTTCTGCACAGTTCTGCTATGTACTCACAATATAAATTTGAACTAGGCCTCGTCACGGATCTGGTCAACACGTCCGGCTGTGATTCTGTCTGCTCGGCGGGTCAATCAGGCACCGGTTCTGCTCACAGCGATCTGGGTCAGCTCTGCTCTGCTGGTCTAGCCTCTCTGGATTCAGCGGCCTCTGGTTCTGGATACTGCTCTGCTTTCCGGTCCGGATCAAGTGGATTCTGGATGTAACACTGCTTTCTGGGTACCGGCAAGAGTTCTAGGCAAAAGAATTCAGACAGCTTGCCCGGCTGTGGAATAGTTTGCAAATGATTTTGAGGAATGCTGACACATACTTTTGCTTGCAGTGGGCCTTCTTGGTTCAAGGTTCTGTAGTCTCTGTTTAGCTTGGAAGTCTAAGTGTTGGATCTCTGGATGTGAAGTCGTCGGTCAGCATGCTCCGCAGCAAATGGAATTGAATGTCCCAGCAGTCTCTTTTTATGTGTTTTGAAAATGGGTGTGTGCCTGGGCCTAGCTAAGCCTGCCCCTCTCTACTTGTCATTGGCCCAATTCTCCCCTCTCCCATGATTGGGGGAAGGAAATGGATTGTCATCATGATGAGGTCTGTTTATGGGTCAGAGGATCCTCCCCTGGTCAGTTTGCCCACAAATCTATATTTTATTCAAATACATCTTTCCCAGATATACAATTTGTTGAAATGACATGTGCACATTATATATTCCTTATGGTCCATGCTTGTCCGCCTCTGATCTTCCTGGGGGCTTGCATTCAAAAATGACAACATTTTGCGCTTTTTAACTGGTTTTGCAATATTGGACATTTACCCAAAATTACACACATGTGCGCAAGGAGTATGGACATTAATTGATGAAGTGTCAGATTTTTAACATGCACACATTTGGAGTGAGACCCTATTTTCCGCTAGCAACCCCCCAGAATACACCACAGGGTCCTAACGCCTCTCAAAATGTTCACAGAAAAATTCCAAAAATAATGATATTACTTATATAATTCTGACAAGTCCGCACTATGAGTTATCTATCTTTTTAAAATTATGCCCTGGTCAAAAAGGGGTGTGGCTTCCCACATCACAAGGTGGAATAACTGGTTTATCCACTTCCCCCAAGCTCAGCTGCTAGCAGAGGCACTGCCCCTCCCAGTTTCCCCTAAGAGGAAGCCACTTTACAACGCCCCCAATATAACATTTGCCTGAGTCAAGGGAGTTGCATTGTTCTGTTCCTTCCAGTTCCCAGGTGCTCCACCCCTAATCTAATCAGAGAGATGACAACTCCTTTTGGCAAGGGGCAGCAGGATGCAGCTAGGCCTGGGAAGAGTGGCTGAGCAGGTTTCTCCTGTTGGGGGTAGTTGTCAGGCAGAATCCAGTTTCACTAAGCCAGGTTTCAGCTAAATGTCACTTTTTGTTCCCAGTTTTCTACATTCAAATCAAACTGACAATTTGTACCTATACATTAAATAATTACTTCCTTCAAGTCATTTCAGAATATGGTTTTACATTCTCCCACCTCTTAGCAAGTCTTTCCTTGGTCTGGTTTTGTTTAATTTGTGCAGTTTTACACAAAAGTCTGGTGGATTTAAAATGCCGGCTTTCTGATAGTGGTGAGTACTGGTAATGCAACCATTTTTGGGATTAAGAAAATGAATTCCCCACAGTTCTGAGTTGCTTTTTTGGCAATCAGCATTGCCATTCCCAATGGTCTCAGGCTACTGTGTGTGTAGCCCAATGGTGGTTTTAGGCAGTGCCCTCCTGTGCTCACAACATAGGCAAAAATGGGTGGCAGCCTATTCTTCATGTTTTCCCTGTGCACTCTCTGGGGAGTTCTGGCCATCATGATGTTTTCCATGCCAGTACTGCACAGTTTTATTGTAGGGCATGGATGCATGGGTAAAAACATCCCACAAACTACAGCACTGGGTTCACACCCTACCAGCTGATGTTCTGGAGAGATGCTCACCTACCCATAGACTTCAGTTTTCGGGTATCCTCTGATGGAACAGGTGCAGAGAACTATCAAACGTATGTGAGAGATCTTCAAGACCAGTTAGCACAGGCTTTCCAGCCAGCACAAGCCACAGCTGAACAAAGTGTGCAACAAAACAACAGGATATATGATCAAAAAGTCTGGTTCCACAAGTTGCAACCCAGTGATCATGTGCTCATCCGGAGTTTAGGAAGAAGAGGCGTAACAAGCTGGAGAGACCGTGGGGAATCTCAGCCATACCTTGTGGACAAACATTTGACAGGGTTACCTGTGTACAGATTGAGAAGGGAAGGCGCCTCCACTGGAATCACCTCCTACCCATAGCAGATGGTGTGGAAATGGACCCAAGGGTTGCTGAAGTTCCTCTTTCGCCCCGTAGTAAGAGGATCACCCAAACTCATCACCCGGAGTCACCCCGTGAGGAAGTGCTATGCTCTGCTGGACCAAGTACTGTACCGTCTGTAGCTTCCAGCTCAAACGAGAAAGAGAATCATAAGGGTGCAGAGCTGTCAACCCCAACGGCAGCCCACAGGCCCTCAGACATTCAGGCATGTCAACCTGAAGAGGAAAGAGACAGAGATTCCAAATGTTTAGACACAGACTACTGGAGTGAAATGGAGGACCCAACTCTGGGTCACTCCAGACTGCCGGAGAACAGGAGAGAGGTAGCGGCTTTTGGAGACACTGACATTTTCATGACACCATAAGAAAAGAACATACCACGACCCACCTCTGTGATGTTGGACAGGCCACCAGCATCAATAGATCATCAAGAAGCAGCCTCTGAAGCTCATTCGGAAGCTTATGGGGAGCTCTGCTGATCTCAAGGAGAGGTCAGGCCCATCCGAATGTTGAGCTATGATGCACCTGGAACCCAAACTGAGACTATCAGGAGGAAGGTTTCTGTTCAAACTACTACATGTACAGATTCAACTGTTTGTAAACCAATTTGTTATGCTCAGCAATGGTGGACTGTACCGTTGTTATGGGATGGCAAATATCAGTTTGTGTTGTCTGCACCTCTAGGGCATATAAAACCTTAGGGACAAGCATTTTGAAAGAGGAGGGGGTGAGTGTAAACCTGCATTTCATGTGGGTTTTTTGTGTAAATGGGCCCTGTGTTCATGTTTTGCTTTAGAAAGCGCTCTCCCGCTTTCCGTAGCGGTATTCCAGCGTGAGAAGTCCCTGGGGACTTGGTATGCTCCGCCGAGGTGTTTTCACCTGGATTCCTGTCAGAAGGCCCCCACAGTTACAAACTGGTGGGCAGAGTGGGTTTTGATAAAGGATGCCCCGGTGTGGCTGAGAGAAGAGAAGCTCACGGGGGAACTAGAGAGAGAGAGGAGACGCTCCCGGGGGAACCAGAGAGACGAGAAGCACCCGGGGAACCGGAGAGAGAGCAGGGAAACTCCCGGCAACCAGAGAATGCAGTGAGGCTGTGTGTGCTGACGGGACGATCCCTGAGGTCGTCCTTGTTTCGGGCTGGCCTGTTTCTCTCCCCAACCCTAGGTTGAGGGGCGTGTCCACCCGGAGCCGTGGGAGTAAGGTCAGGCAGTGTATTCCTCACTGCCGGCGGCTCTGTTAAGACAGGGCTGGGGTGCTCTCACACTAATCTGTGTGTGCTGTCTTCGAGGTAGGAGGAAGAAAGTGGGGGGGAGAATCGTATATTTACAAAACTGTGTGGCAGAATACTCCTCACCTGCGTCGCACAGACGTACTTGGTAAAGTGTGCAATTCCCGTTGCAGTGAGGGGGAGAAATGTATATTTACAAACTGTGTGGCTGAATACTCTTCGCCTGCGTTGCACAGGCGTACTTGGTAAAGTGTGCATTTCCCATTAAATTGAGGGGGAGAAACGTGTATTCACAATCTGTGTGGGAGAATACTCCACGCCTGCGTGGCACAGACGTACTTGATAAAGTGTGCATTTCCCATCAAAGTGAGAGGAGAAACGTATATTTACAAACGTTGTGGCAGAATACTATTCGCCCGCGTCGCACAGACGTACTTGGTAAAGTGTGCATTTCACGTCAAATTGAGGGGGAGAAATGTATATTGTGGGGTACATTTAAGGCCTAAGGCAGAACCCCTACAACAAAAATTGCATTTCAGCAGTCAACCAAAATGTCTGTGCTTTGGTCCGCTGAGCACGTATGGGGCGAGAGTTAAACACAGCCGCCCCAAGAATAGCTGCATTTTGTTGTCATTCACATGAATCCAGAGAAAACAACTAAAATTCAGAATGGCTCTGCATTGCTGTCCTGTCATTTAAGCATTCAAGACTGCACAGGAAAATTACCTACTTTTAAAACGGCATCGCACTGGTGCTACATTCCTTTTTAACATCAAACAGTTTTGTTCTATTAAAACACGCCCTGTCTGTGTATTTCATTTTGAACACCATCAGATAAGGCCCTCCCTCCCAGAACGGCATTGTTACATCAGTAAAGTCCATGAAAAGCAAAAGAATTCTGCTTCAAGTCCGCACGGCTTGGATTTACATTTTGACATAAACCAACACACGCAAAGTACTTCAAAGGAAAAATGCTCTCTCTCTTGACAAGTGTCAATTACCAAGAAACCATTTTCAAGCATATCTCTGTGTCCAGAAACTGACCAGATCTATACAAAGCCTTTCAGAAAGTAAATGCAAAGGAGGCTGTGTGCAGGAAAAAAACAAAGCAGAAAATGACATTGAGAAAACTAAATTTGAACTAATACTGTAGCTCGCACAGAAACACAATTGTACGTGTGGGGAGAGGGGCTGCAAAGATATGTATATTGTGCTGTTTTTCCCCAAAACGCAAATCATCCTGGGTGAGGACCAGGAGTTTCTGTCAAACCAGTTTGGCAGCAAGGATAATTTTGCACCTACCAGTGACTAAGTCTGCAAGGGCAGGGGCCCTGTTCTTATGGACCTGACAGTGTGATAATTACAGGTTCTCCCAGAATGCCAGGCAGAACTGCTCCCAAGGACAAAGGATGGGGGTGAAACCCTGTGTTTTGCCTCAGAGGTGTGAGTTCCTCTACATTCAAACTGGAGGACTTCAAAGGGGAGTCATGGAAACCCTTGTGTAAGCTGACCCAGGGGAGACAATTTGGATTGTGGGGGTGGCAGCACCGCCCACATCTTTGGCAAATCCCCCTACATCTTTGGCAAATCCACCTCATTGACAATGCAGGACATTTATACTTTAAGACATGGGTGCACAACATACGGCCCGCGGGCCAGTTGCGGCCCGCCATGCCCTTTTGACCGGCCCGCGAGGCACAAAGACTTTCCTAATGGAGGGAGGCCCGCGCGGCCGCCCTCCAGTAGGAAAGTCTTTGTTGACTTCCGGGCCGGTGAAAACACTGGCCCTCATTGGCTCAGCACATACACGCATCACGTCGCCCCTACGAGCCACGTAAAGCGTGTGTGCTGCACCAATGGAGGGCCAGCACTACGGCTGGCGTGGTCCATAAGGCTTGATGCCGGAAGGCATTTCAGCCTTGGACCATGCCAGCCGTAGTGCGATTCCAGCGACTTCCAGCTTACCTGCCTGCCTTCCAGCACGTCTCCGGTAAGTGGTCTGTTTGTGTTTGTGTGTCGGGTTTGTTTTGCTTTATGTTTGTGTGTGTATGGGGGGAAAGGGGGGTGTATGAATGTTTGTGTTTGAATGTATTTTGAGTGTATGTTAAGATTCGGGGGTGGGGGGTGTGTCGGATGTGTATGAATGTTTGTGTTTGAATGTATTTTGAGTGTATGTTGAGATGCGGGGGTGGGGGGTGTCGGATGTGTATGAATGTTTGTGTTTGAATGTATTTTGAGTGTATGTTGAGATGCGAGGGTGGGGGGGTGTGTCTGATGTGTATGAATGTTTTGATTTGAATGTTTTTTGTGTGCTGAGTTGGGTGGGTGGGGGGTTCAGGTCTGTATGGGTGCATGTTTGTGTGTGTGCTGATTTGAGGGGGTGGGGGTTCGGGTCTGTATGGGTGCATGTTTGTGTATGTGCTGATTTGGGAGGGGTGGGGGGTTTGGGTCTGTATGGGTGCATGTTTGTGTGTGTGCTGAGTTGGGGGTGGGGGGTTCGGGTCTGTATGGGTGCATGCTTGAGTGTGTGTGCTGAGTTGGGGGGGTGGGGGGTTCGGGTCTGTATGGGTGCATGCTTGAGTGTGTGTGCTGAGTTGGGGGGGTGGGGGTTCGGGTCTGTATGGGTGCATGTTTGTGTGTGTGCTGATTTGGGGGGGTGGGGGGTTCGGGTCTGTATGGGTGCATGTTTGCGTGTGTGCTGAGTTGGGGGGTGGGGGTTCAGGTCTGTATGGGTGCATGCTTGAGTGTGTTTGGGGCATAGTGTTTGGTTGGGGTGGGAGCCATGGGGCATAGTGTTTGGTTGGGGGTTAGGGGGCCACGGGGCATAGTGTTTGTTTGGGGGTGGGAGCCATGGAGCATAGTGTTTGTTTGGGGGTTAGGGGGCCACGGGGCATAGTGTTTGTTTGGGGGTGGGAGCCATGGGGCATAGTGTTTGGTTGGGAGTGAGGGGGCCATGGGGCATAGTGTTTGGTTGGGAGTGAGGGGGCCACGGGGCATAGTGTTTGGTTGGGGATGGGAGCCATGGGGCATAGTGTTTGGTTGGGGGTGAGGGGGCCATGGGGCATAGTGTTTGGTTGGGGGTGAGGGGGCCACGGGGCATAGTGTTTGGTTGGGGATGGGAGCCATGGGGCATAGTGTTTGGTTGGGGATGGGAGCCATGGGGCATAGTGTTTGGTTGGGGGTGAGGGGGCCATGGGGCATAGTGTTTGGTTGGGGTGAGGGGGCCATGGGGCATAGTGTTTGGTTGGGGATGGGAGCCATGGGGCATAGTGTTTGGTTGGGGGGGAGGGGGCCATGGGGCATAGTGTTTGGTTGGGGGTGGGAGCCATGGGGCATAGTGTTTGGTTGGGGGTGAGGGGGCCATGGGGCATAGTGTTTGGTTGGGGGTGAGGGGGCCATGGGGAATAGTGTTTGGTTGGGGATGGGAGCCATGGGGCATAGTGTTTGGTTGGGGGTGAGGGGGCCATGGGGCATAGTGTTTGGTTGGGGATGGGAGCCATGGGGGATAGTGTTGCATTCCAAGAGTGAACTCAATAATAAAGCTAAAACAGGCACAGTTAGAAACAAATGATAGCAATGGAAAATGTGTAGTACAAAATGTAAGTTTGAAATGCAATAAAAATCGTTACCCCTCAAAAACATATCTTTTTCCATGTGTTTAATACAAATTGGGGGTTAAAAAAGCCTCCTGACATGTCCCGCCTACCGCCCCGCCCACTTTTACTTTTCGGCCCACTATAGCCCTCATGTAAGGTACTTTCGGCCCTCTGTCAAAATCAGTTGTGCACCCCTGCTTTAAGAAATGTTCCCCCGCAATCTGAATAAGCAGTAATGTGACATTATGACACTTTTTAACTTGCTCCCAGGTGATCCAATCTATGAGATTCACTTATTTATGTACCAAATGTGAACTGACTTTCCCATGTATGACAATTGATGCTATGCAACGATTTGACTCCAAGGGGTTAGCTGCACAAATGTCTGTCTTATAAAAAAAAAAAAGGCTTTCAAGCTGGTCAAATGAGAATAGTCTGTGGCTGTTTATTTAACCATGGTGCATACTAATAATAGTTAGCCACTAGGGCTAACCAGGTCACAGAGGAGGGTCATCACTCCCACAGAGCATACTGTCTATGCTTCGGGCAGACAAGGTCATCATAAAAGAGACCACTCATCGCGATTTCAATGCTGGACTCTGTTTTTAGCACCTGTTAAAAGCAGGCGGATTCCACGGGAATCCATTGTAAATTCGGTCTGTCACGCATAAAATTTGTGGCGCAATTAACTCCTTTTGCAATACGAAGTGCAAAAAGTAAGGTGTAAAGGTGATTGTGCTTGTGTTTATAAATGTTCTTTGCAGTTCGTTGTGCAAAAGACTGACATTGCATGGTGGCGACTTTCTGACAAAATTAGCTCCTTGATGTCATGAAGCCTGGCGGTGTGCAAAAGACAATAGTCCCTCGCAACATCTATAGCAAAATACTAATTAGAAACTTTAGATCAGAAGATGGTGCCATTGTTTGTTATTCCTTCCATGATCGTTAAAATATCGGGTCATCTGCTGCCTGGACTGCCCGTGGCTATACTCTGCTGTTTATTTTTCATGTTTTCCCCCCACGTTTCACCTATTAACAGAACCGTTTCCTGCCCGCATTTGCATGCTTTGGAATTCTATTTGGTGCGAACTGGAAACGTTTCTCGCGCTTGATGAGTCGCGTTAATCCCTCGGAAAGGCAATGCCACCTGCAGGGATTCTAATTACTACCGGAAAGAGGCGCAGTGCACACCTACCAGACACAAGATTCATGCTGTTGCCTGCGGGGTTACTGCTCATTACAATTTGTGGATTCTTGTTTATATTTTAAATAGTGGCAGAACTAAAGGGCAGCAGTTCAGAGAAATGTCTCACCTTCGCTGACCGCGATAGGGAGAACGTCACCTCCTACTGCTCCCCGGTGTTGATGCCCTCCCTCCAGGCAGGGGTTAAATGTATGTTTGAGTCTAGAGAACAAACAGTGACTTTGGCTGGGCTGTTGCTTAAATGCACTCGCATGCCATAACACACCCAGCTATTACGTACGCTGCGTTTTGCCCACACCCTTGTGTTTCTCTTTCTTCCTTGCACGGCAGTGATGTAGCCAAACCCCTTTCGTTTCTGCCTAGCCCTTGAGAGGTCTTGAACCTTCCCCACTGCCATTACCACAAGTGAGTGGAAAGAGGAGGGAAGTGAGCTGTAGGTACTTCCAAAATAATATGCAAAATAACATTCACGAACCGTGTCCAACCTCAGCCAGGAAGTAACTCTCAGAAACCCCGTTGCCTGTGGTCACTGAGAAAGCCAGGGCGGCCTCTGGGTTTATCTTGTGCTCCCCAGGAATACACAGTAGGTAACGGGCCCCTCCGGTCGTTGTTGAGGTCGCTAATATCCCTCTGTACCAGTTTATCCCGAGTCACCGCAACCGCAGGAAGAGGCTCCCCGCTGGCCGAGGAAGAGCAGCTCAGCTGGCAGGTGAGTGAGTATGCACCTCCTGCTACTTTGTCTTGACACTTTGCAGGGATCTCCCAGGCTCAAGTGTGTTCTTTGTATGTATTTGATTTGTAAAGAAAACCCATCACATGGGCGTCTGGCGGGTTGAGCCTCAAAATCCATGAGTAATGGGTTTGAAGCGGGAGGGGGCAAATTGCAACACACGTTCCAGGGGGATATGGATGGCCGGGCTGGCAGCCAAGTAGGAGGAATAGGCAAAATGATGACCTGTGCATTGTTTTTCATTAATTTCTCTCAGTTGGTCTGTTAGTTCTAATATGCATGTATGGCCTTTTTGTGAGCTCACTGGCCTCTACTTGCTGATCTCAATTGTGATAACACCTACCTAGACAGCAGCTGCTTCAAGAGGGGCCTGCCACTAGACAAACGTGTGCAGTCCTGGAGAGAATGTGGTACTTTATTACAGAGCCTGAAATCCAAGACTGAAAGCCTTTTATCTCCCTTGGTCTGACTGAGTCCTGGGGATGAATAGTCCGTGATTGTGAAGTCTCTCACATGAGTGCATTACAGTAGTCTAAGTAACTAGTCACGGAGGCTCCTACTACTACTATGCACTGGTCCAGTGGCATGCAGGGGCAAACCACATGTAGCCGTCAGATGTCAAAATTAACCCCCATGGAAATGGCCTGGACATTATCACCTTTACCATGTATGCATTTACATGAGACAACAACTTGACAAGTTTTCCAAAAATCAGGGGCGGGGGCAGGGGGTGGTGTTGGGAACAGGGGTGTACTGGGAAACAAAAGAGGCCCTGGAAATAATGTTGACCCCAAATTACACATTTTCAGCAACCCCAACCCTTTTCCTGTGAGAACATGTGGAAATACCACACACAAGAGGACCAGGGTGCAGAGCCCCCGTCCCCAATCCCCAGAGTTCCATAAAAAGATTCTCTTCCATCTTCTGATAGTCAAGATGAAGCCAGATAGAATCCATCCAAACTAAGATGCCATGCAGACCGTGTGAGTGTACAGTGGACGACATTTCAGGTTGGCTGGAACAGCCATAGAGTACAAGAGGTATGTTTTAACTTTAATAAGTACAGTTCTGGAAGGGTGAAAGAGGGTGTCAAAAGTAGTGGAACTGTTAACAGTAAAAAATAGAAGTAGTGGCACTCGGCCCCTTATAGCCCCCACTCACTTCGACGCGTGTCACTGCGCACACCCAAAGCAAGCAAAAGGTGCCGATATTGTAATAAAGGCAACCGCTTACTTTTACTGAAAACATTTCATGTGTATTTATTTTTTAACATATCCAGAGGTCGGATAGTTCCGTGTTATATCTTGAAGTAACTGCAATCTAAATGAGCACTGAACGGCAATTACAATGCCCTCAAAACACAAACAAGTTGAATTTCAACATGAAGGATGCACTGAATGCTGACGTTGTCATACACAAAATGCAAATGTATTTTGCCATGACAAAGATGATAATAATATAAATGATGGTGTTAATAATAATAATAATAATAATAATAATAACAATAATAACAATAATAAAAATAATAAAATTAATAATAATAATAATAATAATAATAATGTGATGTCTTTCCATAGCGCGTCCTGGATGATTCCACCCTCTTCTAAGAAGTATACGTTACCCAATGTAATGTTTGTTTTCAAGGAATCTTTCACAATGTACTGAGAGTTAAAGGGCAATACATAGATCAGGCCCTTCTTGTCCACCTCTTGCCGCATTAGCTGTGCCGGTATTGAGCCGCTGTTTATTCGGTGGCTATTGCGAATGTACACTGCGCCTGGGGTGATGAAATCGTCATGGGAGAGTGCTGGCCCGTCAATCCCTGGAGCTCAGTGGTTTTACTATTTTTAGAACATGCAATGTAATCAATAGCTCATTCTTTTCAGAACCACGCCCAGTAGGCATCGCCTTTTCAAGTCTTTCGCCTGTGGGCGCTTTAATCAAAACAATAGGCAAACACTGTGATTCATGTGTTTGAGGAGGATACTTGTAAAATCAAATTGTCATTAAAGATTAAAGGTAGTGTTAAAGTGTGAATTAGAGAATCGTTTTACTAAAAACACAAAAAAAGAATACAAACAATAAAAGGACAAACATTGAGATTAACGACTATAAAAAAAAACAAGCATTGGCCATGCCAACAGCACCTGAGTTGGAATGTTATTATTTGCTTGAGAGCATTTAGCTCAATGTTTTGCTGGGCACAGGTTGGGGGTCTTTACTGCTTATGTAACTCGAATTATTTGACAATGCATTAATGAAACTCGACTGCCATTTTGATGTTAGAACTAGTACTGTGCTATAAAGGAACAATTTTGGTGTAAGGGAGAAGTGAGAGGGAGAGAATGTGGAAGAGTACATTAAAGCGTTACGCCATCTTGCCCTAAGTTGTATATTTGGGGAGAAACTTGATGAGCGCATACGTGATCAATTTATGATACACTGTTTGAATGATAAAATAAGGGAAGAGATATGGCTGAGAGGTGAGCCAGATTTGGAGGAGGTGGTAGCCATAGCTAAAAGGGTCGAGCATACCATGCATTATGTAGCTAAGCTAACGAGAAAAGAGAATAGGCCCATGTCTAGTGAGATATTGAGAGTGGATGATCCGGGTAAAGAATATAAGAATGCCAAGAAGAAGGGAAAAGAGAAACCATTCAAAGGTTCTGAAACAGGATATGAGAGAAATAATAAAGCAAAGGGCGCTAAGAGAGAGGAAATGTTGTGTTTTTGCTGTACGAGCTCAAGTCATTTTGCTAATTCACCGGCGTGCCCGGGTAGAAGAGTGATATGCAATAAATGTAAAAGGTGGAGGCACTACGCAAATTGCTGCAAGAACTATGCGCTGGGAGGGAGAAGGAAGGTACTGTATGTGGGTGAGGATATGTAGAAATCATCTTGTGAGGAGGAGGAAGAGCGCGTTGAAGTCGTTATGGTGAACATAGTAATGTGCAATGATGAAGAGAGTTGCGAGAGTCCATTCGCAAACATTTGTGTAAATGGAAAAGTAGTGCGCATGATGGCTGATTCTGAAGCTAATTTGTTGTTGATGTCACAAGGTGTGTATCAAGTTGTTGTAGTTGGGAAGGGGGAGAATTTGATGCCATCAGATCAAAAACCTGGCGGGTACAATTGTGGAAAGATCGATGTTGTAGGATATTTTGTTACAAAATTTCAATTCAAGGGGAGTGAGACACACGGAAAGAAATATGCTACAAAAATAAGGCTTGATCAAGTCCTAAATGTGACAGAAGGTTTGGGTGTAGTTGAGAGTTTCCCGGATGTGTTTTCTAAAAAAAATGGGAGGTGTGAAGGGAATGGTTCACAAATTTGTCCTAAAGGAGGGGAGCACGGCGGTGGGGGCCGAACTTCATCCTGTTCCGATGGCTCTCAGGGAAGGGGTGCGTGATGAGCTCAAGATGTTGAGGGAGGCAGGTATAATTGAGCCCGCATAGAGTGTTGAGTGGATATCGCCTTTGGTTATCGTAAAAAAAGTCCAGTGGAGAATTAAGGTTGTGTGTCGACCTGAGGAAATTGAACAAGTGCGTATTAGCGGAGACATCCGTTGCCCAACAGGTCCGAGAAGTTATCTGTAATTGGTAGTACCAAATACTTTACCAAACTCGACATGGCATCGCCCTATCATCAGATACAGCTTGATCAGTCATCGAAAGGACTCACAGCATTTATCACCCATGAGGGTGTCTTTCTATTTTGTAGGATGCCTTTCGGTTTAGTGTCAGCATTCTCTGTCTTTCAAAAAGTGATGGACACATTTTTGGGGGGCGTGGAAGGAGTGTGGTGTTTTCAGGATGACATCTTAGTGTGTGGTGATACCTGGGCGAGACATGAAGAGAATGTGAGAAAGGTGGTGAGCATTTTGTGACTGAGGGGCATAACTTTACGGGCCGAGAAGTGTACTTTGGAAAGGAAATGGTAGAGTATTTAAGACACAAGATATCTCTGGAAGGTCTAACTCCAAAGAAGGAGTTGGTGGAAAGTATTAAGAGAGTGAGGTCACCAAAAGGTAAGGGGGAACTGCACTCTTTTCTTGGCATGATAGAGTTCTATCACAAGTTTGTGGACAATTTTGCCGATAAAGTTGCCAAAATGAGGAGTTTGCTCAAGAAAGGTGTGGAATTTGATTGGGATGCTCGGTGTGAGGAGGAATTCCAAGGAATAAAAAGAGAAATTGACATGGCCAATGCTTTGATATGTTTGTTACCAGGAAGAGGTATACCATATCAGTAGATGCGGTTTTGACCCAAGTTGGGAAGGATGGTCAGGATATAGTTATAACTCATGAGTCGAGGATGCTCAGGGGACAGAAAGAAACTACTCCGTTCTAGAGAAAGATATGATATGGCATTTATAACGCAACATGATATGGCATTTATAACGCGCCTATAACAAGTGTTTCAAGGCGCGAGGCGTTAGCCTGTCATTGCGGAGTCGGCAAGTTCTGCAATGTTGTTTGGGAAATGGAGTTTACAATAAGAACTGATCATAGACCACTCAAGTCTATTTTTGAGAAGAAGGGTTTGGAAAGAATGTCAAGGAGAGTAGCATGTTGGGTGGCCAGGTCACAGGGGCACACATTTGATGCAGAGGTTACCTCAGGAAAGGAGAATGTAAGGGCGGATCATGTGTCATGATTGTGTGAGGTTGAGGATGAGACCCATGAGAGGGGAATAGAGGATAAGGTAACAGATGTGGTTTTTGTGTCGCACAATGGGACTATCAGTCGAGGAGAATGGGTGGATGCATTGAGGACGGATGAGAGTTGGGTGTGTGTCATGCGTTTTGTTAAAAAAGGATGGCCTGAAAAGCCGATTTTGAGTGGGGAGGAGAGGTCACTGTGGGACGTGAGGTCTGCGTTGAGTGTGAGAGATGGGATGTTGTATCACTGGGATCGGGTAGTAGTTCCCAGTGCTCTACAGAGGAGACTGGTGGAAGTTGGTCATGAAGGTCATATTGGGATTTACAAGACCAAGGGAGTGCTGAGAGACGATTATTGGTGGCCGGGTTTTGATTGTGATGTGGAAAGGATGGTAGGAAAGTGTGTTGAATGCGAAGTATCTGGTAAGAACGCAGTGGCAAAGCAGCAGCCAGTGGTAAATGTTGATGCTCCTTCTGGGGAATAGAGTGACCTGGCAATGGACATTGTCGGTCCAATGGAAGTTTGAAGTTTTGTTTATTTGTAAAGCGCACCAGGCCCATGGGCAACCGGGCGCATAATCTTAAGTACAGGTTACAACAAAGTATATACAAAGGGCCAGATTTGCTGGTAATAAATAAATACAGAATTCAAGTAGTGAACCATACAATGAGGCCTATATACACAGATAAGGTATGTTACAGATACAGATAAGATATGTTACCGATAGGGAACGGCTAGTGGGAACCTTAAGCTTTCTGGGTGAACCGCCAAGATTTGGCGTTGTTCTTGAACATTAGGAAAGAAGGTTCAGTTCTTATGTGGGTTGGCAAGGTATTCCACAGTTTGGAAGCTAGGACAGGGAAACTCACGCCACCCGCTTTTTGGAGTTTGAATCTAGGCAGGGTTAAGCTATGAACTTGGGCTGATCTAGTAGGGCGAGAGGAGGAGTGAAGTGCAAGATGCGATGAGAGGTAGGCTGGGGCATCATTGTTCAGGCATTTGTGGGTCAAGGCTAGCGTTTTCAGGGCAATTCTTTGTTTTACCGGAAGCCAGCGTAGGTCAGATCTAAATGTAGAGATGTGGGACCGTCTAGGGCTATTGAGAGCTGCCTTTATGGCATTATTTTGAATAGTTTGGAGTTTATTGAGGTTAGTTTGGCTAGTCCCTAGGTAGAGAGCGCTACAGTAATCTATTTTGGACATGATGAGTGTTCTGGCCAATGTGGTGCAGTTGTGAGTGTTTAGAAATGGTCTGCAGGTGGTGATGAGTTTACATGTGTAAGCAGAGGCCGACCTGACAGCATTTGTTTGTCTTTTCAGAGAGAGGGTAGAGTCCAGATAAACGCCTAAAGTTTTGGTGTCTTTGGAGACCTTAATGACGTTGCCGTCAATCGTGAAGGATTTATAGGCTTGGCTAAGTTTGTTAAGACGATAAGTGGATCCTAGTAGTAAGAGCTCCGTTTTATCGTCGTTGAGGCAAAGCTCATGTTGAGCCATCCATGCTTGAATGACCAGGTAGACATCGTTCAGGGCTTTGGTGTTGGCTGTATAATCACCAGTAATGGGAATGAGTATCTGGGTGTCGTCCACGTAGTTAGTGTAAGATACACCCAGATAGTCAAGCACATCGAAGAGGGGCTTCGTGAATACATTATACAATGTAGGCGATACACAAGAGCCTTGAGGGATGCCGCAGATGATGGGAGAGGGGTCTGCCGATGCTGAGGGTGAGAATACCCGCATAGATCTGTTGCTGAGGAATGAATGGATCCAGGCATTAGCAGAGTCAGAAAAGTGAGCAGCGGATTTGAGATGTTGGCAAAGTATTTGGTGGTTGACCAGATCGAATGCCGCAGAGAGATCAAGGAGAAGGAGTAGCGCAAGCTTCCCGTTGTCCTTTAGTGTCTCCATCTGAGTTTTCAGGTCGATCAGGGCTGATTTGGTGCCATGTTTCGGGCGGAAGCCTGATTGTCTTAGCCCCAGGAGTTTGTTGGACTCAAGGTAGTCTTGGATCTGCAGGTAAGCTGCGCGATCAAGAATCCTAAGCAGGAACGGGACTGTGGTGATTGGTCTGAAGTTAGTTGGGATGTTAGGGTGAAGGGATGGTCTCTTGAGTAGTGGGATTACCCACAAATCCTTGAGGTTGTCAGGGACTACACCCGTTTTGAAAGAGGCGTTTATGAACAATGCGATGAAAGTGAAAGGTGGTGCGAGGCTTCCTTAATGATGGGGGCTGGGCAAGGGTCGCCTTGGCAGTTGGACGGTTTAAGGTTTTTATGATTCCTTCTACTTCAGGGATAGTAAGAGGGGAGAAGTTGAATGTTTTAACTGATGGGTTAGCTTGGTGTTGGGAGCTAGTTGTAGTTGTGAACAGTGGTTGGTCCAATTGTAGTGACATTTGTTTATCTCTGATTTTAGTTTGAAGGGTGGCAATTTTACCTAGGAGTGCTGTCTGGATGTTAGTGCACCAGTTGCTATCTTTAGGACAGGAATCAGGGGGGGCTACCAGTGACTCGAGTTCCTTAAGAATTTTAAATAATTCCTTGGTGTTCGATTGTGCTGAAGCAATGCGGTTATTATATGAGTCTTTTTTGGCCTGGAGAAGAGCTTCTTTATAATTAAGAGTGGCTAGTATGAGGCTGTCTTGTGTATGTCAGAATGGTGACTTTTCAAACATGACTCTGCATTACGTTTCTCTTTACGTAGCACTCTGAGTTGCGGTGTGAACCACGAGTTTAGGTGCGCGTGTTGTTTGGGTCTTCTGAGTTTAAGTGGGGCAATGGAATCTATGCTGTGAGAACTGACTGGTGGTAGATGTTGGCTAAGATAGTAGGGTCAGAGCAGGAGTCGGTGGAATTATTGAGGGTGGGGAGGTTGAGAGTGAGCAGCTTTTCTGTGGTTATGTTCTTTTTGTTTCTGGTAAGGGCAGCTGGGGCGACAAGAGGTACTGGTAGTGAGGCTGCTTCAATGCTGAAGATGATGATGTGGTGACCCGACCAAACGCAAGGAGTGCTGGAGAGAAGGCGGATGTTGCAGTTGGTGTCGCTGAGCCAGTCTAAGGCTCGTCCTTTATTGTGGGTAGGTTTTTATATGTGGTGAGGGAAACCTAAATCTGTTAAGGTGTTGGCAAGATCGAGTGCCGCTGGGTCGTTAGGGTCTTGGTAACCTAAATTAAGGTCACCAAGGATGATTATTTGAGTGTTCATTTTTGCTTTGTCAAGTACTAGAGTGGCGATATCATCCATGAAGGAGGTGGAGGGGGGCGGGGGGGCAGGTGGTCTGTAAATTAAATGGATAGTGGCCGTTTGGTTGGCCGATAGTGTGAGTTTGACCGAGAGTAGCTCTGCGATTTCCA
Source organism: Ambystoma mexicanum (assembly GCF_040938575.1). Lineage (NCBI taxonomy): Eukaryota > Metazoa > Chordata > Amphibia > Caudata > Ambystomatidae > Ambystoma > Ambystoma mexicanum. Next base: position 538,084,010 of record NC_090930.1, read on the forward strand.
ACTTAATACTCGGTAGAGTTCTAAGTCCTAGTGAGTTTTTGTAGATGAATGCGATACCTACACCTCTGGTGGTGCGGTCGCATCTGGTAATAGCATAATTTGGTGGGCTGGCCAGTGAAAGATCTGGGCCAGAGGCGGGGTGCAGCCAAGTTTCGGAGATGGCGATGAAGTCAAGCTCCTGAGTCTTGATGAGATCTGCAATGTCCAAGGCGTGGGCTGCTAGGGATCGAGCGTTAATCATGGCGGCCTTAATCAGGCCAACGTTGCTGGGTTTAGCCTTAATCTGACTGGTGTTGCCTGAGGCGGCAAGATTAGTCTGTGGGCCTTGAGGCGTAGGTGAGGTAAGGGTTTGTGGGGACAAGCTGGGCTCCATAATTTTCTGAGATACGTTAGGGTACAAGGGGTGACCCTTCTTGCCCATACATCTAGAACCTAGTCTTAGGTTTCTTAAGGCAGTGGCGCAAGGTTGATTGGGCGTAGGTTTTTTAGTGAAGTGGTCAAGCCATAGGGCTGGTGCATTGAGGTAGATATTGGGACGCTGGAGCAGCGTTAGTGCAAGTGTCAACAAGTCTGTAGGTAGGAGCCATGGTTGCAGTGTACAAAATGGTGGGTGCCAATATGCTAGGGGGTGATGCATAAGGCGCGCAGGTGGATAGCCCCAGTACGAGGAGTGCTTCTAATAGCGGGAAGAGGAGGTTTAGAGCAGGTGAGCGTGGTAACATGGTACCAGAGTAGAGTGGAGTAGGGCACCAGGCCAATGTAGCGGTCACTAAGTGGGCAGAGCGGAGTACAGTAGGCTGGGTCGGCAAGGCTCTAAGGCTATGTAGTACAGAGTGCACTGACGTTAACAACAGATGTCAGTTACATCAAGGTAAAGCAGTGCAGGAATGCAGCGCAACTTAAATCTAACATTAGGCACATCGGGTAGAGCAGTGCAGGTATAGCGCAGTTTGGTTCGAATGACCAGCACCTCATGTAAGACAATGCAGAATACAGCACAGCTAAGTTCGAATGTCAGGCACCTCAGGTAAAACAATGCAGAATACAGCACAGCTAAATTCGAATGTCAGGCACCTCAGGTAAAACAATGCAGAATACAGCACAGCTAAATTCGAATGTCAGGCACCTCAGGTAAAACAATGCAGAATACAGCACAGCTAAGTTCGAATGTCAGGCACCTCAGGTAAAACAATGCAGAATACAGCACAGCTAAATTCGAATGTCAGGCACCTCAGATAAAACAATGCAGAATACAGCACAGCTAAATTCGAATGTCAGGCACCTCAGGTAAAACAATGCAGAATACAGCACAGCTAAGTTCGAATGTCAGGCACATCAGGTGAGACAGTGCAGAGCGCAACAAAGCTAAAAATTGGAGGTCAGGCGCATCAGGGTGGAACAGTGCGAAGTACAGCGCAGCTAGTTTCTAATGGCTGGCACATTGAGCAAAAGCAGTACAGAATACAACAGACTGAGTCTACTAGTTAGATCAATAGACTGGGCAGTGCGGAGTGTGGCTGGGATATAACACAGTGAGCAGCAAAGGCAGATTCCTAGATGTACTAGAATCGCATTAAATCTGCATAGCATATTCAGGCTGAGGGCAGGGAGTAAGGTAACATAGCATCACAACAGCTACCGTCAGATAGCAGGACGCACAGTATGACAACGCAAGCAAGATGCAAGTTAAAAACCAGGAGATTACATGTCAGACGTAGGCAAGGGCACGAGAGAGCCAGTAGCTCGAGGATTGCTGCGTAGGCATGATCAAGGGCGAACTGATGAAAGACAGCTGGGGATTACCCGTTACAGGATGGTGCATTTGCTGGTGATTATACATGGAGATACAAACATTGTAACTTCTGAATTATAGTCAGTAGGTGTAATAATTTCTCAGTCAGGCGCTATGTGGCTTACCAGAATGTAAACTTGAATCGAGGAGGGCTAGGAAGTAGTTCCTGGTGTAGTTCCCATGGATATGGGAAATGGCTGTGGTAGGTTTATTGTTGTTTTGATTGCCTTATTTTCAAGGTGGACGGAGTTTTGGATAGTGCGGGACATAAAAGCCAAAAGCATGGTTGAGTTTTTGCAATGTATTTTTGAGAGAGAAGGTTTCCCCGTCTCTATATTGACTGATAATGGGAAGAAATTTGTTGCGGGATGTTTCCAAGAGTACCTGAGGTTGTGTGTTGTGAGGCATTCAAAAATGGCACTATATCAGCCCCAGACCAATGGAATGGTAGAAAGGGTCAATCGCGGTTTCATGGAAGCTGTACGCATGGCCGGTGCTTGTGGAAAAGATAGAAAGATGGCATTGAGAGACAGGGTATACATACGCCTTATGGTTGGCACCCCATGAGAATACTAATATAAGCCTAGTCGAGTTGATGAGAGGAAGGAAGCCCAACACCAGGTTCTTACCACCATGGTTGGGTAGAGTGCGAGTTTCTGATTGTGTCGTGGAAGAGGAGAGAGGAAGGATGATCAGAATGAAAAATGAGTGGGTGAGAAAGACCAATGAAAGATCAGGAACAGAAGAAACTCACGGTTGATCCAGATTGGGTCCGTGTCAGAATGGAAGTGATCAAAAGGAAGGGGGATTTGATATATTCTGAGCCTGTGCGGGTGGCACAGGTTTTGGAAGGTGCAGTGAGAGTTCAAGGTGGCAAGTATGGAATTTGTCCAGAGTTGCAAGGGTGTCAGTCAAACCACCGTGGAGGGGTGGTGAAGAGAACCAAGACAATTAATTCTCCAAGTGGTACTGCGTTCCAATTCCTAACTGTACTGTGTTCGAATTCTTCAGCTGTATATAGTTTGTATCCAGAACAATGTGCATTGCTGTTTTGTATTTGTGCATAGCTGATGGTGTGTATGTTTGTGTGTGGAAAAGGGGTGAGGTGTGCTGTGATGTATGTGCTTAGGAGGGGGGATCGAACCTTGGGGTGGAATGTGGAGTGCATAGCACCTTAGTTGGAATGTTATTATTTGCTTGAGAGCAGTTGACTGAATGTCTTGCCGGGCACATGTTGGGGGTCTTTACTGCTTATGTAACTTATGAAGTTTATTCCAACCTTGAAATGCGTGGAGGCCATCATTACAGTAAGGTTTGATTAAAGTGAGCTCAAAGAGTTCCCATGAGGAGGAGTTTTGGGCGGGGAGAGACATGACTGGGTGAGAATGGCATTAGGGATTAGCATGGGCAGTCAATGGATGGACTCATAACCAAATAAGAGATTGGGAACCGGAGACAGCAATGCACGTGAAGAACAAATGTGGTAGTCAAAATAGTGTTTCATACAAAATCCATCGAACAAAATCAACATCCAAAGAAAAGTCCATGCAGTAACTCTCTGCCTAAGACCTCAATAATACAGCAACTAGCAGACGACGCGTGTTTCGACCTTTCTTCAGGTATTTTTCAAGCCTGTGCCTAAATTAAATACAAAGTTCTAAGTAATATTCATGAATAAATCACCCAAAAAGTGAATCCCAGAAAAAACATATTGTTAACATTCGAAACATACCAAATATCTGTAGTTTATGCAGTATAAAAATTAAGATTTCACAATTATCATACACATAGTCCGTTATATCATCATTGAATAAAACATAAGGCACGTGGGAGAAAAACAAAAAGGTGGGGAAAGAGAAAAGACCAATCAGTCCCTTGCCTCGTTGGGTACATAGTTGTCCAAAAACGCATATCATAGGTCATGTATGACGTTGTTCCACTTTAACAATCCCTGCATCAGGGATATAAATCAAGGCTGGGTAGGTAATCTGGTTGAGGTAGCCCCAGGTCCCTGTCCCCACGTGTGGTAATTACGGGTAGCGAGGAAATAATAAGCATGGAAATAAAGATAGGATCACGAAGGGCCATTTGGCGGCTCTAAGGGATTTCAAAGTATTCATACTGTCAACAGCGTTGGCAAAAGGGCCAACAGTCTAATTAAGGTAAGATGGAGGTGAGTCTTACCCAAATGGTTAGATTTGGAGTACAACCGTGTATAGTGTTGCACATCAGTCAGGCAAATACAGTTGCTACTGTCCCATGGCTGTTCATGAAGAACAGGAAAAGCTATAACAAAGACAGAACCCAAACCTGGGATAATGGAGAACAGTGAGTATTGATAGGGGTACTCATACTATCAATGGGGCCCTTACCTATGGGAGCCAAAGAAAGTGTAGCTGCAGCTGTGCCGTTCCAGGTTGCAGACCACAAGAGTGCAACAGCATGATGCTGCAAAGACACATATTTAGAGCTTGCGCTGAAAAGAAGATATAATACGGAGGTGTGAACCATTATATTTAGTGGTAGTGGCACGCCGTGCTAAAGGGCCCAAGCGGCAAGGAAGAAAGCCTTACTAGAATTATAATCTTGGTGAACCAAAAATAGGTCGGAAGAAGGAGCATTGGTCAGTGTCCTCAGTGTAGACACCGAAATTAAATGAAACGCTATAAGAGAAGACCAACTAACTGTTATGACATACCCGTTAAAGAGGAGCCGTTGGCCTGAACCAAAGTGAGAAGGCACAAGGGGAGCTTCTTACCATATACGTGTCATGCCTGGATCCTAAACGAGATAGCCTTTTGACATAATTCCGAACTTCGAACTATGACATGAACTGTAAATATATAATTCTCTGTTTCCATTATGCCAGGGTTGTGTACTATCTTTGTTACAGCTGTTCCCGTTCTTCCCGGACAGGCCTGGGACAGTAGCAATTGGATTTGCCCACCCCCCAGCTTGGTCGCGACTGTAACACTTCATGCATTTGCACTAGGAGAAATGCCATCAGGCATAGTATGCACGTTTTTTCTGTTAGATCATTCGGAAAACTTCAAGGCCTAAGAATGACTACTGTATCCCCTTGATATGATATTTTATGTATATCGCCTTCATACACAAGTACGCCCTCATACACAAGTGTTTCAGAGCGCGAAAACACTTGCTCCGTCGCGCCTTGAAGCGCTTTGAAGCACTCCACCTGTGAATAAGTGCTGTATAAATAAACAATTACAATCACAAATAGGGCCGGCCCAGAGCACCTGTGCCAGTCCTATGTTGACAGTTATTGGTGGGCTATTTTTAATGAGGAATAGTGGGCCATGTGGTGGAAAGGGCGCTGGGAGCGCAAGAGTCACTAAATTGAGTAACGTTTGCTTACTCCTAAAGCCCTGCCCCCTTCCTTGTGATTATGGGAAATTCTAAACACATCTATCTTATTATTTTTATTTCATTTGATTGGAAGCATTTGTGGGGGTTTGGGCAATGGATGGGGGTTCCATTGCTCAAATTATGACCCAGGTAGTTGGACTTTAGGGATATCATGCACATCAAATGGGGCAACACGGAGCTCCTTTCTGTAATGATGACAGGAGCTACTTAATGCCCAGCTTAGGTACCAGTAATACACCAAGCCCTTCTCTTTCTCGTACCAGTCCTTACACTACGGGTCATCCTGCCTCATGGACAGGCAACCCACTGGAAATGGTCAAAACAAACTATACAAACGTTAAAATGGCCGTATGAGGCCTATCCTATAGACGTGGCATTTAAGACTAGGTCAATAGTCCTAAGCATCCTGTCAATAACAAGCAGTAAAGTGCAATACCCACCCTGGGAGCAGTGAGCGGGTTTCAGGACTAGGACAAAGAAGACAGTAGTGGTAGGTATAGGCGTCCTTAGAGGGGTGCATAGGGTGGCAATTGCTCCCCTATTGACTGCTCTCCCCCCCAATTGGTGCCCCCCCTCTGGAAAGGAACTCTTCGCTCAGCCTTGTCATTTGCGCGTTTGCAGGCTTTGCTAAGGCAGAGTTCTTTCTTCTGACATGAAAGGGACACCACGGGAATTAATGAGCCATGACTGTCACTGGGGTGGGGGCCATCACTGTTTAAAGATGGCTTCCTACGTGCTGGCCAGACTATTTTTGTCCAAATGTGCATCCAACACTTGCCAAGAAAAAAACAAAAAAGACGTTTCCAATCTGAAACGTGTTCTTAAACCTACATTAACTAGTTTTCTTTAACGGTGTTTATTTTTTGTTGGACTATCAAAGAAACACCCTGTGATTTTTGTACCCCTTTCTTTGTGTTTTATCACAGGATATATTTCTAACGCTGTTTTATGTTTGTCAACCTGCTTAATCACAAATAAATCCTTCTATTGTGCTGACAGTAGTTATTAGAAAAAATTAAACTGTTGGTTCATGGGTGCCAGATTTTGATTTTCAGCATGGAGGCAGAAATTACCCCACCCCACCCTAGCCCTGAATATAAGCAAACTACCAGCCCAATCCATCCCCTGGCGGAACACATTTTACAGTGCTTGTTTAAGGAATTGCAAAAAATCATACGATTTACAGCCAGTTTTAAATATATAACAATATAGCAACAGTGACTCAACCCGCTGAGCTACCCTTTTAGCCTTCTACTGTAGGACATTTCTATGGATCCCTTAATGTGTTCAAAATCGCTGCATTAACAGTGCAGTTCATGTACATGCATTCAAAGTCAACAGTATTTAATCTCTAGCTACACTGACCCTGTGCATAGATTCTTTGACGATGTACCAGTGGCCGCTTCTCCATAATGGATGAGGGGTGCACACCAAGTGCACCCTCACCCATTATGGAGGAGTCAAGGAGCCAGCCAGTGTAAACACAGAGTAGCGCTCCTCTGCTGGCTTGAACTGTTAAAGAAAAACGTGGTTTCCGTTTGACAGTTCCGTTCCCCAGCACTGCATTTCCAATGACCCATGCAAAGCCGGGACCATTTTGCTTCCCCAACATTGCATGGCCCATTAGGGATGCTAGATGAGGAACTGCATGTTCGTATGTGTGATGGGAAGAGCTATTGTGCCTCCTCGCACTTAGAAACAGGGCGGGCCACTTCGCCATCAGTGCTCCAACTCTTGCGTGCATGTGCACGAGCCAGGAAGCACTCTTTGCTTCCTGTTCATGCTACGCGTAAGATGGAGCACTGGGAGGGAGCATCAGGACCGGGGCAGAAGGTATGCTAATTTAAATAAGTGTACGTGTATGTGTATGCATGTGTTGTGTGTAATAGTGTGTGTATTATAATGGGTGTGCGTGTGAATGAGCAACTGCATGCTGCATGTAAAGGCTGTGTGAATGTGTGTGCATGTGTGTTTGTACTGCGACATGAAGCTTATTTTGGCAGGAGGGGGATGTGCATCAGCCAAAATCAGCTCCCTGTGTGAGGCACCGAGGAGGCCTAGAGGGGCAGGCATGGTATTTATTTTGATTGGCCATCTTTGATAGATGCCTAGTAAAAAATACCATGCCTACTCCTTGCTCCCGCCCCCGCACCGTGCATGCACACATAATCACATTGTGTGTGTGCGTGGCACTGGGGGAACCAGTGGGAAGGCGTGGCTTTTTTACTGGGTGTGTAGGATAAAGTAAGCATGATAAGTGTCATTATGTAACTAGACTGGTATTTGAATGCAGCCAGTCTAGCCATTTCTTACGGTGGCATGCCTTTTTGTGGTGGGAATCTTTGATAAAGCATGCATGATAGGTGGTATTATGTGGCTAAACTGGCATTTTAATGCATCCAGTCTAGCCGTTTCTTTTGTGGCATGATGTTTTATATTGTGCGTTTTTGATAAGCAAACATGACAAGTGCTATTATGTGGCTAGACTCCCATTTTTGTGCATGACATTTTGTGTTGGGTATCTTTGATAAAGGAAGCATGATAAGTTTTATTATATAGCTAGAATGGCATTTTAATGCAGCCAGTTTGCAAATATTTTCATACTGCAGCCTAGCATTTTTAATGGTAAAGCCAACTGGAGTATGTTCTTACGTGGGGATACTGCCATATTTTGGCAGAACAAGCATGGGTATGATTTCTTATTTATTTATTTGGATTTGTAGAGCGCACTACAGCCCACAGGCATCAAGGCTCTGTATCAGAGCTTCAGAAGGCTTGATTAAGGGTTACAAAAAAGCCGCCCAATGAAAGACTTGTTTACATTTCAGAGTCAATGCTTACATAGTATCACAGAATACAAGTTTATAGAGTCAGACAAAGAGGTTTGTTTTGATGGCCTTGCGAAAGGCTGAGTGGGATTCAATAAGCCTGATGTGAGGTGGTAAGGAGTTCCAGAGTGTGGGGGCCACCGTAGGCAAGCTGGAGCCACCAGCACAGGCTTTACGTGTTCTGGGAACGGATAACAGGTTCGAATAGGGAGATCTGGATGGTCTAAGGGTGGTGGGTTTGGTGATCCTTCGTGCCAGGTAGGGGGGGGGCAGGTCATGGAGACACTTATGAGTCAGGGCTAGAGCTTTGAAGATTATCCTTTCCTTAACTGGAAGCCAGTGGACCTGTCTTCTGAGTTCTGAGATGTGTCCTCTCCGCGCGAGACCAGTGGCAGCTCTGAGCGCGTTGTTTTGTACAATTTGAAGCTTCGAAACATTCTTGGCAGAAGTGCCGTTGAACAGAGAGTTACAGTAATCAAGCCTAGAGCCGATTATGGCCCTGGCGATGGTGAGACAATTTTGTTGGGACAAGAAGGGTCTTACTGAGCTCATGAGTTTAGAGTGGTAGGCGGAGGTGGAGGCTATGTCATTAACCTGCCTGTTCATGGTCAAGTCAGGTTCCAGGTAGACACCTAAGGTTTTGATGGGGTGTGACACGGTGATGGGGATATTGTCGATGGTGAAGGTGGAGTATCGGCTGTCCAGCTTGCTCAGGGTGGAGGGGAAGCCAACCAGCAGGAGCTCGGTTTTCTCACTGTTGAAGCATAACCAGTTTTCTGCCATCCAGGATTGGATTGTTGTGTATATGGAGTTCACAGTGTTCTGGTCGGACAGGTAGTCACCCAAGAGGGGGATGAGTACCTGGGTGTCATCTGCATAGTTCGTAGGTGAGATGCTCAAGGAGTCTAGGATTTTGAACAATGGTCTCGTGAAGAGGTTGTAGAGGGTGGGGGCCGCGCAGGAGCCTTGCGGCACTCCGCATTTGATGGTGCTGGGGTCAGCGCATGAGGAGTCTGAGAAGACCTTCATTGCTCTGTCCTTTAGAAATGAGTCAATCCATTTGCACGCACTGTCAGAGAAGTTGGCTACTGAAGAGAGGTGCTGGCATAAGGTTTTGTGGTCGACCAGATCAAAGGCTGCCGACAGGTCCAGGAGCAGAAGGAGCGCAGGTTTGCCTGCGTCTCTAAGGTCATCGATCTGGTTTTTGAGGTCAAGGAGAGCCGTTTCTGTCCCATGACGTGGTCTAAATCCTGATTGTCTAAGTCCTAGGAGGTGATTGTGTTCTAGGAATTCTGCATTTGCAGGTAAACTGCTTTATCCAGAATTTTTAATAGGAAGGGGACGGTGGTGATAGGCCTGTAATTACCTGGAATGGAGGGATCAAGGGAGGGCTTTTTAAGGAGCGGATGAACCCACGCTTCCGTTAGTCCCACTGGGACGTAGACAGAGTGAAAAGAGGCAGTGATGAATGCCGTGATGATAAGGGCTAGGGAGGGGGCACAGTCCTTAATGACTTGTTCTGGGCAGGCATCGCCTTTGCAATTGGAGGGTTTGATGGATCGGAGGAGTGTGATGACCTCTGTTTCGCTCATGACTTTAAAGTCGAAAAAGGAGGCGTGACTGGAATTAGCTACAGGCGTATGGTTGCCTTGACTGCTGGCGACCAGTTTGGTGAGCTCCCGTTGGTGGGCAAGGATTTTGGCCTGTAAGGTTTCCAATTTATTTAGCATGGCGGACTGGATGGAGTTGCACCAAGTTTCATCCTTCACAATAGGTGATGGAGGGGAGGTGGGGGTCTCAAGCTCTCTGAAAATGGCAAACATTTCTCTACTTCCAGATTTGGCATTAGAAATCCTAGTATTGAAGGAGGTGGCTTTGCATTGGTGATGGCGATTTTGTATTTTTTAGAGATAGATTTGAAGGCAGCTCTGGTGGCCTCAGTGGGGTTGTTAATCCAAGTGGTGAGTGCAACCCTTTTTTTGGCACGCATTTGTAAGAGATCCTGGGTGAACCAGGCATTGGAATGCTTAGATTTATTGGCTTTTTTGAGGGTGAGAGGTGCCACCAGGTCGACGGCCTGGGTGATGATCCTCTTGAGGTCGTTGCAAGAAGATCAGGGTCATCAGAGAAAGGGGGTAGGAGAGCGGGTACCCTAAGGTGCTGGAATAAGTTGTTGTGTGTTAGCAGTTTTGAGCTGCGAGAGAGGGCTGCTGGAAGAGGGATGGTGGGGGGTTGAGGACCTTTGGAGGTGACAATGTTGAATGTAATACAGTGGTGATCAGACCATGGTAATCGGGAGATCACAGGGAGGCTTAGAGAGCAGCTGTGGTGGGAAACCCAATCTAAGGTGCTGCCTTTGGTGTGAGTGGGGCTGGAGATGGCTTTAGAGAACCCTAGGTGCAAAGGGCTTTATTGAGAGCTTTAGTGTGTGGGTCTTTAGGGTCATTGAGGCCTAGATTAAGGTCCCCCAAGAGCAGGATTTTGGAGGCTTTTTTCAGGCTGTCTGAGAGGGAGTGGGCTAGGGCATATTGGAAGTCACTGGAAGGGCTAGGTGGTCGGTAGATGAGGTGGAAGGTAAAGATGCAATTTTGAGAGAGCTTAAGTTTGAGTAAAAGGTAGTCTGAGCTCCGATCAAGGTCCCTCTTAATACCCCTAATTGATAGGGATTCTTTGGCGATGACGGCTACCCCACACCCTCTGTGGGAAGAGCGGTCCTGTCTGTAGATAGTGTACCCAACAGGGATGGCTAGGGGGAGGGCGGGTCCAGATGAATCAGTTAACCAGGTTTCACTAAGGAAAAGAAGGCCAAGGTTGTTCTTGCTGATCAGGTCATTTACATCTAATGCTTGAGCCGGTAGGGATTGAGAGTTGATGAGGGCACATTTTAGGTGGGCATCAGATTGGGGAGTGGGAGTGATGGGGAGGGAGGTGGAGGAGCCGGTACAGGGCAGGGCAACCGACTGCAGGATATTATGGCTTTCAGCGCATTGCAGTGGGGTGCAGAAAGCAGGTTCGGGCCCGTTAATTATTGCAGCATCAGTACATGGTGGCAGGGGAGCATCAATACAGGGCAACACAACAGCAGGAAAAAGAATATGATTTTCAGCACATGGCAGTGGGGTGTATGAAACAGGTAGAGGCACATTGTATGTGGTGGCTTCATATTTACATGCCAAATTGTTGGAGGTGCCTCTTGCGTGAGGACTGCTGAACATCTCACTCTCTTTATAGATGTAGTTGTGTAGAGGTGACCAATGTTTCGGCGAACGAGTAGTTAATCCAGTGGGCGGAGCCACTTCGTTGCATACGGGGAGATTCAGGTCAGCAGAGCAGACGCGTGCTGCAGTGTGCGGCGGACTAGCATCTTGGGTAAGAGCATGTTAGCAGTTGGGAAATGGGGCACAGGCACACAGGTATGGCTAGGGGGGTTTCTAATGAAGGGCTTATTGATACGGGGAGGACAGGGTGGGGAGGGGTATAGCCGGTATGTGCAGAAGTGGGCAGAACCACCTCTCCTTGCGGGCAGCAGGATGTGTACGAGTTTGATGGCTTTAGGAACCTTGCCCTGAGACGCAGTAGTCTGAGTGCAGTGCTCGGGCAGATGGTAAAACCAATGGGCATTTTCGCGCGGGTGCGTAAACACTTGTTTCTCTGGACAATTTTGGGAATGAGAGCATCATAAATACTGTGGACAGACGCGAGGCTCTTACCTATCACTGGGCATAATTCAGTGGCCTTCTGCGCCTTCGAGCAGCAGAGAGCTGCTGAGAGGGAGCTGGGCCTTATCTCACCACCTTCTCTCTGTGACTTTGCCTCGCGGCGCGCCTCCGCTCCATTTAAAGCAGGAGGGGAGGGCCTACAGAGGTGTGGGGCCGAATCAGGTCGCATGTGGGCATTTCGTTGATCGGTTGCCATGGGAATGCAGGCAGCGGCTATCTTATGATCGGGGGAGTCCTCGTTGCTTCCAATGGGCGCAGATTTTCTATTGTAGCACTCCTGAGCTACGTGGATGTTTGGATCAGCTGGATGGGCAATCAGCTGCTGGTTCCCTCGCAGCGGAGCTGCTGAGAGGGAGCTGGGCCTTTTCTCACAGCCGTCTCTCTGCGGCTAGTATCATTACTAGCATTATGCGCAAAGAAAACATGAATATGTGCTTACATGGGAATACTGGCATATATTGGTGCAGCCAGCATGTAAATGTATAGGAGCAGCCAGTGTGAATTTTGTTTATACTTTCATATTTTGTGAGCAACAGCAACCTAAAAATGTGTTTTGACGAAATTCTCCTCTGCACTGTTGGTGACTTGCATTTAGCAGATGTGTTCATGCATTACAGTACAAAGCCAATTGCAAACTGGTTGGCATTTTACCCAATGTTTGCACCATTTTAAGACATTATTTAAAAAAGAATTATATAGGTGGGAAGCCCCCCAATACCTCTTAATTGGTTTCTTGTTCCCTCGCTATGGTCTGTCACACTGGCATATTTGGGGAAAATATTTATGCCCCTCCAATAAAATTATTCACCAGCCGCCATTGGGGTGTACAGCCAGAAACTGGAAACTGTGAACAATTCTATGGGGCAAAGTGAGATTCCTGCAACCATTGCTAAAGACCCAAGTGAACAGTTGCCTCCTTTCACCCTATACATGGTGCCTTTATGTGATATTTCATATGTTAAACAGAATGCCCTTGACTATCGTTTTAAAAGTAAGGTATGTGGGATATCTCTTCTGTTAAATGGACTATTTTTGACTAGCTATTATTTAAAGCTGAGCCGGAAGTGATATCTCTTCTGCTAAATACCACCTCAAACTACACATCATTTGAAGCTGTGCTAGAAGTGGTGTCTGCTCGAAGTAAAATAATGTAGTCTCTTTCTGACTGCATGGACAGTTTTGCAACTGTTGAACATGAGTTAACTTTTTAGGATGTTTATTAACTTGATGCAACACTTTTATTGAATTAAACCTACTCTGAACATGCTTAATGACATGTTTTTTGTTTAACCAGATTGGTAAAATATATATATATACTTAAGCCAGTTTGGCCTGTTAACCCTTATTTAGTGTGCCACCACCCCACCATGTTGTATTTTTACCACCTGGTTTGCCACCCCTAATACTGATTTCTAGTGATGCCACTGATAGGAGGAAATCTTGGAATTATCCCTTTATCCATCTTTTTCATCCCAGTCCTTAGACTACTAGAGTTCCAAAGCAGTACACAGGATATTGCTCAGAAATAAAGACAATGTTGCTGTGCACACATGACATATTTATTTGCTTAATATAATTAATCATTAACACAAGACAGAAAGCTGAATCAAATGTCCGACGAGGTTGCCCAAGATACACATTATACTGGGAGATGATTGTGTCCTGGCAGGACCAGGTAGCCACCCTGCAAATGTCGTTCAAGGGACACCCATGAATGCAGCCCATGAAGATGACACAGCCCTGGAAGAGCGTTCCAAGACTCTATTTGTCGGGGAAACCTCCACTTTTCTGTAGGCCAAATCTATGATTTTCTGGATCCACCTGTTCAGCAATTGCAGTGAAAGGTCTCTTCCCCGCATGGCCAGGCCCAAACGAGATAAAAAGGAAATCCCCTTGGTGGGATGAAGCTGTGCAGTTTAGGTCAATTCTGACCACTCTACCAATATCCAGCTCATGAGGGAAGGTGTTGCGACCGTCATCTGACACCAGGGTGGGCAGGACAAGGTCCTAATGGAGGTGGAAGTCGGATATCACCTTCAGGTAGAAGAGAGAAGAAGGCAGAAGGATCATGCCCTCAGGTACAAACATCCAGCAGGAGGGTACAGAGGAGGACATTCTATTCTCCAAGGCCCTGCCAGAGACAATGGCCAACAGGAAGAGACACTAGTAGGTGAGGTGAGAAATGGGGATGGAGGAAAGGGCCCTAAAGACAAGGGGGAGATCCCAGGTGAGAAAGGGGATCCAATATGGGGCCATGACATTACAACGCCTTTAAGCAGGCAGGCCACTAGCGTTTTGATGCTGATGAGCAGAGCCCACATGGTTTTGAAAGCTTGCATTGTCTGCACTTGAAATAATGGCACCTCCAGACCCATAGAGAACCCCTGGTAGAGGAATTTCTGAACTTAGGCTGCCTCACAACACTTTAAAATTATATCCAATGCTGAGCATAAGATGCAAGTGTTCAGGTTCTCCTGCAGCCTTTTATGTTGTCCTCAACTGCTCAGGATAGAACCCCTTTTTGAGGACTAGTCTCTAAAGTGCCAGGGTGTCTGATGAAGTTGTGGTAGCATTAACATGGGAAGTGCAACCACCTGAGGGGTGGAACGATTGAGGAGGGGGGAGGCTGTTGGAGGAGGGCTTGAGATGAAGCAGAAACCAATTTGTTAGTGGCCAACTGGGGACAATGAGGAAGAGCCAGGACCTATCAATCCTGATCCTGAGAAGGAACTTCTGAATGAGGGGAAAGGAGCGAAGGTATAAAGGCAGGTCTGCAGCCAGGCTAAGGATTGGGCATCCATTCCCAATGCCTCAGAGTCCCTGGCATGGGAGAAGTAAAGAGGGATTGCCCGTACTGGAGAAGACAAGGTAGAACGTCTGTAGGGAAGAAAGTACTAAAAATCCCCATTGTGTATACCACCTTGATGTCAAGGAGGCAGAACACAACCAAGTCCATTATCTGAGGTGCCACCCTCTGTCCTGTTCAGGAAGGGACTTGGTTCTGCCCAGGCAATTGATAAATACCAGTGAGACCAATACCAGTGAGACCTGATTTTACATGCAAACGAACCCAGGCTTGCCCTTGAGTTTTAGAGACAGAGGGGATGAGAGTGGGCATCCCCGGTTGATCAGAGCTCCCCCAGTTTGACGAACTGTTCATGCTCTCTACTGCCCATCTTTCATGGAAACAGAGGTGTGCCAGGATGGCCCACAGGCTGTCTGGCTGGCATGGTTTGCCATGATGGTTGGGTTGGGGGTGACAGTGGAAACCCACCAGGAGGTTGAAATCCTTCAACAACCATTCATTTCTCCTGTGTAGGTGCATCATCATGCTGACCAACTGGATGTCCCTCCATGAGTTGGGGTCCCGGTTATGGAGGAGTTGAACCACAAAGGGCCTGAGGTGCTGTCTTGTCCATAGGATGAGGAACAATGCGGCCACCAGATCCCCCTGTACTGTGCTGTGAGCCATTGCAGGACATTCACTCCGTCTGAGGCATATCACATTAGCTTTTGTATCCTTTATATAATGTAAAAACCAGAGTCAATCCAGGCCAATCTGGGATTTTGAGACCACTGTAACAGATTTAAGGTTCAGGAGAGGGGGTTTTAACAGCCAGGGTTTCAGAGCTTTCTTGAGAGCAAGACATTTGAGATGGGAGCAGATAGCATGGAGAAGGAGTTATTGAGCTTCTGTACCTTGACCAAGAAGATTTCACTGAGCCTGGATGTCATTGAGTAACTGACTTGAGGTGCTGTCCAGTGGAAGATCTGAGGTTGCACTTTGAAATGTAGAATTGCAGCTTCTCTTGTGGGAGTCCAGCCTTAAATTTATTTTACGGCTAACGGTCAGTGAGTACAGGATTTGCAGTCCTGGGACAACGTGGAGCATGAGCCTATGGACTTTGTTCAAATCATGCTACAGTTTTAAAAGTAGATATTTGGAGTAAGCCAGATAGAGATTCTTGTGCATTGCAAACATGAAAGTATTATTGCAATGACCGCTGGCCAGAATACTCAAGATGACCCTCAAAGTGATCAGGTTGAGAAAGCAGGATTCCACCAGTCGACTGACTTGTGGTTTTAAAGAGAGTCCGTAGCCCATGAAGACACCAAGGTTTCTGAGCACTGTGCTGGGAGAGTGGAGAATCTCCTATTGATGGAGTCATAGGAGCAAAAAGGGAATCAGGGGAATATTGTCAAGTTAGGGGATAGGGAAGGCACAATGCCTTGCAGATATTGAGCACTAGTTGAGTGCTGTCAATGTAGCTGTAACTGGGCAGGCCACATGTGTGACTAAGCATGGGGCATGGTCTGGATTAGATGCTGAAGAGAAAGAGCCCAGTAGGATGTCAAAAGGTACAGGTTGTTGGGAGAGGAACGGGTGGTCCATATTATCAGAGAGTGGTTGGCGATAAAGTAAGAGATCGATTCAAGTGCTGTGTCTAGATTTGAGTATGAATGTTTTTGAAGGCCAAAATATTAACACACAAAAATAAGCACTGCAAGTCTGCACGGGACTTTAAATCTTCCCAGATGGAGATCAGTATAGTTGTGTCCCTATGCTTGGCCTAAACCCCACGTGAGCAGTGCCTAGAAGGAGGTTATTTTGGATATTTTGTAGGTAGCCTGCCCAATCTGCCAGTTTGACAGTTATCAGTGATTCTAATTCTTTAGGGTTGGACATGTGTATCAAGGGTTTGTTGGGGATGGCGGAGGTGAGGATGCTGTGCACTGGATATGTGCCAGGGTGACTGAGTATTTTATTGCAAAATTCAGAAGAATAGGGGGTCAGTGAGTGATCCTGTTTTCAGGCTTGATGCCAGTTCCTTGAAGTCCATGGGAGATTTCTAAATCAGTCAAATGGGAAGAGTACCAAAAAAGTGTGGGAGTTAGGGATGGGGGTGCCAGTGAATCAATCACCTGTGGAAGTATACAGCTTTGCAGTGAGAGTGATCAGAGAGAGAGAGAATCAACAGAATGGGAGGGTGCATTGGTAATGTTGCAGGCTGAAGGGTTTTAAAATTTGGAGATCACCTTGAAAACCTCTTTAGACTGTCATGGAAATCCTATCTGAGTACTAGGCTTTCTTGCCCATGAGTACTTCAGTCCTATAATGTCTCGGCTGGGAAGTAGTCTGGTTAGCCGAGTGCTGGTGAAAGTGCCCTTTCCATAGCCGTGGTCTTGAAGTCTTGAAAACAGACCGTTTGGCCATATGCTTCTTGTTAGGTGCCCTGGCGGAACACCAGAGGTTGCTGGGTATTGTACAACTCTAAAGGATAGTCGCTAAGGATGGAGTTGTAGTCAGGGATAATTCTGAATTGAATCCAATGCCGCTCTGAGGTTTCCAGTGCCTCATATAGTTCAACAATGACCTTGATGTCTTTTACAGCCTTTTAAGCATTGTGCCATTGAAGTAGGAAGGAAGGGGCGTGTGCCTAGGCCTTGGATGATGAAAAGAAGGATCAGGAAGTCTGTTTAGCTTAGGGTGCAAGGGAGCCAGGGAGCAAGGAGCGGGGACTGTAAACCTGTTGCATGAGCCAAGAAAAGCATCAAGAGGGGAGTCCTGCTAAGATATTGCGCTTGCGCATCAGTTGCTGGAAGTGGGAGTTGTCAATTGGAGCAAGTGTCCTGGGCATGGAGGGAAAACAAATCACAGTAGATGTGGCATCCCGAGACGGTCAGGACTCGTGAGATAGGCAGATGACAGAAACAATATTGCTGATGCATTTGACAAACTGCTCTGTAGAATATTGCAGTGCCACCTGCCATCTTGTTGCAGTTGACAACTGATATTTTGTTTCAGATCGAGGTGGCCTCATGTACTATACTGCCTGGTAAATCGAGGACCAGGTTTTGCTGATGTACAAAAGGTTGGGGCTTTCTTGGAAAATTAGATGATGCATTTTGTATTAGTGTATGTGCACTAACCTGCCATTGAGTGGAAAGAGGTGGATTATGCTTGAGTCCACGATTAACAGCTGGCTGGAGCCTACTGTTGGGCTGGGGGATGTACAACGGGTAGAGGGTATGTGCTTGCTCCTGGCCCACACTGAATATGGCAATGTGTCAGTTTAAATGAAGGGCAAGGAGAGCAGTCTCTGTGTCCTGGGGCATGTTCATCTACAAAATGCCCTGTTTGTGAGAAATGCTGCAACATCTTGGAGGGGGGCTTGAGAGGAGTTTTGACTTGTTTCATGAGTAAAGGGGGAGGAGGCCACAGTGGATGACGTAGGGAGGGAATGGAATATGAGCAGTGTCAGTCCATCCTCCTGCTCAAGAAATTATAGATGGATAGAGATTGAAATGTAGGTACAAAGGAAAGCAGAGGGGGCACAAGAGGGTTGTGGGGACCAGGAGATGGAAAGGGAGGGAAGTCTGAGGGGAAGACAGAAGGTGTGAGAGGCTTAGGGGGCAGGAAGGCGTGGGGAAGAGATGGAGAAAGGCATGAGATGTGGTGGGCAGCAGGAAGAGGGTTCTACTAAGTGTTGGGTGGGGCTGGAAAATATGTTATACAACAGTGGGAGCTTGAGGAAACGATTGGGGGAAAAGAGGGAATGTACTTTCATTACAGAAGGAGGAGGAGGGAGTGGCACTGAAAGGGTTAATGAGTGGGAGTATTTGGGGGTGAGTGGGTGGGGCCAGTGGAGGATAGGACAAATGGCCCTACTGTCCTGCCATCTCCCTTTTTGGCCACATTGGAAAACATCACTCTATTGGTAGGAAGAACGAAGGAAGGAGAAGGCAAAGGTAACAAAGGATGATGAAGGGATGGTGACTTGATTGTGAGGTGGCATATGAAGGTGTGGAAAGATGGACAAGTGTGGCTTGAATGAGAAAAGATCCCACATGTTGGGGGGTGGGGCGTAGCAGTGGAAGCGTGGAAAGTAGACAGCACCTGTAATGATGGAAACAATGGGGTGTGTAAGGAAGACATTGTATCAACTGTAAGACAGACACAAGTGACCACATTTCAAGGGTGCTTATTGAACTTCAACAATGGAGTGATAAATGTCTATTGTGGGGTACATTTATCCGCCCAGCAGAACTCCCCTACAACAGAAGACGGCACCTCAGCAGTCACCAGCAGAACGGCTGCGCCAGCTCTGTTTAGCACGATTGCCTTGCATTAAAACTGCGTTTTGCAGTCACCAAAATAATGGCTGCGCTGTCTTACCAGCCACACATGGGGCAAGATGAAACACAGAACGCCCGAGAATTACTGCCAATATTTTCTTCATTTGCACCAGAGGAAAAAGTCAAAGGCAGCTTTGCTATGCTGCCAGCTCAAAACCTTTCACTGAAAAAGAAAATATTCTGCCTTTTAAAATGACTGCACACTGATGCCCTGTCCATCTTTTCAACAGTACACAGCTTGGTTCCAGTGAGACCCAGCTATGTTCATCCATATTCAGGTTGTGCTCCAGCAAATGGGGGCATTCCTCATTGAATGACAGGCTGTGCCAGGCAAGATCTGTGAAATAGCAAAGAACTTCACTCCAAGCCATACACAAAACGCTTTACTTTTGCAACAAAATATCACAGATAAACTCTTTACAAAAAGCCCTCTCTCTCTCCTAGCTCGTGTCAGTTTCTAAGGACCTTTATATTTGAACAGATGCCTATGCATTAGAAACATGAATTGGGCTTTGGAAAGGTTCATAAAATGGAGGAGAGGAGGGCTGCATTGTAAAGTGACAGCCAAGGAAAATTAACCACGTGTAAAATGGTGCTTTTTACAAACAAGAAAATGTCTGTTTAAAAGTAAATTGTTGAATTAAGGCACTGTCCTTGCATAGAAATGTGATAGGGGGTTGTTTTAAAACATTTATAGGCTATTTAATTCCAACAGACTTGTTTTCTGGTCCAGGAAAGAAAAATAAATAAATAAACAAATCTGCTGTGGGGCCAGCAGAACAGGTTTTTTAAAGGCCCTGGCTTCAAAGTATCTTGTTTCCTGGGAACAGGATCTAGCTCCCTCCAAGTGGCTGACAGGAAGGCGGTGACTGCCACCCCTGACCAATCCAGTTGGTAGAGGCATGTCAGGCCAAAGGTCTGCCCCCATACTAAATCCTGTGATGTCATCTGCCTTATAAAAGGTAGAGGCTCAGAGAGACAAAGGACTGACTCTCCTGACTTCCAGCTTCAGCATATCCCGAGATCCAGACATTTCATACTCACCCAGCAAGATTCCAGATTCCACTGCCAGGAAAAGGATAGCTGATCCAGACCCTCCTATCCAGGCAGAACGACCCTTCAGAAGTAAACCCCACAAAACCCCCACTCATTTTGGGAGAAAGGGGAAAGGTGGCTGAATCCTCATTGGGATTATCCAGCGCTACCTGCTTGCCCTGCTGCCTGCTTTATCCAGCTCAGGTGCTGCTGTGCCCTGACCAGACCCTTGCCCCGCTGTTCGGATACCCGGTTGGTGGTCCAGAATCCCATATTCAAGTGCTGGTTGTAAGTATCACCCCATCCCATAGCACAAAGTAGGATATCCCATTCTGATACTTTGCCTTTGTTCAACCCTATAAGTAATCCTGAAAATATTCTAGTAACTGTTTAAATTATAAGAATCCTCTGAGCATCCTGTTTTTGATCCCTGTGTTAGCACCATTCTTTCCTATCCTTTTAGTCCATTGCCTAAGTCCTTAGTAATATTTGGAATATTGGGGGTTAAGACTGCTGCTTAACCTGTTTCACGGGCGGCGTTCGTCTTTTCTAGCCAATAAAGTATAGTTGTAATAGCACTTGTCATTTCCTTTCCAAACCGATTGTCCCTGTCCACTGCTTTCACTTTTAAAACCGAATATCCTTTCCCATTAAGAATCTCCCCCTGCCATTCATTTAGTGTTACCCTTTCACTTTCTTATCATTCCTGTGATCTGTAGCTGTCCCGTAGCATAAGAACCACATTCCGATTTTGTCTGTTGAACACATTTCTCAAGCTGTTTTCACATTTACACCTGTGAAAATAAGAAAATGCAATTTCTCCACTTGTGCTTTGACTGCACTGTGTTTTTCCTTCCCCAAGTCGATTTTCTGAACTGTATGCCCGTTGTTAGGACATTGTTTTGTGGTTTGCTAGTGCTCTTATATCTCTTATTCGTGCCTTTTCCATTCAACCGTGCCTGTAAAAGACACATTTAATAATTTCACGGGCCGTTTTGCTCAGTTTTCGGGGGACCTAAATCCGGTTTTTCGCCTCCTTTTCAGTGGGGTTAAGTTGTATTTGAATTCTGATTGTTGCGTAGTGTACCTGACTCCTTGCTATACCTCCCCATCCATGCACAGTTCGATTAATAGGGGTTTGAGGGCCTGTTGCAGGGGGAATGATTAACTGTGATACCATTTAAAAATCCACTCAAAAGTTCATTTTGCTTTCTTACAATTGTGTAGTGTTTATCTTATATGAAAAGGTCTAACTAAGTGTATTCTATCAATTTACCCTGAATTTTAAAATAAATAAATATTGTATTACCACCCACTGGCCTGGCTCATGGTCCATTGTGGCCCGGGGTATTTGTAAAAGGGGGTGTGAGACGGGTTGGGTGCCATCTCAATCTGAATTCTTAGTAAATAAAGTAAAAGTGTTTTAATTTTACGCTGCTTCCTAGGCCAAGACGGTAGCCTGTTACATCAAGCCTTGAGTGAACTGTATATGACTCCACATGGGTATTATGCAGGAGAAAGCTGAAGAAAATAGAACCCTTCCACAAAACCAGTCTGCGCTATTAAACCAAATCCATACTGAATTAAAACTATTGGAAGGGAAATTGCAAAAGAGCCAAGATTCTGAGGTCAAAGTTGAGAACTATATCAAACAGCTAAAAGAGGACTTGGCTCTACAACAACAAAATAATTCAGACCAAGAGGCCCAATTAAATGCATTAAGAGTGGAGTGTCACTTCGAGAAGGTGTTGGATTCCATCTACTGGGGGGCACTCTGGGAGGTCATGCGCAAGATGGGATTTGGCAAACAGTTCCTATCCTGGGTTCGACTGTTGTATACCGCACCGACGGCTGAAGTCAGGGTAAATGGCTTGGCGTCGCGATCCTTTGCCCTGGGAAAAGGGAAAAGACAAGGTTGCCCCCTGTCATCCCTCCTCTTTGCACTAGCTATGGAGCCACTGGCCCTACGTCTAAGGGACACATGTACCTGGGGGGGTATCCCAGGCGGTCCAGGATCGGAAGACAGAGTCTCATTGTATGCAGACGACCTATTGATATACCTACGAGACCCCAAGATGACATGCCCAGTGGTGACTCAACTGCTACAAAAATATGGAGCCTTTAGCGGCCTAAAGGTAAACTGGTCTAAATCCACACTATTCCCAATTAACCAATTAGGTGAGGAAACCCCTGTGCCCTGCCCATATAAGATTGCCTCTGACCATTTCCAATACCTGGGTATCCGGATCACGAGAAATCTTAATGACTACATACCCAACAATTTACAACCCATAACGGAGCGATTCACAAGAGATGTGTAGCACTGGATATCTTTACCCCTGACCCTACTGGGACGTGTGGCACTGTTTAAAATGTTAGCACTCCCCGTCACTTTTACATATTACAGAATGCCCCACTGCACATACCTATGAAGACGTTCCAAAAAATAGACTCTACACTTAGGAAAATCCTATGGGGTAGTGGGCATCCGAGAATAGCCCTTCGAACATTGCAAAGGTCAATATGGGAAGGAGGCATTGGTATGCCAAGGCTACAGACATACTACTGGGCTAGCCAGATGTCGGTGATAAATGACACACTACACGCCGAAACTACACTACCACATGTGAGAGCATCACCCCCATAGAGCTATACGCTGCGACACCTAGACCAATCCCCCCGAGACATGATATCACAGACGTCTCGTATTTGGGTGGAGGCACACGCTTTCATAGGCTGAGAGGACAACGTCACACCACTGCAACTGCTATGGAACAATAGGAACCTCTCTGAAGTGACCAAATTGCCGAAATGGCCAATATGGGCGAGACATGGAATAGAAAGAGTAAAAGACATAATAATGGAAGGAACCATTAGACCCTTTGAAGACCTAAGTGTGACCTTTGACCTCCCAGAGGCAGAACGGTATCACTACACACAGCTCCAGCATGTATTACAGCAACACCTCCCCATTCTCTCTGAAATGCCAGACTGCACGCCCTTGGAACGAAATATAGTCATAGAGCACATTCAGGCTAAAATTACCACAGTCATGTACAGTGCTATCACCTCCTTTGCCACTCCATAATTGACAAGTCTGAAGACAAAATGGGAGAGAGAAGTGGGGGAGATCATGTTGGAAGATTGGGTACAGATCTTAATGTACCCTCGCGAAGCCGCCATATCGGCGAGACTACGCCTGGTACAACTGAAGATATTGCATAGAGTCTATTACCCGAGGGTAGCCCTGCACCGCTGGGGTAAAATAGCAAAACCTAACTGCCTACACTGTCGAGGGGAAGAGGGAACCTTCTTTCACATACTATGGGAATACCTGGATATAAGTCACTATTGGCAGCAATGTTGTGATATTTTGTCAAGGGTCCTGAACCAGACGATTCCCAGAGACCGTAAACTGCTGCTATTGGGAGTAGACAGTGAAATAGACATGTCAAGGTACGAAAAACTTTGCTTCACAACTGCAACAGCAGTAATGAAAAGGAACATAGCACAACTATGGGGAGCAGCAGAGCCACCGCAAGTAGGACAGTGGATCACGGACGTACAGGTATGCATTGCCATAGAAAAGAGGGTATACAGAGCCAGAGGATGCCCTGAAAAAGTGGGAACATTTTGGCAACGATGGGAAGACACAATGTGAACTTTTTCAATCATAACACCGCAGGATGTAGGAAGTAGGCATTGCAGTAAGAAAACCTGGTATAGGAAATACTATATGTGACCTATTTGTACTCATCTTGCATCTAATGTTATTGTTGTTCTCTTTACGTTCTGGCCCTGTTGGGCCCAGCAGTTGTATGTTTTCTCTATTTCTATGCTATAAAACCAATAAAATGTGTTATTAAAAAAAAAAAGTCGAGTGTCAAGAAAAGGTTGACTCTTTGGAATAGAGTCAACTGAAATTAAAACAACAAGTGAGATACAATAACGTCAGCACAGAGCAAATAGTCACTTTACAGAATCAGATAAAAAACTTGGAAGGAGAAAGTAATACATTAATTATTAAAGAACTCCACTTTCAATCAGGATTTCATGAAGAGCGCCAGAAATTAGGTGCCATAACGCAACAAAGGCACGCTCTGTATCAGGAGAAAGAGGCCCTATACCAGAAAGTGTGCAAATTAAAAACCAATCTGGAGAGAAGGGAGTCAGACCTTCAGGGACTGACTGGCATAAAAGAATGTGAAAAATTGATGGGACATAGGAGACAAACAGAACTCCATTTAGAGCAGGCCGTAGAGGCTCAAAATGTGCAGAAAAAGGAGTTTCACCCCCTGCAACAGAAATTGTCTCCGTTTTCCCAGTCCACACAGGCAGCGCAAAGAGACAATGAGGCCCTGTGTGAGGAGAACAATGGACTCCACAAGCAGGTGGCAGCTCAAGAGCAGGTCATAGAGGCCAGCCAAGCCCTGATAGCAGAGCAAAAGGCTTAGACCTTTGCCTACTATCAAGAGGTATGGGCTGAGAAGGAGAGACTAGGGAGGTTGGAGAAAGAGTATGCTAGGTTAAATCCAAACTTGAAGGACCCCGAACAAGTAGAGAGGGACAGGGCCATCCCTGATCACAGTGTGATGTCCTCTGTACTAAGGGCCTCAAACCTATTTAACACTTTGTATGCGTAAGGCACTGATGACTTCATGTCTACCGGTTCACATGAGCCAGGAACCGTGAGGCAGTCAGAATAAAATAGGCCTAGCATGATTGAGCTGACAGGTCAACGCCCCTCAGAAATTGATCAACGGGCGACCCTGTCTAGATACAAAAATATTATGGCTGATGTCTCTGACCAAGAAGCCTCCTATGAGGAGAAAGTAAGGGAATTAGACCTGCAGAAGCACTATCTCCAAAGGGACCATTTGGTTCGATTTGCAGAAAAACAGCATGAAATGAGGACAGAAAAGAGCATTCTAAAAACCTCCACCCAATCAGGACAGTGGGGGAGATTTCCCCTAATGCGGGAAGCAGAGAGGAGTTAGAAGACTAGGCCACACCATTCTGCGAGCCATTCACTAGCGCAAAGAATCAGGGAGTGATCAGGGAGTGCCTAGAAGATAATGAGGGGACCTCAAACATTAGCAGCTGTGAGTCTGAGGGCGAGTAGACTCAGGTGACGCAGCAAAAGAAGGCAGATAAACAAAGGAGAGCTATGGTGAAAGACCCCAGTAGACAGATTAAGGGTATTAGGAATTTCATAACACTGTACCACAAAAATGCAAAATATTCTGTCTGGGAGTGTCTGGAACTATATGACACTTTTCACATCAAAGATAGCCAGAACTGCATAGACTATGCTAAATGGACGTTCTCTCCAGAGTAGTCTAGCTTCTTTGCTGGACTGGAAGACCAAAACCATTCAAGGTGGACCTCCTACAAGGCGGCCATCTAGAAACACTTTTCCGCCCACAGAAACCCCCAGGAGGCTCGCAAAGCGGCCTACAATTTGCAATGTGGATAAGATCAGGCCCCAAGAGAATTTGTGCAGGAGCTAAAACGCGCCTTTGCACAAACAAACTACCAGGAGTGTGCGCACGAATAGTAGAGAGTTTATTACCACCTATTTTCATGTGCTCCCAAAATACATAATGACCCAGCTGGTGAGGGATTTTCATGACAAAAGGACTATGGACTGGATAGTAGAGCAGGCTACCCAGATCTATGAGGTCCAAAAACCTGCAGAAAATAAAAACCAGACAAAAAACCCCATACCAACCAACACCCCTGCTGCTGCGAAGGTGGCGGAGGTGAAGGTTGCCCCCATTTTAGACCTAGAAATGGAGGGGCAACCATTGGAAAACCAAACCTTCCCAAAACCAGCCAAATCAGAGGCAAAGCAGACCATCTGCTCAATCAGCAGCAGGTGGCACTCAGGTAGGTAATCCCACCAATGGGACCCCTAACTCTCCTGATTACATAAGTCCCATATACAAGGGCAACGGACATATCTTGGGGTATGTATGGACTCCCCCAGCCCAAGGGCGGAGATCCAACCAGGTGAGTACTGCCCCAGGAAAATACCCTCCAAACTTCCCTCAGGAGGGCAGTAATCCCCCAAATCCATGGTTAAGTTTCTTTCCCCAGTATCTACCAAAATACCAAACCCCAACCTGCAGGACAACCCTCCTTTCTGTCCCCAGTTACAGGAATCCAGACCACCCAACCCGGGAGTGGGGAGGCCAAGGGTGGAGAGTTACCAAGGGAATCCCCAATACCCAGGGTACGCCGGGAGAAGGGATAGTTACCCTTCCAGAGAACCACCTAGGTATGAACAAAGACCCCGTACCAGCCGGAACGGGTGTCCCAACTGGAGCGCTAGGTCCAGAACCTCACACAGGATCTGAGTCGCATGTTGAGGGCTCAACAGAACCCTCAGATGTACATGGCGGTTCAGAACCCCTCAAACCAAGGGTCTGGCACCCGAGAACAATGACAGGGAGAGAACCCCGAAAACACACCGGTTCCAGAGGAGGAGGCACGGGAGGAAGGGGGGTGTAAAGCCCTAGAGGAAGCTTCCTTCTTCACCTGTGAAAAGCCCCTGGACACCCCGGAACTAAAATTTCCTGCCCCTGAAAATCTACAACCCAGGGAACAGAGGGTGGGTAGAAGAAATAAAGAAATCAAAAAGGGCCATTTTGAGGGGGAAGTTAATGTCTTCCAGTTTGTAGGGGAAGAATCCTTGGGGGATTCTGGGAAGAAAATCTTCTTCAGGGACGGGGGAGTTCCTCCCAAAGACAAATGGGTCCCAAGAGATCTGAATGAAGACTGGGTGAGTGTGGGGGCTGATTCAGAATCACCAATCCCTCAACCCCAGAATTGTCTTCCTGAGAGCAAAATATTAATGGAGGGATCCTCCCCACAAATTCGTTCTAGTGACTACCACCAGGTAAGAGGGGGCATCACAGAGCTAAGGAAAAAGGGGATTCCAAAATCCCACATATTTCAGGATGCCAAATTCTTGTTACAGATTCCCAGACTTCGGCACAGAAAAATGTCCAAAAGCCCACCGTGTCGGAGCCCAAAATAAAGAAATTGACCACCCAACTTGCCCAAAATGCCATTACCTTTGCCCGCTGGAGGAGAAGTAGGGGAGATTCTATGCCCCCGTCGGAGTGCAAGGGCAATGTGCATTTTCAACACTGGTGGACACCGGATCCCAAGCCACTCTTCTGTCAAAAAGGGCCTTTGAGCAGCAAAATTCAGGAAGGGGGGAGAGACACCAGATCTCCCTCACCCCTCTTCCTGGACAACTCCAGGACTTCGACGGGAATGAAATTCCTGTCGAGGGGAACTGCGGATCTGGAAATGAAAATTGGGCGACATAAGGTGAAACACCTGGTCATAGTCGTGACTCCAGAGGAAAACCCCTGACTATTTGGGAATTACATCCTTTGCAGGTTGTCTCCCCTAACAGACTGTGTTAACAAGGTCCTCTGGACTAACCAGCCAATAGAATTAAAACAAAGTGTCAACCATGTTAGTTTTAATGGCACATGCCACATGGTTGAACAAAAATCTGGTGATATTGAGTTTCATTTCCAAAATAACCCAACACCTGATGTTACAGTAATTGCTGTAGGACAACAAACTGGTGATGGGAACTCCTCTCCATTATTGAAAATCAGCCTTCCTTCCAGTTTTAAGTGGCATTCCACACTGGAAGGAAATACTTTGATATTTTATACCAATTCACAATCTAAAAATCCCAATTCTATAGTCAAAAGTGATGAAAAACCAGCTCAAAGTTTAGCTGATATTCAGAAAATTAGAGAACAGCTGCTTCTCCCTATTTAGTTAAATGAGGGGAAGGAGTCTGTTCTCGCCAGAGTGTGCCTGAACAACGAAAAGAGCTTAATCAGCGAAGCCATGTTCAGAAAACTCCCAAAAGATTCAACCATTCCCACATTTAAATTGATTGACAAGTGGAAAACGGGCCTGGAAACTCCCAATTCCAAACATCTCCTGCCTAGCAGGTGTATGCTCAAAATTGCTATAGGTGACAAAAGCATAGAGCATAATTGTTGGGTTGTGCGAGATATCCTTGCTGCATTCTATTTAGGCAGTGACATTCTCAATCGGTTTGCAATTCATTTGGATTTGATACATTACATGGCCTATTCCTGACTAGGAGGCAATCCCATGGGCTTTGATGATTCTGAAAAAGCATTTCGGTAAGCCCAATTGCTGCCGCATGCGGTTGAAGTTCAAATTGGAGAGGAGGTCACCATCCGAGGACGGACCCAACAATTCCCACTTGATTTATAAATTAAAAGAGGACAGAAACTGCAAAAACCTGACGCCTATGTACACCTCAATGTCCATCTTCAGCAGCCAGCAGGGTTTGGGGTTAACCCAACACCATTAGCCAATGTAGAACACAACACCATTCCAATATTGATGGATAACAGCAACCCTAGGAGTATCACTCTGGGTGCAGGCACCATTATTGGAATGGTGGTTGATGACCGACATTTTTCCATGGATCTAGGAAATGAAGTGATAGGACCAATCCTCAATGACTGCTATGACAATGATGATGACATACCACCAGACCGGATCTTCACCCAGCAGGGGGGATTTCCTAGTGTACTCTTCCTGCGCTTACGGGGAGGAAGAGGTGGCGTGTGACATCAGGAAGAATGAGGTGATCTTCCAGGTCAACAATTACTGCCTCTCCTAGCTGAAACCCTCTGTCCAGGTCAACACCTTAAGCAGAGACCTCTACACCCAGCTGGAGGAGGCGGCTGAGATAGCGAAACCTGAAGTCTTTCCAGGCTTCAGGCAAATGGTTGAAGAGCGGGTCAACCTCGCTGATGCCTGTGAGACTGAGTAGCAAAAACAAAAGTTGAAACAGGTGTTCTTAGATTTCCAAGATATCTTTGCTGTGGACTCGTATGACTGTGGTTGCACCAAGCTACATACTACCACAATTCCCACGGACCCTGGAATTACTCCAGTATTTGTGAAGCAATATTGCTTGCCTCTCGCATCTATGGAGTCCCTGACCGAAATCATCAAAAACCTTGAGTCCTGTGGGAGAATTCGTCCAGTCCACAGCACCTTTAATAATCTGGTGCTGGGGATTTTAAAACCAAATGGCCAATGGAGACTTTGTGCAGACCTGAGGGAGCTGAAGAAACATGTCCACATGTCCTGATGGCCTCTTCCCTACATTGACCAAGGGCTGGCTCAGATCCAGGGGTCAAAGGTAAATACCGCTTTTGACCTGCCAAATGGATACTGGACCGTAACCGTCAGTAGGGAGGACCAATACAAGCTGCCCTTTACCTTCAGGGGGCAGCAGTACACATAGACCCAGACTCCCTTCGGATACATAAACTCCGGCAACTAATTCAACATCTTCTTATACAAGGCCATGCCCGACTTGGGTGAAAGGGGTAAACTGGCCTATGTGGATGATGTCCTGATAAAAAGCACAACTGTGGAGGAACACATAGCGGAAATCCGTTATGTTCTGATCCAGTTGAGGGTTGCCGGAGCAAAACTGTCCTTCCAGAAGGCAAAGTGGTGCAGGACCCGTGTCAACTTCCTGGGACATGAAATAACTCCTGAGGGTCTCTGTCCCCAGGAGAAGAAAGTAGAAGCACTATTAAAACTAAAAGACCCCACAACTCTGCGTGAGCAATGAAGCCTCCTTGGACTGACTAATTACAGTAGGAAGTTCATTGAGGATTACACAGAGGTCACAAGACCCTTGATCCATCTGTTCAAGGGGGTTCAAGTAGGAGTGGGGTCCAGAACAAGCTGAGGCAGTAAAACAACTAAAAAAAAGTCTTTCACAAGGAGTTCTTCTTGGAGACAGGGTTCTTGAATACATGCTTGACAGCAGTATTATATCAAAATCATGACAAGGTCAATAAAGTAATCTCATATGCAAGCAAGACTTTATTCTCTGTGGAGGAACAATTCAACGATTGTGAGAAGGCACTCCTGGCAACGGGGTGGGCATTGAAAAATTACCACCCGTTCATCCAGGGGGAACACATCATAGTGGAGACTCCACATCAGCCTTTGCAATACCTCCAAAGTGACAGAATCCGGCCAGGAAAAGTGAGTAATTCCAGAATTACTTCCTGGATTCTGTCAATGCAAGGCTTTCCTGTGGAGGTCAGAAATGGCCAAAACAAGAAGAGTCCCCTCACGCAAGGTCTGGGTGACTTGCATGAAAGTGCTAGAGAAAATTGTCTCGAGGATGAAAGTCTCAAAACCCAGGACAACATGGAGGCGTACCTGAATTCCCCGCACAAAGTCTATGAAGAAGACAAGTGTGAGGGAATACCCACAGTTTATGTGGACATGTGCTCCTACCATGTTGACAACAACGGGGAAAAGGAATTGGTGGACTGCGTTGGGAATGTCTGGGTGAATGATGCCCCAGAACCCCCCGCTGGGTACAAAATCGGTCCCTGCAGTAGTCAGGTGGCGGAGTTGATGGCAGTTATTCAGGCCATCATCACTGCCGTCCAACACCAACTCCATGAACTGGTCATAATCACTGATTCAGATTATGGGCCTCATTACACGGTAGGCGGTAACCATGGCGCTATTAGCACCATGGTTGCCGCCGGTATTTTACTGTGTCCACCTTGGTGGATGGCGGAATTAGCGCCCTACTCCAAGGTGAGCGGGGGCAGTAATTCCCCATTCACCAAGGCCCTTCCCCATTCCCATTTTTGCCCCCATAGGGCATAATGGGATTGGGGAAGGCGCTAATTACGGTACCGCAAATTGCGGTACCGTAATTAGCACCAAGGTCCCTTTGCGGCACCCTACTTTAACGGCTGGTAAAACCAGCCGTTAAAGTCGAGTCCCGCAAAGGGAACTCATAGTAAGGCGGTAAGGGTTAACGGTCACCGGTAGCATTACCGGTGACCGTTGACCCTTACCGCCTTCCGTGTAATGAGGCCCTATGTCCGGAACGGGTTCGTGGAGCACCTGGTCAATTGGAAACCAGAGGCATGCTGTGTGCTAATAACAAACCACTTAAACATGGCAAGCTAGTATAAAATATCGATGATCTGATCACCTCTAATGGGATGACCATCTATAGGAAGAAGATTAAGGCTCATTCCAGGATAGAAGGGGCCAGACAAAACTGGAAACGACCTGGCTGGTCAGCTGGTCAAAACCAGAGCCATCCAGGGGGATCTTCTTGAGATCGAGTCCCTGTTGGGTGATTCGCTCCTCTAGGGGGAACAAGTACATGTTAACAGTAACATGCTTGTTTACCAAATGGGTGGAATGTCTCCCGGCTGCAAATTACAAGGCAGAAACAGCAGCTGCCCGGATGATCAACCACATCTTCTCGCGTTTTGGCCTACCCCAAGGGATTGACTCAGACCGAGGAAGTCACTTCACAAGCAAAGTGATGACAAAGATGTGGGAGATACTTGGGGTAAAAAGGAAACTTTATATTGCATACCGCCAGTCCTCTAGTGGGGAAGTTGAGAGGTACAATAAAACAATTGTGAGCATTCTAAAAATGTTTGTGGTAGATTCTGGGCCAAGTTGGGACATCCGATTACCGCTTGTCCTGATGGCCATCAGATCTACACCATCTTCTGCAACCAAAATGTCTCCATTTGAGCTAATGACTGGACGAAGGATGGTGCTACCTCAGCATCTGCTCTATAGAACACAAGAGCAGACACTGATCAACGCCTCCACAACACATGAATATGTTGAGAATCGAAGAAAACACCTTCAACATTCTTTTGCATACGCTTAGCGGAATCTGCTCCCCTCCTGTTGCGGTCCTTTTAAAATTGTAGATACAATTTCACCTGTCGCCTACAGAACCCGCATCCCAAAGGAGAGATCTCAGATGAGAAATCGGCCACATTAATCAGTTAAAGAGTTGTCATCCCAGACACACTTTGCGGCTGATTGGGGAGCCAAGAGAAAGTCAAATAGAGGAGACATCTGGAGAATGAGAACAAGAAAAAGAAGAATCAGAAGGGAACAGATAGGTATATTTATCATTATCAGTGCAAAAAAGTATTGCAAATCCATGGTGTAAATATCGATAGTTATCTTTGCCTTGTTAAGGAATTATTTGCTGATAGTGTTCAAGTACTGTACTGAATGTAATGTATGTTTGCCCCACTGATGTCAACCTTCTGGGAAGACAGTCAGTGGGAAAAGTTTGTAACCTGTCTTTATCTATCCACTAGTTAATACTGATTCAGTTCCTTCGTGGACCAAGGAGGACTTCCCCGGGGACCCAGCAATGGGAAGGAAGGAAAGGGGGTGTCACTCCACACTCCAACAAAAGACAAAGGGAGGATCGTGGGATACCGCTCTCTGATGGAAGAAAAACTCTGCCTGATGTACCCCACTCACCCTACTTTCCCTCAACAAGAAGTCTCGGGATGCATTGGGGATCTATGGGGTACATTTATCCGCCCAGCAGAACTCCTCTACAACAGAAGACCGCACCTCAGCAGTCACCAGCAGAACGGCTGCGCTGGCTCTGTTGAGCACACTTGCCTTGCATTAAAACTGCGTTTTGCAGTCACCAAAATAATGGCTGCGCTGTTTTACCAGCCACACATGGGGCAAGATGAAAAACAGAACACCCCAAGAATTGCTGTCAGTATTTTCTTCATTTGCACCAGAGAAAAAAAGACAAAGGCAGCATTGCTATGCTGCCAGCTCAAACCTTTTCACTGAAAAAGAAAACATTCTTACTTTTAAAATGACTGCGCACTGATGCCCTGTCCATCTTTTCAACAGTACACAGCTTGGTTCCAGTGAGACCCAGCTATGTTCATCCATATTCAGGTTGTGCTCCAGCAAATGGGGGCATTCCTCATTGAATGACAGGCTGTGCCAGGCAGGATCTGTGAAATAGCAAAGAACTTCACTCCAAGCCGTACGCAAAATGCTTTACTTTTGCAACACAATATCACAGATAAACTCTTTACAAAAAGCCCTCTCTCTCTCCTAGCTCATGTCAGTTTACAAAACCTTTTATTTGAACAGATGTCTTTGGATTAGAAACATGAATGGGGCTTTGGAAAGGCTCAGAAAATGGAGGAGAGGAAGGCCGCATTGTAAAGTGAGAGCCAAGGAAAATTAACCACGTGTAAAATGGTGCTTTTTACAAACATGAAAATGTCTGTTTAAAAGTAAATTGTTGAATTAAGGCCCTGTCCTTGCATCAAAATGTGATGGGGTTTGTTTTAAAACAATTATAGGATATTTAATTCCAACAGACTTGCTTTCTGGTCCTGGAAATAAATTTGCTGTGGGGCCAGCAGAACAGGTTTTTTACAGGCCCTGGCTTCAAAGGATCTTGCTTCCTGGGAACAGGATCTACCTCCCTCCAAGTGGCCAGCCCCCGGGGCATATGAATAGGCAAGGGTGGAGGATCATGCGCCCTCGTCAGACAATGCGGCAGTTCTCCAGCCTCAGACAAGGGATTTCCAGGACATATAGGTGTGATTTTCTGGTTGCATCTCCGCTCAACTGAAACTAAAGAGCTACAAATGCAACTCCATGGCAACACTGGACGAAGGTTAGCTAGGGCCCGACATTTGGCTATAGGTTGGGAAGAATGCCCTTATTTGGAAGACAAAGCCGGCCCATCTGGGGCAAAAGACTGTTCTTATTTAATAAACTTTAACACTTTTATTTCTGCAACCAGAAAACGCAGTAATGCGAAAGTTTAACAGTTTAAATATAATTTTTGTTCCCTCAAAACAAGGCATTGGGCCTCCATACCGGGTTTCAGTACCGGGTTCCTCCAATGAGGACTTACCGGGCTATTCCAACCTAGGAGGACCCGGTAAGTCCTCATTGGAAAAACCCATCCCCATTCCCATTTGAGCTCCCATAGGGCTCAATGGGAATGGGGAGGGAGCTAATAACGGGCCCGTTAATAACAGGCCCGTTATTAGCTCCCTGGACCCTCGCGGGGTCCGCTAAGGGCACCTGGTTTTACCAGGCGTCCTTACAGGGTCCCGCAAAGGGAACCTCGTAATAGGGCGTCCCGTAATGAAGGGTGCCGGTCCCGTACCGGCACCCTTCATTACGGTAGCGCCTGCCTCGTAATGAGGCCCATTGTAGCTTTCCCTAGCATGTAGGGGACGCAAACCGTAGGAAAATGTAATTCATAGGAAAAGTATAAATGGTACAACTTTGAAAATGAATGCAAACATGCTCCATGATAATATGTACACATATATAAAATTGTAGAATTTTAGATGAAACGGTTCCCACTAGAAATTGCGAAAGATTATTAGAACGACTAAATAACATCGTAGAAATTTGGGAGTTGGAATGACAGGTTCAGTGTAAAATATGGAATCTGCCTATGTGATTTTCAAAAGCACCACAACTGTAAAAATGTGCATTTTGGAAAATGTAATAATCGGATGGCCCTGAACATTGTAAAGCACTCATCTTAAAAGTGATGTCATGTCCCTGAAGTCCAACCGGCTGACAGGAAGGCGGTGACTGCCACCCCTGACAAATCCAGTTGGTAGAGGCATGTCAGGCCAAAGGTCTACCCCCATAGTAAATCCTGTGATGTCATCCGCCTTATAAAAGGTAGAGGCTCAGAGAGACAAAGGACTGACTCTCCTGACTTCCAGCTTCAGCATATCCCGAGTTCCAGACATTTCATACTCACCTTGCAAGATTCCAGATTCCACTGCCAGGAAAAGGATAGCTGATCCAGACCCTCCTATCCAGGCAGATCCACCCATCAGAAGTAAACCCCACACAAATCCCACTAATTCAGGGAGAAAGAGGAAAGGTGGCTGAATCCTCATTGGGATTATCCAGCGCTACCTGCTTGCCCTGCTGCCTGCTTTATCCAGCTGAGGTGCCGCTGTGCCCTGACCAGACCCATGCCCCACTGTTCAGATACCCGGTTGGCGGTGCAGAATCCCATATTCAAGTGCTGGTTGTAAGTATCACCCCATCCCATAATAAAACATAGGATATCCCATTCTGATACTTTGCCTTTGTTCCACCCTATAAGTAATCCTGAAAATACTCTAGTAACTGTTTAAATTATCAGAATCTTCTGTGCATCCGGTTTTTGATCCCTGTGTTAGCGCCATTCTTTCCTATCCTTTTAGTCCATTGCATAAGTCCTTAGTCATATTTGGAATAAACTAATTAATTCCCACATAAAGAGACACACTGCATGTGGGGGGTTAAGACTGCAGCTTAACCTGTTTCACGGGCGGCGTTCCTCTTTTCTAGCCACTAAAATATAGTTGTAATAGCACTTGTCATTTCCTTTCCAAACCGATTGTCCCTGTCCACTGCTTTCACTTTTAAAACCGAATGTCCTTTCCCATTTAGAATCTCCCCTTGTCATTCATTTAGCGTTACCCTTTCACTTTCTTATCATTCCTGTGATGTGTATCGGTCCCGTAGCATAAAAACCGCATTCCGATTGTGTCTGTTCAACCCGTTTTTCAAGCTTTTTTGACATCTAAACCTGTGAAAATAAGAAAATGCAATTTCTCCATGTGTGCTTTGGCTGCACTGTGTTTTTCCTTCCCAAGTCGATTTTCTGAACTGTATGCCCGTTGTTAGGACACTGCTTTGTAGTTTGCTAGTGCTCTTACATCTCTGATACTGTTATACTCAATGCGTGCCTTTTCCATTCAACCACACCTGTAAAAGAAACATTTATGAATTTTGCTCAGTTTTCGGGGAGCTAAATCTGTTTTTTTCGTGAGGGTAAGTCAGATTTGAATTCCGATTGTTGCATAGTGTACCTGACTCCTTGCTACACCTCCCCAGCCACACAAAGTCGATTAATAGGGTTTTGAGGGAATGTTGCAGGGGAAATTTTGCTTTCTTTCAATTGTGTAGTGTTTATCTTACGCGAAAAGGTCTAACTAAGTACATTCCATCAATTTACTGTGTAATTATCACCCCACTGGTGATTGCTGTCCAGTATTACATTTGTGTTATTTCATTTGAATTTTAAAATAAATAAAATATTGTATTACCACACACCGGCCTGATTCATGGTCCATTGTGGCCTTGGGTATTTGTAAAAGGGGGTGTGAGACGGGTTGGGTGCCATCTCTAGTAAATAAAGTAAAAGTGTTTTAAATGTGTGCTGCATCCTAGGCTAGTAGCAAGAGTCCTGGTCTGGTGGGGGATGCCCCTTTAGAATGCTTAACACTATCTAACCCTAAATCTACATGGGAGCAAGCTACAACCATCAAATAATAACAATGCAGTCCTAGTGGAGTTTCGTCAAAGTAAAAAGGCCTATCCTAAAAAAGTATATTGCCAATCCTTACTGCTACATACAACTAATGTGGGGCAGTGTTGATGAAAAAGAAAGAAGTGTTCATAAAATGATATGTCAGGATGTTCAGGCCGTTGGCCTCCCGTCCCCACGTTTTCAGCACAGGGCAAGGCGGTTTACTCGAGCAAAGCACACACACTGGCTTCTTCGGCACAATGATACAGTTCCATTAACAGCATCAGAGTCTTCTGAACCCAAGTCTCTTTACTTCAAAGTCTCTTGATTCAGAGGGCCTAATATACCAAAACAAAACACAAAGTTCCTTTCCTCTCATACGCACTCAGTTCTTGTGGTTCACCTTGGATCCTGCTCAGCCGGGCTCAGATCCCCCTTTTACCAATGTTCAAAGAGTATTCTTTCTCGGGTGACTCACAGTTCACCCTGAATGCCCCTCAGCTGGGCTCAGATCCTTCCTCTTACACAATTAGTCTCCCTCAGCCGGGCTCGGACCAATTTCAGTTTGCATTAAACTATCGAAGACTTTTGAATGTGCACAGGGTTTAGTTTGACCTGTTGTAGGACTACTTCGATCTCCAATTTCCCTTTTCCCAGTTGCCAACCCATTGGATACCTAACAGAGACCTTCGAATGAGCACCACATGGTGCCGGACCACTCTGTCTACGGTATTTTTCTTGGCTTCCAAAAGTTCAATCACCCTTCTGGTTTTCAATTATATTCATGTCGCTCGTTACATACTTTTCACACACAGTTCTCTTTAGATTTCTTCATACAATTTTGCCGCTTGCAACCTTGGTTCTAACACAGGCTGGTCTCATATCAGTATCTCCCACTCACCAGCTGTGCTGTCTTTACTGGCACTGCTTTGTTGTAGGAGCCAAGGATAGTACCACGGGGGGCAAACATTACTCCCCACCTTGGTTACCGACGCGGGAGAGCCCCGGGTACCTCCGACACACAATGCAGATTTTTCAGCTTTAGTCCCCGATCTTAGGTTTCTTATTTTCCAAGGTTCACGAAAGTAACGGTCTGAAGAGGTCAAGGGCACTTCCCTCCCTGCAACCTTCTCTGGTGTTGCCGTCTTTCTCCTTGTATTAAACAGCCATCTGGGAACCGCTGCTTCCTTGTAGGCTTTGCCTTGCTCAGAGTGTGCTTTGGTGCTCTGCCTTTTATCCGTGTGGGGAAATGTGATGGAAGCCAGGTATGCGTAATGATCAGTAATTGCCTGACCTTGCCTGACCATTGTGTTGCAACATGTTAGGTATACGGCTCTGATGTTAGTCCGTTTTCGTTCACGGTGAGCTGTCCGTGAGAAAGTGTTGGTGTCGGGGAAGGGGAGAGGGAGTTCCTAGGTGTTACAGGGAAGGGGATACCGCATCTAACCATTCGGTGTCCCACTACCACTCCCTGAAGACTCCTCATCCAGGTGATCCTCCTGCACTGGTCCAACCACAGGAACTTGATCCAAAGGCAATGGCTGTGTCCTGGCCACCTGGATGACAGATCCCCGGGGACTAGCATTTTATCTGTATGCTCATATCTACATTTGATTTGTAGGTACCCTGTATGCCATATTGATGCTCACTATGTAACCTTGTAAGTTTTGCACCTTCATATTGCTGCCGCCTGTTACCTCTGGGTTTGGTGCGCATTAGAAATTCAATAAACGGGGGGCTCTGTTGAGCGCCGAACAAGATGGCCGCCTGAGGCTCGAGCTCCGGAGCCGGCAGATCACAAGATCCTAAATTGGCACTCTTAACACCTGATAGCCGATCCCGGCTTATACGTTTCTGGAGCAGCTACCCCAGGGACCCAGCGGATCGAATCCCGACAAAAATCGGAGCTGTGGAGCGCGATTCCTGGGCGCCGCTGTACCATCCCCCCACCTGACCGCAGCGCTCCCGCGCCAAAACTCGGCCCCCGGCGGAGCGGACAGACTCGCCCGGGGGCCTCCGACGTGCCCCTGCCTCAGTGGATGTACGCTGCCGGGTGGTGCTCCACCTCTCCCCTGACTGGTGGTGCGATCTGGAGGCGGCCGAGGTGCGTCCTGAGACCGCGCACCGCCGGCTCGAGCAGCCGCGACCCGGGGCACACTCGGAGGGACGTCCGCCCTGCATCGGAGCTTCCCGGGCCCCTCTCTCCATCTGCTGGACCTCGCCAGAGCTCTCCCCCCCTGCCGACAGCGGGACTCCAGCACCGGGGGGACACACGCGGTGCACCGGATCCTTGCGGCCACCAGGTACGTGGGTCGGGGAGGCCCCCGCGGACTTTCCTGGGCGGCGACATTGCCTCACCCCCTCCCTACACGGGGTTGCAGATTACCCGCTGGCGCCCCCGGCCTCTGGGCCCATTAGCGGTTGGTGTCGCCCCGGGCCTGTCGCCTCCCCGGCCTGCATTTGTCTTGGGGCCCGCCCGGAATTTCTCTCATCCCCTCGCTCCACTGGTCATCACGGGCTGCGTGTGTCTCCATTCTTGGGGGTCTCCTGTGTTCTGAGGGGGCCACGGTGATCTTGGTGTCGCTACTTCGCCCAGGACCTTTTGTTCACCGGCTGCTTGCCCTATCCTCCATCACTGTGCTCGAGCCTGCGGCCTGTCTACCCAGCGGGGCACTGCGCTGGGAGGCGCCCCCCTTCACTCATCGCACTCGACCACCCATATCTGGATCCAGGCTCTCACATTGTCCGCTGGGCGTCATCGCCCCCAACCCTGGGGTCTTCCACCCCCGAGGTCTCCTCGCGTTTCTCCCCACGCCTCTCTGGGCTGGCTGAGACCTCGTGGCCTGCGCTGGTGGCCGCAATATCACATCTATACGGATTCACAGCCACGGCTTCCCCTGCATTACTCCCTGTCTTATACCATAATTCGCACTCTGCTTCAAGTGGTACAGGGCCTGAGCTCCCCCCTTCATTTCTCCCGGGGCGGCCGGGGTCCCCCCCCCCTTTACCCCCACTCGACCTCCAACATCGCCAGGATGACCAAGGGAGGGGCGAGGAAACAGAGCTCCATCAACATGTTTACTAAGGCTGCGACGAGATCATCAGAGGAGACCACTGAGCAGGCCCCTGCTGCACCTCCACCCGACACAGCACCAGAATCCCAAACTATGATGGATTTTATTCGCGAGGGCTTCACCGCACTCCACTCAAAACTGGATGACATGAACGGTACTATATCCTCCATTAAGGCCCACATCGAGCGGACTGACAGCCGGGTGTCAGAAGTCGAGACACGGGTCGGTTCCGCAGAGGACGCATTGGGAGCCCTGCGCTCCGAGGTCACCGCTCTCTCCAACCGCGTCCTTGAGGTAGAGAAGAAGAACGAGGACTTGGAATCTCGATCGAGGCGTAACAACCTCCACATCATCGGGGTTCCCGAGAACGAGGTTCATGAACCAATGGAGGACTTTGTCGAGCGCACATTGGTCTCGCTCCTGGATTCTCCCAAGCTCTCCCCGCACTTCGCCATTGAGCGGGCACACCGAGCCCTGACGGCTAAGCCCAGACCTGGTGCTCCACCTCGGCCCATCATAGCCCGGGTGCTGAACTTCCGTGACCGAGATGCCCTCCTCAGGGCCGCTAGACTAAAAGGGGAGCTACTATTGGACGGTGCAAGGATTCTTCTTTTTCCGGACTTCTCTACGGCAGTCCAACGTGAACGCAAGACTTTCCAGGCTGTGAAGCGCAGGCTGCGGGACCACTCAGTCAAATACGCTATGCTCTCCCCTGCCAAACTCCGCATAGAACACTCCAACCAGGTGTTTTTTTCACGATCCCGGAGGAGGCCTCCAGGTTCATCGACGAACATTTCCCTGGTTGACCCCTCCCCTCTGTTCACGGTTTTGCAGTTATCCTTCTCTCCCGACGTGGAGGGGCCAGGCAAGGCCGCCTTCCTGCATCGTGGTTACTTGATCCTCTATCTCGGAATCTGCTTGTTTTGTTCATTTCACGAATATGTGCCACATTAACATGTGCCAAAACCCTGGTCAAGTTATTTGCATAGGTCTGCTGTGGGCACCCCTTGTTTTATTTGGATCTTCCGCAGCCCGTACTGCGGCGGCTAGTCCGGCCCTCAGGCCCCCAGGCGCTGATGCCTTTGGTTTGGTTTTGGTTGAGGGGGGTTGGGATTGTCATCCCTCTGTTTGGGGGGGGGGAGGTGGGTCATGTCAGGGTTTTTGTTGTTAAAAAGTTGGCGTTGGCAGCGAAGGCGAGCCGTGAGGTGGTGCTCAGGACTTGGTGCTGCAGGGCCGTGAAATTGGCCCGCTGGGTACTGACATTTTTCCCTTTTCTACCACCACTGCATCTGTGACCGAGAGTGACCTGACCTTCATGAGCTGGAACGTACGTGGGTTGGGAAATTATAAAAAGATGAGACAGCTCCAGTTGCAGGCCGAGCGTCATGGGTCCAAGATTCTGTTTTTACAAGAGACACATGCCCGCGCGGAAAAGTGTATGCGTTTTGCCAAAACCTGGGGTCCCCATAGATTCTTTACCGATTTCTCTACCCAAAGCCGCAGGGTCATGACCCTCATCCACAAGAGCCTCAAGTTTACTCTTATCTCCTCACAAATAGACCCTCAAGGCAGATATGTGCTGCTTCATGCTACGCTACAACACAGGGAGGTGGTCGTGATGAACATTTACGGCCCTAATCTAGATGACCCGGATTTTTATGTACAGGTCACGTCCCTCCTTGAAGGCTTCCCCCTGGTTCCCATCCTTTGGGGGGGCGACTTCAACACGATTTTCGATGTGGCCCTTGACAGATCTGGATCCAGGCCCCGTCTACTCTCTAGGGCAGCCTACGCTGCACTATCATCCCTGCCCCGTCTCGCCATGGTAGACGCGTGGAGGTTCTTCTACTCGGACTCCCGTGTTTTCTCTTTTTACTCCTCAGTCCACGATTCCTATTCCCGCATTGACAGATGGGTGATCTCCAACGAACTAGTTAAGAGCGTTATACAGCTAATGATCCTCCCCAGAACCCTGTCCGACCACTCTCCAGTTACTGTGACCATCGGTTGGGGTCCTGATCCCGGCCGGACACACAACTGGAGGCTGAAACCCCTGTCCTTACTGGACCCGGAGTTCTGTTCCGAGCTCGAGCGGTCGATTGAGGAATTCTTCGAGACTAATACGGGTTCGGTAGCGTCCCAGGCCACTCTATGGGAGTCATTTAAGGCTTATATCAGAGGAATTGCGTTGTCCAAAGAGAATGGGGTCCTTAAGTCAATCCGGAGGGATCTTGCTGCTAGTGTCATGATCTCTGCTTCCAAAAGGTCAGGGTTTTCCCAACTCCCTTGGAAGCAGATCCATAACTCAGGTTCCGAGTGCCAACCAGTCCCAATTGGGACCTTTTGGACCCAGTCCTGGCGCCAGTGGCACCAGGCTCATAAATATGCCCAGTCCCAGCGCTGGAAGCGCCGGGCTCATAATGCTTGGGTGGACTTACCTGCAGCAGACCATGCTGCTTACTTGCCTGCCAGTTGAGCCTCTGATCCTCTTCTGTTTGGAACTACTTTTCCTGTTGGGTGAGGCAGGAGCCACTCCCTAGATTCAGAACACTGGAACTCTTCTGGAAAGCAGGAACTCTTTTCTTACCTAGGCGTGGCTGTGGAAGGAGACACCTAAGCACTACAGGAGGCTATTTAAACCACACCCGATGGATGAATCTTGCTTTGCGTTATTCTGCATCCTCTGCAGCAGAACGCTCATCGTGTCTTCTGCATCTGATCCTGGGCCTAAGGAAAAAGGCTTACCATCCTGAATCCAGTCTTCAGCAACACCTATAAAGACAAGAAAGAACAGGTTAGCATTACGGTCTTCAGTGACAGCTCTTCACTTACCTGGTCCATCGGCTGTCACCAACGCCTCGCGCTGCATTCCGGCATCTGAAAGACAAAGGCTTACCTACTCTTCGTGCGCTCCGGAGGTCTTCACACTGCATTCCTGCATCTGAAAGACAGAAGCTTACCAACTCTTCGCACGCTCCGGAGGCCTTCGGCGCTGCATCCCGCATCTGAAAGACAAAACAAGGTGCGTTTAAAGACATTGGGGAACTTTAATACTCACGTGCCATTACTCCTTTCCACATCTAACCCAGTGGGTATTCCGGCACCCTGCAGCCGCTCCGAACTTGTACCTGCAAAATAAAAAGACAGTTAAAGCGCATCGTGAAGCAGGCAACAAGCGCTTACTTACGTGTTTCCAGGCGCTTCTATTCATCACACGGGCTCCATCTTCAACTCACTTCAGCCCGTCATCCGCCATCGCCGGAACCCTGCAAAACAAGAGACATCATTACTAAAGACTTTAAAGACATTAGAATTACTCGAAACTTACCGTTCGTGCAGTAAACGACGGACAGCAGTCCTCTGAAGTCAAGAGGCCTGCTCCCCTTATCCAGTGAAGAAACTGGTTACAGCACCCTGCCCCGAGGCAGATGGAGAGCACGGCGTTCACTTACCTAAGGTGAGAGCGTTAACCTTTGGGGTTCTACAGGAGAAGAGAAAGGGAAGAAGAGAGAGACATTCAATAACCCAGTTCCTTAATCCCATATTTTCTATCTGCAGACATCTTACCCTTCGAGTCAGACATACAGTGCACAGAGGTCCAGCCCAAAGAGCCAGCCGTGTGTTACACATCACCTTTGAAGATACGGTATACGCCCAGTCAAGACCGGCGCCTCTACGGGAATCAGGTGAGCGTTACAGAACGCAAAGCCTACCACAAAACACCCGTCCAGGCGCTATGGAAACCTCGGATACCGACCAGCTAGCCCAGTTACTTGGGGAACTAAGGGCAGAAGTGCATGCAGCCCATCAGGAAACGAACGCTCTAAGAAGGGAACTGATTATTTCCAAGGAGCGAACAGATGATCTCGCTAGACAATTGCTACAGTCACAAGCCGGACAGACCCCGTTACCCGCATCTGGGGGAAATCTTCCTTCTACATCCTCTATGAATCCAGTGCAGATCAACCTACCTGGGAATGTACCTCTGGCTCCGCCCGAACGATTTTCTGGTGACCCAAAGAGGTTTGCAGTATTTATCAATCAGTGCCGGTTGCATTTCTTATGCCGGCCAGCAGCCTTTCCAACTGATCAAGCTAAAGTAGCTTTTGTGCTTTTGACCCTTGGTGGCAATGCGGCAGACTGGTCGATCCCTCTAGTAAATCAAGATGATCCGGTCCTCCATGATTTTCAAGCTTTTCAGCTCAGTATGGAAAAACTGTTCGCAAGACATTCACAGGGGCAGGCCTTGGACAATGAGCTTCTTTCGTTGCGACAAGGTAATCAAGACCTTTTGGCTTATATTGCGTCTTTCAACAGACTGATAGTGGAAACTCAATGGCCTAAGGACAAAAGGATTACGCTGTTTTATAGAGGTCTACGTGGAGAGCTCAAAGATGTGTTAGCCCAAGTAGTGAATCCCCCACAAGATTGTTCGGACTATATAGACTTAGTCGTTCAAATAGATCACAGACTGCAGAACAGGAAGGCCGATCGTTCCAAGTTTGATGCTCGAGTATTTTCCAAACCGCCAACTCCTTCCAAAGGAGTAGACTCCGGGGAACCCATGCAAATAGGGGGTCTGAAAGGTCCTCTAACACAAAAGGAGCGGGAAAGGAGAAAACAGTTGCAATTATGCCTCTATTGCGGAAACTCAGGGCACTTTGTTCGAGACTGTCTGGTGAAACCTGCCAAGAAGGCAGTAGGAGCTGCAGTTACCAAAGTTACAAACTCTGAGCAGGGAAACGACCTCGCCCGACAAGAATAGAGGTCCTCTTGCCGAGCGTGAAAACCAGTTCCGTGACCTCGCATTTCGTGATACCTATGGTCCTCA
The DNA here is from genome assembly GCF_040938575.1 of Ambystoma mexicanum. Taxonomy (NCBI): domain Eukaryota; kingdom Metazoa; phylum Chordata; class Amphibia; order Caudata; family Ambystomatidae; genus Ambystoma; species Ambystoma mexicanum. The sequence goes on from NC_090930.1 coordinate 538,128,029, forward strand.
TTAGCCCTGATAATCCGGATCGATTACATGCAATTGAAGCTTACGTCGACAGCGGTGCCATCGGCAATTACGTGGATCATGAAATGGTTTTGAGGATGAATCTAACTCTTTGTCCCAAGGCTGTAAAGGACGTCATTACTACAGTGGATGGTACGGAGATAGCCTCCGGGCCGGTAACGCATACCACTCAAGAGGTGACGCTAGTAAGTCAAGATGGACACCATGAGAAGATCGTGTTCGATGTGATCAAGGCCCCTCAGTTTCAGATTATTCTAGGAATACCTTGGTTAGAGAAACACAATCCTCTGATCGATTGGCGAGCAAGAACGGTCCAGTTTCCAGAATGTGTCTCTACTTGTCACCCTCCACCTAGTGTTGCACTGGCAGCAATTTCTTCAGAGACTCCCCAGTTACCTCCTGAATACCTAGAATACCAAGATGTTTTCCGGAAGGATCAGGCTAACTCTCTACCTCCTCATAGGTCTTATGACTGCCAGATAGACCTGATACCTGGATCTACTCCTCCTTGTAGTAGAATTTATGCCCTCACCGAGCCTGGAACCTTCACCTTCGACAATACCTGGATCAATACCTGGCAAATGGGTTTATTCGTCCTTCCAAGTCCCCTGCTTCTTCAGCTTTGTTCTTCGTTCCAAAAAAGGAAGGAGACCTTAGAACTTGTATAGATTATCGCTCACTGAACCAGATCACCGTTAAGAATAGATATCCGTTACCTTTGATCCCTGAACTCCTGGACCAAGTCAGAAAAGCATGCATATATACAAAGCTGGATCTTAGAGGAGCTTACCACTTGGTACGAGTAAAAGAGGGCGATGAATGGAAGACGGCCTTCCGCACCAAGTATGGGCTATTTGAATATCAGGTCATGCCCTTCGGACTTTGCAATGCCCCGGCCGCCTTTCAATATTTTATGAACGATGTCCTCAGAGAGCTCATAGATGTGTGTGTTGTTGTTTACATTGACGACATCCTCGTTTATTCTTCATCGGAATCTGAACATCGGAAACACATGAAAATGGTCCTCGAAAGATTGCGCCAACACAAACTTTTCGCTAAGTTGGAAAAATGTGTTTTCAACGTGACTGAAGTTGAATTCTTGGGATTCATATTATCACCTGGCGGAGTGCGTATGGATTCAAAGAAGGTCGATGCAGTTCTCAAATGGCCATCACCATCCTCCGTAAAAGGTGTGCAAAGCATGTTAGGCTTCGCTAATTTTTACCGCAGATTTATCCCCGAATTCTCTCGAATAGTCCAGCCCATCACTGCCTTGTTAAAGAAAAACAAACGTTTTGAATGGTCTACCGAGGCGGAACAAGCTTTCCAGGATTTGAAGACTAAATTTATCTCTGCACCAATCTTAAAACACCCTCGCCCCGAACTCCCCTACATCGTGGAAACTGATGCTTCAAGCCCTGCCATGGGGGCAGTTCTATCACAAAAGGACCCGGTAACCAATCAGTTGCATCCCGTGGCATTTTGGTCCCGCAAATTCTCGCCTCCTGAAATCAATTACACGATTACTGACAAGGAACTTCTGGCTATCAAGTCTGCCTTTAAGGCTTGGCAGCATTATCTGCTGGGGGCCCGACACACTGTTACTGTGATTACGGATCACCGAAACCTGCAATATTTGAAAACCGCAAAAGCCCAATCCTCTAGACAACTCCGTTGGGCATTATTCTTTGCTGAGTTTGACTTCATAAATACCTATCTACCTGGTACAAAGAACGGTAAAGCTGATGCCCTTTCTCGGATGGGAGTGGAAGAACACTTGATCAACCCTAAACCTGTACCAATCATTCCCGGACAAAGAATTCTGGGTGTAATCGCCACAGAATCCATAGAGGAAGTTAAGGATAAAGCCAGGCAACTTGTAACTCCAGCAGACATACAGAATTGGCATCTGCAGGGAAAGGACTTTGCAGTAAAGGACAACTTATTGTATTTCCAAGAACGATTATACCTACCCAGCACAGATTTACAGAAAAAAGTAATCTCTTGTTATCACGATTCTTTAATGGAAGGACATCCCGGTATGGCCAAGACCTCAGAAAAGATCAAGCGCTACTTCTGGTGGCCGTCTTGGAAAAAAGATATCAGAGACTTTATAATGTCCTGTGGAGTATGCGCCCAAAACAAGAGTCAAAAGGAAAGACCAGCAGGCCTCTTACGCCCTATTGACATCCCACCTCACCCTTGGCATACGCTTTCTATGGACTTCATCACCGATCTACCTCCATGCTCCGGATACAATACGATTCTAGTAATCGTGGACTTATTCTCCAAGATGGTGCATTTCATTCCGCTCAAAGGCTTGCCAACAGCAGCAACTCTGGCCCGAGAATTTCTCGAAAAACATCGTCCGACTGCACGGTTTTCCTTCGGTTCTAATTTCGGATCGAGGTAGTCATTGTATTTCTCATTTTTGGCGAAGTTGCTGTCGGTCGGCTCAAATTGATGTGAGACTATCGACCAGTCACCACCCTCAGACCGACGGACAAACCGAGAGGACCAATCAAACGCTGGAACAGTATTTACGCTGCATGCTGCAACAAACTGAAAGAACTTGGAAAGACATCCTTTGGATAGCCGAATATGCCTACAATAACTCTGTCCATTCGGGAACTGGGAAAACCCCGTTTTTTCTTTTGTACGGCAGTCACCCTCGAACCTCGGAGTTGGATCCCCTCCAAGATCTTGAAACACCAGCAGTAGACTACCTGCATTCTACAATCACCCAAGCCTTTAAGGAAGCTGTTTCTCACCTTCAAAGGGCTAAAGAACAATACAAGAAAGGAGCAGATCAACATCGGAAGGAAGCCCCTCAATATCAAGTAGGGGATCAAGTCTGGTTATCCACCAAATATCTACCTCTAAAAGGGCCACGCACATTCAACCCAAGATACCTTGGTCCCTATTCCATCACTACCATAGTAAACCCAGTAGCGGTCAAATTGGACTTGCCCCCGCACATGAAGATACATCCGGTCTTCCACGTCTCTCTATTAAAACCCGTGCAACCTCAAACCCGACTAACTAAATCTCCAAAACCTATCCTAGTTGATGGAGAACTCGAGTTTGAAGTCAAAAGCATTCTGGACTCCAAGATCTCCAAATCTAAACTATTTTACCTAATTGACTGGAAAGGCTACGGCCCCCAAGAGAGATCCTGGGAACCTGCTGAATATGTCCACGCTCCTCGCCTAATCAAAAGATTTCACTGAACATTTCCTGACAAGCCAAAACCCCCGGAGAAGCCCGGTTTGGGAGGGGCCTTGAGGGGGGGTACTGTCATGATCTCTGCTTCCAAAAGGTCAGGGTTTTCCCAACTCCCTTGGAAGCAGATCCATAACCCAGGTTCCGAGTGCCAACCAGTCCCAATTGGGACCTTTTGGACCCAGTCCTGGCGCCAGTGGCACCAGGCTCATAAATATGCCCAGTCCCAGCGCTGGAAGCGCCGGGCTCACAATGCTTGGGTGGACTTACCTGCAGCAGACCATGCTGCTTACTTGCCTGCCAGTTGAGCCTCTGATCCTCTTCTGTTTGGAACTACTTTTCCTGTTGGGTGGGGCAGGAGCCACTCCCTAGATTCAGAACACTGGAACTCTTCTGGAAAGCAGGAACTCTTTTCTTACATAGGCGTGGCTGTGGAAGGAGACACCTAAGCACTACAGGAGGCTATTTAAACCACACCCGATGGATGAATCTTGCTTTGCGTTATTCTGCATCCTCTGCAGCAGAACGCTCATCGTGTCTTCTGCATCTGATCCTGGGCCTAAGGAAAAAGGCTTACCATCCTGAATCCAGTCTTCAGCAACACCTATAAAGACAAGAAAGAACAGGTTAGCATTACGGTCTTCAGTGACAGCTCTTCACTTACCTGGTCCATCGGCTGTCACCAACGCCTCGCGCTGCATTCCGGCATCTGAAAGACAAAGGCTTACCTACTCTTCGTGCGCTCTGGAGGTCTTCACACTGCATTCCTGCATCTGAAAGACAAAAGCTTACCAACTCTTTGCACGCTCCAGAGGCCTTTGGCGCTGCATCCCGCATCTGAAAGACAAAACAAGGTGCATTTAAAGACATTGGGGAACTTTAATACTCACGTGCCATTACTCCTTTCCACATCTAACCCAGTGGGTATTCCGGCACCCTGCAGCCGCTCCGAACTTGTACCTGCAAAATAAAAAGACAGTTAGAGCGCATCGTGAAGCAGGCAACAAGCGCTTACTTACGTGCTTCCAGGCGCTTCTATTCATCACACAGGCTCCATCTTCAACTCACTTCAGCCCGTCATCCGCCATCGACGGAACCCTGCAAAACAAGAGACATCATTACTAAAGACTTTAAAGACATTAGAATTACTCGAAACTTACCGTTCGTGCAGTAAACGACGGACAGCAGTCCTCTGAAGTCAAGAGGCCTGCTCCCCTTATCCAGTGAAGAAACTGGTTACAGCACCCTGCCCCGAGGCAGATGGAGAGCACAGCGTTCACTTACCTAAGGTGAGAGCGTTAACCTTTGGGGTTCTCCAGGAGAAGAGAAAGGGAAGAAGAGAGAGACATTCAATAACCCAGTTCCTTAATCCCATATTTTCTATCTGCAGACATCTTACCCTTCGAGTCAAACATACAGTGCACAGAGGTCCAGCCCAAAGAGCCAGCCGTGTGTTACACATCACCTTTGAAGATACGGTATACGCCCAGTCAAGACCGGCGCCACTACGGGAATCAGGTGAGCGTTACAGCTAGTGAATCCAGACTCTCTACCCTGGAAGCTACATGCTCACTTCACTCCACCCCTGGCTGACATGGGGTCGGAATTGGACACGTTCCGATCCCTCGCGGATCGCGAACAAAGGTTTTTGGATAGTCCTGGCATGGCGAGGAGATATGGAGAGGGGGAGCGCCCTGGTCGATTTCTGGCACGACTGATCCGTCATTAGACGGGGTCCCCGCACATACTCGAGGTCGAGAGACCTGATGGCTCCATGGCTGTCTCCTCGCAAGACATCAACAGGGAATTTTTCACATTTTACGAAGCCCTATACTCTAACTCAGATGTGGTGTCGGTGGCGGAAATCGACTCCTTTCTCGATGCCCTCCCTCTCTCAGCCCTGTCCCCGGAAGCCGTTGCTTCGCTCGATTCCCCTATCACACTGGAGGAGCTGTCGGACGCTATTGACTCCTTATCCTCGGGGCGTGCCCCCGGTTCGGACGGTATCCCGGTCGAATTTTACAAGCATTTTAAGTCACAGCTGCTCCCTCACTTGCTAGCTCTCTGGGAGGAGTCTGTGGAATCCGGTGTATTCCCCCCTTCACTCCAGGAGGCCACAATCACAGTACTACTTAAATCAGGTGAATCCCCCTTACAATGTGGTTCATACCGGCCGCTTTCACTCATAAATTGTGACGTCAAAGTATACGCCAAGGCTCTGGCGCTCAGGTTGGCTCCCCTCCTACCATCTATCATCCATCCAGATCAGGCGGGTTTCATCCCGGGTCGCTCCACCTCTCTGAGCCTGAGGCGCCTATTTAATATAATCAACAGAATCAGTCCCGATACGCAGGCAGTGGCTGTCACCCTCGACATGCAAAAGGCGTTTGACTCGGTCTCTTGGAGGTACCTATGGCGGGTTCTCGATAGTTGCAAATTCGGCCCCTCCTTTCTCTCCTGGGTCAGATTGCTTTACTCTTCCCCGGTGGCCAGGGTCCGCACCGACGACCACTGCTCCCCCCTCTTTGAGATCGCCAGGGGGACGAGACAGGGGTGCCCCTTCTCTCCCTTGATCTTCGCAATAGCAATAGAGCCCTTCGCTGATATGCTCCGCCAACTTCATGCTCACAGAGGCCTCCGCACCGCGGGCCAGTCGGACATAGTGTCCCTATATGCGGATGATGCATTGTTGTTTGTGCGCTCTCCCTCCATCAACTTACCCCCAATATTGGAGGACAACATTCGGTTCGGTTGAATCTCTGGTCTTAAAGTGAATTATTCGAAATCCATTCTTTTTCCACTCACAGAATGCACTCTCCCTCCTCCTGATACCTTTGGCTTCACATGGGCTCAATCCACATTTACCTACTTGGGAATAGTGGTGACGCGCCAACAGGCGATGACCTTCCAGGAAAACTATCAGAAATATCTCACACACCTGACGGCTAAGGTCTGGGCCTGGGACAAGCTCCCGATTTCCCTGGCAGGCAGGATAGGGCTGTTGAAGATGGTGGTGTTACCCCAGTTGCTTTACAGGTTCACTAACATACCCTTGTGGCCGGGGGGGGGGCTTCTTCCGGGACTTGACTCGCACTGTGAATTCCTTTCTCTGGCACTCGGGTGCGGTCCGCCTTAAAATTGATACCCTGTCTACTCCCATCTCTAACAGGGGCTTCGGTGCCCCTAACTTCCTCAAATACTGGCTGGTATCCCAAATCCAATATACTTCTCACTGGTTTAATACAACTGACCCTCCCCCGCATGTCCGACTCGAGAAGCTTGCGGTTTGTGACCAGGATATCCGCTCCTTGGTGATAAAACCCGCCCCCTTAGCACTGGACTCACAGAGCCCGGTCGCCTACACTTCCATCGCATTGGCGAAGATGTGGAGACTAGTCAAAACTACTTACGCCTTTCACAGCAACCTCCCTCTCTGGAATTTCCTCCCAGGAGTCCCGCGGGTCCCACCGGGCACGGTTCGTCGCTGGGCGGACGCAGGCTACGAGCTGCTGCGTGATGTGTTTGACCAGGGTATATTTGTTGAATGGCCTGATCTCCCGTTGCCCCTGAGGAGTGACCAGGGTGCATAGCTTCAATACGCATCCCTCCACAGGACCCTCAAACGTAACTATCAAACGTTCCCTGCGCTGCCTCCGGACGACCCGGCTATTGAGGAGCTCACCTCCCCTCGGCCCACAAGAGGTAAAATCTCCAGGTTATACACGATGTTGCAATCCAGATCTGTCCCAGATTTCACTAAACTGAAGTGTGTGTGGGGGGTAGACCTGGGTGTCGAAATGTCGGATGAGCGCTGGGCACATCTATGCGAGCGTACACATCGAGTGTCCTTCAACTCCCGGCTTAAACTCATTCAGTTCAAAGTACTACACAGGTTTCACTACACCCCGATCAGACTACATCGCATGTCCAGGGATCACCCTTCCAGCTGCCCTAGATGCTATCGGGACGATGCCGACTACATTCACATGATTTGGTCCTGCCCTCGCCTCTCACAGTTTTGGGAGGCAGTTTGCTCGACAATGTCTGCGGTTCTCGATCATCCCATTGTTCCTTCCCCGTTGGTATGCCTCTTTCATGATCTCCCAGGCCTCTCCCGTGATTCCAAAAAATTAGCCGGCCTCTGCCTGCTGCTGGCGGTGCGCTCCATCCTGCTTTGTTGGCTTCGCCCCTCGCCTCCCACACACGCCCAATGGCTGAGAGCGGTCACGTGGGCCTCGGACTCTGAGGAAGCCTGGTCCCATATGCAACCTGCCCACTCCAGACCTAGAAATGTCTGGCTTAAGTTCCGCTCTTACATGTCTGATCTAATCCCGACACAGGATACCTCCCCCCGCCCTCTTCCCCCCGCCTGCTCGGGTCCTCACCCCTATCACGGTCTTCTGTTGCTCCATCCATGCTGTGATTGTACCCATTGATTGTGATATTATGTGAAGTAACCTCTGTGCACCTACATTATGTATACGGTATTCATATTGTAACGCCTTACGCTGTTTGCTTGTGTTTTGCTGCCACGTTGAATAATAAAAAGAAGTTTTAAAAAAAAAGAAATTCAATAAACAAACAAACAAACAAACTAGCAGGTGAGACACCTTCAGGTTTCTCACAGGTACAAGTGCAAACCTGGGAAGTGAAGGAAGAGCAGGGATGGCAGGCGACATAGTTTTGACAGAGGCCTTAGAAGGCTGATTAGCTCATTGTGCTCTGGAGCAATGTTTTCGGGCAGGGAGGAGCATGCAAAAGGATGACCAACTATGCCTGTTTTTTCTCTTTTGCTTTCAACCAGTCCATAAGCTGTGGCCAAGCTGATGAAAAGCTAGCAAAGTGTCAATGAGAAAAACCATGAGCGGGTGAGATGAAATGGTTGGGGGTGGTTTTGGTGCAGCGTACTGATGCGAGAGATGGGGTTACAGGGAGAAGAGCCCTGCAGGGTAGGAAGATAAATGGGATGAGAGCAGGAGAATGTAGAGGGACGGGTTGTGCAGAGTTTGGCTGCACTGCTGCAGGTGGCCTGTCAGTGGAGGCCACGCCTGGCTCTATTTTTTCCCTGGGCCTCCATCAACCAGAGTTGATGAGCATGTAGGTGTGTAAGTGAGTCGGATGTTGTGCTGGGGGAGGAATGATACCAAAATGTCATCCCCAAAATTACGACCATTTCATTACTGTGCGCGGTAATGAAATGCGACCCCTACTAACCTGACTAATGGGAGTGGGGGACAATGAAGAAAAAAGGAAAAAAACTATAAAAAAAAGAAAACAAAAAAATGACCCTGCAACGCAAGTTTAGACCCACGTTAGTGGGCGAGAACTGATGCTGCAGGGTCGGGGTAGAGACGGCGGCACACTTCACAGTGTGCCGCCGAAAAGGTAAGTGGGTGGGGGGGGGCGGTGGTTGCAGTGGAAGCAGGGCACAGTGATCTATGTGATCACCACCACGCCGCGACATAATGGGTGTCAGCAATTTATTTAATTGCCAACATTATGGGCAGCGCAGTAATCACATAGATTCCTGGGGGATAGTACACAGTGCAGTGTGGGACAGAACGTAGATGTGGAGGTGAGTAGCAATGGATTAGGGTTAGCTGCAAGGATGTTGGGGCAGATAATGGTATAGTGGTAGAGGTAAAAGGGGTGGATAAGGGGGCAGAAGAGGTAGAGTTGGAGGGAGAGAGGGGGAAGGTGTTGGATGGGGATGAGAGAAAGAAAGAGAAGAAGTGAGGAGTTATGTTAAGTGATTGGCAAAGCGCTCAAACAGCACTGACGTGGAGTCTTGGCTCTATGGTGGCTGCTCACGGAAATGTGCTGAACAGGCATTAGTGGAGTGAAGTGGTTCTAGGCAGGCATTAGTGGAGTGAAGTGGTTCTAGGCGCTATATAAATAACACATCATTATCATTATCATTAAAAAATGAAGTACCTAGACATTGCGCTGATCTGAAGAGGAAGTTGATTCCATTCAGTGGGTGCAAAGCGAGAGAAGGTGTTACCTCCCTTATGCGAGTGGAAATAGCACAGGAAATTAAGAAGAGGCAAGTGGGAGGAACTGTGGTGACATGTTTCCTCTTATTAATTATATTTAGTTTTCTGTCTATGCTATGTTAATATCTTATGTTAGGGATTTGCTTTTTCTGTGTTTCCCTTTTAGCTTAGACCTATGAGGGATGGAGATTGTTAACACATTATTAATGCATTTAGAAAGCAGCGCTAGTTGAGATAATAGTATGGCATATGAGGGCTTGGATTTAGAACTCGCGGTACATTATTCAGTGGGTCAGCACGGCATTAGAATTGCTGATATTGCATTTCAGAACCTAGGCAACTGGAGGTGTCCTTTGATCAAGACACTTTAACGATGAAGGTTCATGGGTACCTGTGAGCTAATGGGAAGGTACTAGCACATGTAGAAGGGGACCGCTGTCCGCTCTTGGCTGTCATTAGACTGGACTTCCTGGAAGGTTTGGGATCAGGTGATGGATTTGACAAGTACACTGTAAGCAACAAATCGCCATGGGCATCGAAGAGGGACTATCCTATCAAGTCGGAGAGTGGCTTACAGTATGAGTTATTTGATAACAGTGGAAATGCCATTTTGTTTATTGCTGGTGTTGGTATTTCCTGTGGAGAAAATGTGTTTTCCCTGTGCATTTGCTGTTTTATAGAGTTTAAGTTGAGTTTTGTAAGCAAGCCTGTAAGTCAGGTTGCATGAAACATGCCATTTTCGTTCTCCATATTTAGCAACAGTTTTGTTCGTATGAAGAGCAGAGGTGAAGTTTTTGGGTGGGAGACACGAAGAATGCAAGAAAGGGAATTGGCACATCAAATGCTGTGAAGGCGCTCATTCCCAAAACACAGATCCCAAACTCGGAATAAATGCACACACCACAGTAGGAAATGAGACCAGGAGATAGATTGCAAGTTGAACAAAGTTTATATCAGGTAATAAATACATGCAGAGAACTCTGCTACCCGAGAGCGCTCTGCCAAACAGTACAAAAAAAGCACATTATACGACAACTTTTCGTCATCAGTGACTAACAATATTGAGATTGAAATTTTATTTCTTTTGCACTCATACACGTTTCAGAGTGCGACAAGGCAAGGGAAGGGGAACGGGAGAACAAAAACAACAATCTTACTAGGCCCAGTGACATTGAGAATGTGCAAGTGCATGGTAGAGGGGAGAGGGGGAGAAGTGCATGGAAGGGGGAAGAAAAGGAGAGTGCGGAGCGAGGAGGAAAAAGCATAAATAATAATAAATTAATAAATAAAAGGCAGCAAATAATGGGAGTGCAGCCAGCAAGTGGCAAGTGCTGGGTTTAAGGCAGCAGGCTGGGTAGGTCTGATAAGTGCAGGAAGATAGGTGATGAATACCACATGGTCACTGGTTCACTACTTGGTTGCATTATAGACTATACTGGGGTGATGTAGCTTGATTGTCTGGTGCTGGGCTGGTGCTCCTCGCAGCACGTGGGTCAGCTGGGCTCATCTGGGTGGGGGGACGGTCAGAGGCGTCGGGCACAGATTGACTAACTAATCTCTTTATTCTGACAACATAGAAAAAAGGCACAAAACAACTAATCAACATTAAACTCTGACATTTAGTGGAGGTGCTATAAATTTCAGCCAACAACTATATATCCAGCGTATACTTTGCCCTCAGGGAACAATAAAACATAGTGCCATAATCCTGACGCCCACCACGAAAGGGTTTGATCTACTTGGTGCCTCATGATACAGATTGATATGTGTTGTTTCTTCATTGGATATATGGTACAGGGGGACTTAGGGCCGTGGTGGGACGTGCTCTGGTCTCTTCATGGGGTTAGATGTGTATCAGGATCAAAGGGACAGAAGGGTCTGGGTTTCGTGAGCGGTGGGTGCAAAGGTGGGTGTTGAGAGGGCACACGCAGGTTTGTGGAGATGGATGAGTATACAAGTCATGATTCAGCATGGTCACTCACAGGGCAATGAGCTCAGAGGAAGAGAAATATACAGGCGAGTTGTAACAATATATGGCTGTACTTCCGTGAGAAAAGAGCTTGTGTGGCGCAGACAGGGGAGGAGGTGAAGGGGGTGCCTGGTCTGGCTGTGCGCGGCGCTGGACAATGGGAGAGATGGCTTTTTAGAAATCATTGCGTGGCCTAGTAAAAAGATGGAGTCCTGGGGTGGCATAAAATGGAGTCTGTATGTGTCATCCAATGGCTTCTGTCCTCTTTTGTCAGAGGACAGACAAGGGAACGTCTCCCCGCGATGGGATGAGCAATAGATCCATTCTATGCAGAATGTACAGGGGGGCAAATAGACCCTTCCTCCCTTACATTCCCCCCTTTCGTTACTCCTAAAGTAACGAATAACCCTGGCCATTAGTGCGCCTATGTCCTTCTGCCTCCATCACCGCTTCATTCCATGCCGGAGTCCCCTTTATTGGCATCTAAGCCCTACACATGGATCTTAGACTTTGACCCCTTCTGGTATATTCATCAGGGGTGCCCGTCATGTATATGCACCCACCATCCCCCTCTAGGTCAACCCATACTTCCTTATACCATTCTAATTCATGGGGCTCCTTGATAGTTGTGTGCCAGAAATTGTCCACTCTATCCCCTGTATTATATACAGCTGTCATGCAGTATTTAGGCTCATTATTTTCACCAGTTTGCACTTGTGTTTCCTTAGTATCATAAGGCAGTTTGTTTGGATTACCCACTGTCACCATCATCATTGCACTGCTAGGCATATATTTTGCACAGCATCGAACCCCTACCTGACACACCCATAAAATCAGTAACAAAAATACTATGATGGGAACTAGTAGCTACATTGCAGTCCCGAACCAGGATGGTACTCAATCAAAAACTGTATTGAACCAGACACTTGGCTGGACGTCACCTTCCTTCTTCATCCTTTCTTCGAAATCGTGTACTGCAGCTATTACATGTGATAATGTCCCGCTGTCAGCATCTGCAGAAGGCACGAATGTGCAACATGCACTCCCGACTTTTCTGCAAACACTGCCTCCCATTGCTGTGAGAAGATCCAAGACGTAGCGGTTTTGCATTGTCATTAACTGCAGGGCTCTGAGTTCTACCTTGATGACATTGAACCCTTCTTCAGTGTCGTTTGCTATTTGGATCAGCTCCCACCTCACAATCTGCAACCATTTGGCGTTTGCTCGGATGCTTGGTATGAGTGACGCAAAAAATGTTTCCGCCGAGTTAAACAACTTAAACTGGTCTGGTATTTTGGCAGAAGATTGGAAGAGTCTTTAGAGATGTAGTTTGATGCTCTCCTTTTGCGGGACATTCTGTCTGGTAGCTTGTCCTCCGACAGTACATCATATATGGGGGGTTCTTCGGTAGTTGACTGGGGTGCCAGGGATGTTCTGGTGGGCACCCTCTCCCCCTGGATGTGGCTCTCCGGAATCACCATCACGGCCGAATGCACCGTAGCCAGGGCACAAGTACCTCTCCATGATGGCGGGAGGTGCAAGTATGCCCGTTTGCTGCATACCCAATAATTGTCCATCAAAGCAGCTGTTCCTTTTCTCATGTCGGAGAGGATAAGTGTTTTGTTGCAATGTCTGTTTGATCCCATGGGCACCATTCCTTCTCCATGAAAACAAAGTTCGTATTGCACTTTGTGTTGGATTTTGTTTGGCTTTTCGAGAGCTGTTACCCACGTTAGTTTGGCAATGTGCTGGGACCATGTTTGAGTGCATGTTCTTTCGACCCATTGAAATTTTTACTTCTGACAGTCCCCGTACTGCTTCTGCTCTGCACATTACTGTTTCCTCTTGCCATTTGTTTTCTGTGAACATTGTCCCTTTTATGACAAAAAACAGTTCCTTGATGCGAAGTACTCCTTGAGGCCAGCTGTGACAGGTCTTCTCATTCTGAAGCAGTTGTAACATTAGTGTGTGTTCTTGGAAGGTACTTCGAATTCTACAAAGTGCAAGATGAACGAGACACTGGGCATCCACTATGGGGGTTTCTTGCAGTAATAGGACCTTGGGTTTTCCTGAGACATGAGGTATCAGGGAACACACATAGCAACTTTCGTTTGTTGCTTGTTTACCCATGGTGCTCATGTCAGAGTACCATTTGTTAGACTGATCTGGATGTATCCAGCCCTAGCCCATGATATGCATCATACCTTTTTCGTTCCGTGTCCCTTTTTATTCTGTTTCTCCCACCAAGACCACTGTGTAGCTTCATAATTCTTTGATAGAGGATAGGGAAGATGCCTAAATTTAATTTTTCATTCTGATCATAATTACGTTGCCAATACTTGTGGTAGGAGGGGTACGCAGGGTGGGTGTTTGAGACCTAAAGTGCATATAGTCGTCATTTGAGGTAAGGTCAAAGGTAAATGTCCCTTTTCAGATGCACAAAGGGGATCCACTTCATATGTGAAAAACTGTACTACCGAAGGTTGTAAGGGGTAAAAGTCTGTTCCGACTGTGTGGGCCTGTGCTGCCTAGGGCTGTGATGTGAAAAGAAACAGCTATTCAAGCCTCAGAATGTGTACTTGTTTTATTTAACGTGTTTTCCTTAAATCAAACAAACCAGACTTCAGCACCTGGCACCAATGACTTCTAAAGGCAAGCACAGGGCTAAATTTGTGTTGTTAGTTCTGTGGCTGGATTTTGGTCCCAACTCACTGGCTGCAAGTCACAAACCAGGCTTATTAACACTCATGCCCTAGTGCCTGTATTCCCTAAATCAAGGAGCAAGTAAAACAACTTTAACACTTTTATGTTTGAAAACACAGAGTGCTCCAAGAGTCTCTCTTATGAATGTTCGATCATAGGAATAGGCAGCTGAAGATTTATCAGGGTTTGTGGGGACCCATTTCAATATGATGTTTGGGGGCACCATTGCCCATAGTACGGGAAAACAGTCTGAGACACCAGTGGGGTGCTTAAATAATAATTGATATAAA